>NC_134853.1:82507947-82818364 GCF_049852395.1 Peromyscus maniculatus bairdii | reverse complement strand
TAGCCCTGCTCAACAGTTAAAGGTTATACTTTTTATATAAAGTCAGATAAATGTTTTATTAACCTGTTACAGTATTGACGTGTGTGTATGAGCACGCACGCGCGCGCGCGCGCACACACACACACACACACACACACACACACACACACACACACGGTCTACTTACGTACCTACCTATATTTTATCATGCATCTCTCATCTATCTTTTTTTTCTACAAGACAATAATGAGTATCAGTAAGCAACTTCTAAAACAAATACTTTTTGGAAGTTAGGGGAGGGATTTAAGACATGGTCTCTCTCACCTTGCAGCTCAGGTTAGCCTGGATTGTAACCCAGACTGGTCTTGAACTTGCAGTAATCCTCTTACCTTAGCCTCCCAAGTGCTGTTATTACAGGTGCAAGTGATGTATCTGATTCCAAAACATTTCTTAAAAACCAGTAGTGGACTGTGGTGAGCAAAGCTTCAGATCCTCACTGTGTTTTAAGTGTTAACGCTGTGTTGCTGGAGCAGCTTTGGTTTACAGACACTTGTGGCAATGTGTCTGGGAATCATTTACATAAATGTTGAGTTCCCCAGTGATAATAGATGGTTGAAGAAGGGAGATGAGTGTGTCTCTACTGGTTCCTCGCCCCCCAAGTTTCTGGCTTGGATTACTGACTCGCTAACCTACAGGTTGATTTAACAGTTGTAACTCAACACCATCAGGGCTGTTTCATTTGAGTGTGGGCTGCTGTTCTTTTCCCAATAAATATAGAGGCTAATTTTTTTCATGTGAAGCAGACAAAGATCCCCTTTGAGACATGTAGCCTGAACACCAAACACAGGGCCCATTATCTAGGAAACATTAAGGGCCACATTCAGTCTTTCGGAATGGCCAGGGATCTGCTCATAGTCAAGAGCCATAGGATTTTTCACACATCTAGAAAGCAATGCCAAACTGAGTTTTGAATGGTGCTGTGTGCATGAGTGTGCCTTAACCCACGGATGCACACAGGATTGCACACTGGTGGCTACGCACCGTGCATGGGCCACTGCAAACTGTTCACCATGAATTATTTATTGTTTACAAACAAACAAACAAACAAAACACGAGGCCTTCAAATGAAAATGGAGGGATTCCCAGACATATTTAACGTTGTGTGTGAGTGTGAAGAAATAAGATTTCTTGTACATCTGGATATACTGTTGCATCCAAAATGAGAGGTCCTTCTGAATTTAGTTTCTTCACAAGCAGACACGGAGTTAAAGATTTTTTGCACAAATGATATTAGGTGAAGGTTACCCAGATAGACAGGTAAAGGAGTAAGCTGGTCCCCGAGATGCCCAAAATCCAACCAAGGGTATAATTTCAGGCATATTTGAAGCCTCGGCTGAATCACATAGAGGAATGGTAGAGATTACATGATAGTTCAGAAGGTGTCCCAGGTCCAGACAAGAGGGGGCCTTTGGAGATATTTCCCAGGGGTTTTCAAACCAGCAGATAGTTTAACTCACGTGCAGGTGGCAGCATGGCTCTTGTGACTGAGCACAGTCTTCTGAAGACACAGAAGGGGACTGACTCCTGAACCAAAGGCCGAAAAGGCTGGACTGGGTATGGTGAGTAAAGCAAGAAAAGCAGCAAGGTTTCAGAGGATCCAGGTCCAGAACAAAAATTGTTTGCTACCGGAATTACTAATTAATTTTGATCCAATCTTTAGTGATCAAAACTTTCTTTCTCTTCCTTCCTTCCTTCCTTCCTTCCTTCCTTCCTTCCTTCCTTCCTTCCTTCCTCCCTCCCTCCCTCCCTCCCTCCCTCCCTCCCTCCCTCCCTCTCTTTCCCCTCAAGCTGGCCTTATACTCCAGGTGATTCTCTTCCCTCAGTCTCCAGACCCCTACTGTGTCTTGCTTCATCTTCTTTTGCAAAGAACTGTTGGACACCGGATCCATATCAGATACTCATTCACTGGAGGAGACCTAGGAAACCATCTCAACTTAACACTCCAGGGCACACTTCTGTCTCAGGGCCTTAGGACTTAGCTCTTCTGCCAGGGTCTCGGCCCATACATTGTTTTTTGGTAAAGAGTGGGAAGAATATGATTTTGCAGCTGAGAGCCTTGGCTGTTTCCTCTTTTTCCAGTCTAGATGCCCTGCTCTTTAATGAAGTGTAGTGTCGAGCACACGATATCCTCATGCTCAGAATCCCACCAACACTCTCAGCTTCTACAACAAACAGGGACACTTGATGTGGTTAGGTATTTACTGTTTGCTTCCCGCCCTTCCCGCATCTCAGCCCTTCCACCTGGAGTCATTTTCCTAAAGTCCTTCAGCACAGTTCTGACCACGATGATCCATAGCGCTAACCAATGGTCCCTCACAATGTGACTTGATAGCTCCTCCTCTTCCTCCTCCTCCTCCTTCTCCTCCTCCTCCTTCTCCTCCTCCTCCTTCTCCTCCTTCTTCTTCCTGCTTTTTCCTTCTTCCTCCTTCCTTCCTCTTCCTTCTTCTTCCTCCTTCTTCCTCCTCCTCTTCCTCCTTCTTCCTCCTCCTCTTCCTTTTCCTCCTTTCTCCTCCTCCTCCTCCTCCTCCTCCTCCTTTTTTTTTTTCCCCCAGACAGGGTTTCTCTGTCTAGTTTTGGTGCCTGTCCTGGATCTCACTCTGTAGACCAGGCTGTCTTCAAACTCACATAGATCCACCTGGCTCTGCCTCCCGAGTGCTAGGATCAAAGGCATGTGCCACCCCCCCCCCCCACACGCTCTTCTTCTTCTTTTTTTAAATTAAGAATTTTTTATTCATTTTACATACCAACCACAGATTCCCCCTCTCTTCCCTCCTCTTGCCCCTCCAGCTTTTCCCTCCCCCAACCCACCCCTTATTCCTCCTCCAACAAGGTATGGCCTCCCATGGGGAGTCAGCAGAACCTGGTACATTCTGTTGAGGCAGGTCCAAGCCCCTCCCCCTGCATCAAGGCTGTGAGAGGTGTCCTACCATAGGTAGTGGTCTCCACAAAGCCCGTTCATGCACCAGGGATGGATCCTGATCCTACTGCCAGGGGCCCCTTAAGCAGATCAAGCTACACAACTGTCTCGCTTATGCAGGGGGCCTAGTCCAGTCCCATGGAGGCTCCACAGCTATTGGTCTAAAGTTCATGAGTTCCCACTAGTTTGATTTGTTGTCTCCGTGGGTTTTCCCATCATGATCCTGATGCACTTGCTCATAGAATCCCTCTTCCCTCTCTCCGACTGGACTCCTGGAGCTCAGCCTGGTGTTTGGCTATGGATCGATAGAGAGATTTTCTAACTGTAAAGTACACACAGGGATTCAAAGACTACAGGAAGAGATAAAATCTCATGAATAAGTTTTATATTGATCACATGTTGAATTATTAACATTATTTTTGTCCTTTTAAATATTAATATTTTAGGTTAGCATATGAAGTAATGGGTTCCACCATGGCATCAACTTGAACAACCTTAGCTGAGAAGATGTCTCTTGCCTGTAGGCAAGCTGTGGGACATTTTCTTGATAGAAGGTTGCTATGGGAGGGCCCAGCATAAACCCCTCCCATCAAGGTTCAGGGTCCATGAAGAAGAGGCCGAGGAATGGTTGTGAGAGCCAGAGGTGGCAGGACTCCAGGGAAGCAGGGTCTTCAGACACCACAGGACCGATGCACCTATGAACTCCCAGACACTGTGGTGGCCTGTAAGAACCTGCACAGGGTTAAACCAGGTGGAGTTCCGGCCCTGAGAGGGGGAGGTAGACACAGGCTTCTACCCCTAGCTAAGAAGCTGTTCGCAGCTGATACCAGCGGGCAAAGGCAAAATTAGTTTTCTCCATCGGAGGATCACTGGGTATATCAACCACATTCCAAGGCAGGACCCATGTCCTGGAGTAACAGGCCAATACAAACCAAACTCCAGGCTTTTTTGTAGGCCTTTTTCCATTTTGATTTGTTTGGGCTTTTTTTCTTTCTTTCTCTCCCCCCCCCCCCCCCCCCGCGTCTTACTGGTTTTTTTTATTTAATTTTTTTCTTTTTCGGCAGAGAGAGAAGGAACGCTAAGTTGGGTGGGTGGGGAGGGAGGTGGGGAGGATCTGGGCAGAGTTGGGGGGAGGAAAACAGGATCAAAAAATAGTGTCTATAATTTTTAAAAATAAAAAAATACTAAAAAAGAAAGTATTCTTTAATTTCCCTGTGGTTATATAATTTCTAAAGCTCCTCTTACTGATTTCTAGTTTCATTTCATAAGGTCAGGGCAGATCGTGCTACGATTCTTTACAAAGATTTATTTTATGCATATGGGTCGTTTTGCCTGGATGTCTGTCTGTGCAGCCTGGTGCCTGTGGAGGCCGGAAGAGGAGGCTGGATCCCAAGGAACTGGAGTTAAAGACAGTTGGGAGCAGCCTGGGAATTGAACCTGTGTCTTCTGGAAGATCAGCTAGTGCTCCTAACCAATGTGTCATGCTTCGGCTCCTCATGCTATGATTTGCAGTTTTTGAATTTTTGAGACTATTTTATAAATTAAGATGATATCTCTCAGGAGAAGATTCCACATCTGGGGGGCAGGGGCTGTTTTCTGCAGCTGTTGGGTGAAGTGTTCTTGCAATGTCTGTTCAATCTATTTGTTCTATAATATGTATAGTTTGACTCCAAAGTTTGTGGGCTTTATTTTGTCTGATTAAGCTTACATTGATAAATACATACTTTCAAAGTCCTCATCCATTACTATGTTAGAGTCTGTCTCTCCTTTAGGTCTAATAATCCTCACTTCCTATAGAATGGTTCTTTTGTTGGTGCAAATAGATTTATAATTTTCACTTCTGTCACTGAGTTTATCCCTTTGTCATTGTGAAATGACATTCTTTGGCAATTTAGGACTAAAAGATATTCATCTTCTAAAAACTATTATCAGAATACCACATGCAGGGCGAATTCTGTGAGTGGGTTTGGAAAACACAAACTGTCCAACAGATTGGAAGATTTGGCTTTGGTGTTTTTCTTATGTTAGTAGCATACAGACCTCATGTTTAAAACGCCCCTCCCCCACCTCAGTATGAGAGGAAAAGTAATAATACAAGTGTTGCATTGACTTGCCCGTCTCTTGGATTCAATCTCAGCCTTCCGAGGTTCCAAGTGTCCCAGATGGCAAAGGCTATCTTTTGGGAGACGTTTGAGGTTGAATATGACTTCCCCTGGTTTTTTGCTGATTTATTATGAGGACACTGATGCTTCCTCCCACTCCAGATGATTCCGAAAATCTGAACAGTAAGCACCGGTTTCAGAACCCGGTAGGCTCAGCATTTAGCTGGGGTCAGAGGGAAGGGCATTTTCACATCCTGCTAGTTTGTTACCCTCGATGGCAAACAACTTCCCCCAGGTGTATAAAATGTGCTATTTCCTTCAGCAGCGGAAGGGTAGAGGACAGTGTTCTAGATGTCAGGTTATAGTTGAGAGATAAGTTCTCTGGTGTCAGAGTATGTGTGCAGGGGAGTCCTTTGTCTAATCTGGGTTCCATGATAATGGTGACAATATAAGGGTGTTTTTATTTTAGCCCAGTTGTTGTAATTTACTTAAGAAAAAAATCAAAGCAAGGTACAAATCTAATCCAGAACATTAAAAGACAGTACACACATGCACACACAATAATTTTTTACTGCTGTTTTCTTGTGGAGATGGGAGAAGGTTTTAATGCATGCTCTAAAACAAACATCTTCAAAGGCCTTCGGAGGCCCTCCTTGTCTAATGTTTCCCTCCTCACAATAACTGCCATGTCCCTGTTCCTCCAACCCTTTTGCCTCAAGTTCCTTATCCTTGGGCCTCTGCAGATTTTGACCAGCATGCCCCATTCAAGTATCCTTCTAGAGAAAGCCAGATGATGACCTTGAAGCCAGATGACAATCTGCTCAGCATTGTAATTACCCTCCCTGCGGGATACTTCATGATGACCCCTCCAGCGAGACCCTCCATGTACCATGTGCAGTTGGATAGGGAGTACTCTGAACTAAGACTTCGGTGAGAGCAGGTGGTGTGGCTTTCATAAACATATTTAAATACGTGTTCTGTCTTCCCGGTTCTAAAAGCAGACTCCTTGATAAGGCCGTGAGGAAAGCCAAAGTCAGTGATGTGTGACTGAAAAGTACTTTATGAGCTGGGAACCATTTTGATACTGCTTTGCTTTTGAAAATAAGAATGTGATTGTGGATAGTAGAATTCTTAGAATTGTTCATTCCCACCCTTAACAAAGGAGAAATTAAAACTCAGAAAGTGGTGTGACTCGGCCAAGGCCATACAGGCAAGCAGAATCATAATCAGAATAGCATCACTCTCCCCAGTATTATTAGAGCCTAGAGCTAGAATGCGTTTTCAATTGTTGGGACTCAACTAAGTATAAACTGATCACACGGCTTTCAGTGTTGGGAGGGATTTTAGCAGAGCAAATGTGAGACGGAGGAGCAGAGGCTGCCATATTGTTGATTGGACACAGGGAAAGCCTGGAGGCAGGTGTCCGTGTTGGGGAGAGAGAGAGTTTAAGGACTATGGAGTGTCAGCAGTGTGGGTCATCCTACCCATCCTGAAGTGCAGCCCAGAGGTGTGCTTTGCTCTGAGTATTCATCTATTTTGAGTGATTAATGATGGGTTATCCCCTCAACTTTACTGTCTACTTTCCAGTCTTAATTATGGCTTGACAGCAGCTGTGGATATTTGTTAGAAACTCATTTACAGGAAAGAGAAAATTTCCCCTGCCCACAAGTCATGAGAATCTTCTTGTCACTGAAATTTTATTTTGATGAAGCCAGTGATTATGCAATTGATAACCATTTGGATCACAATGTCCAGGGGTCTCACCATCTGTTCACGTACATTGCTATCATCTTGAGTTCTGTATACTTGGGTGACTATAATTCAGATAAGGCAGAAGTCAGAAGGTTCTTTCTTGGTAATAGGTGGTGCTGCATGAGTCCTGACAACCAATGGTGGTTAGGTGAGAAGTGGGTGATCTCCAGATGGAAGAATGATGCTCCAGCTTTAGTCCGATGGCTTTGCTGTTTTGTTTTGTCCCATGCTGTGTGCTCTGAGAACTTTCTCCGTGATCAAGTTTACTGTTTTTCTTAAGCAATCTCTTCAAGGGAAGTTTCATTACCTCTTTTTTGAAATGACAATCTCCATCTGTTTTTGTTGGCAACACCAAGAACCAATTCCAGTACCCAATTAAAATTATGTGGGCTGATATTCAATAACATGTCATCAAGCATTTCTTATGAGTGTGCGCTATTTACATAGGAAGTTAAAAAACTCAAGGTCTTTTGACAGTCACTTTCTGTACTTTCTCGAGTTTATGTGAATGCATTTCATGTTCCCTTTAAATAATGGGTTTTTTGTTTTTTTTTTGGTGTGAGGGATAATTCATTGAAGAATTCTGCTTAAAAGGCAAGAGGAATAAATTCAAGGTCTTTCCATGTGCAGCGGGAAACAGTATCAGCTCACTGCCGCAGTTAAAGTACACAGTGCTAACATGCATTCACAGTCTAGCTTATGTCCTTGTACAAGCTTGAAATTCTCTTTCTGTCTGAGACAGGGTCTCACTTGCCCAGGATGCCTTTGAAATACTGATTCTCTAGCCTTCATCCCCTAAGTCCCTACCAGACAATTGTCATGTGTCATCATACATAGCTGCCCCCTTTCCTTCCCCTCACCTTTCTCTCCTTCCTCTTCCTCTTCCTTTTTCTCCTTCTCTAGACAGAGTCTTGCTGTGTAGTTCAGGTTGACATCCAACTTAAAATTCTCCTGCCTCTTCCTTCCAGGTGCTGGGATTATGGAGTTGTGCCGCTACACCTGGCTCAATTGTGAAATTCGCATGTGTTAAAGAATGTTTTGTCTCTTTCTATGCTGAACGCTTGAACCATTTCTCAGGATGGAATTCAACATAGTCTGAATTCATCTGCTCGAGGTCAGAGCTGCAACTCACTACAATTAATTTCATTTGAAATAAAACAGATTCTGGAAGGGAGTTTTTCAATGATAACATGGTTGGATTTTTTCCTGAAAATAAAATCACCACATATACAGAATCTAGAAGGAAGGAGGGGACAGATAGTTGGAATGAGAAGAAACTGCTGTGTTCTTCTCTCAGGCTGTGGAGGGTATAGCTAAGAGGAGGCAAGGCTGATGTGTGAAAAACCCTTACATTCCATCATCCTGGTACTTGGAGCATCTTAGAGAGAATGACTGCTGGTGGATGCATATAGAGCCAAGAGGCATAGTCCTGTCTGGGCCATCGCTTGAGAGGCCCAGGGGTCTGTGTGCCCAAGTGACATGAATCAAGACTGTTCATACGGCTGCATTTCCGTCATCCCTTTGTCCTTGGCAAACCACCGATTGAATGAAGCCAGTGACCGAGACAGTGGTGAATTATTAGGTCCACGATGTGCAGATTTTCGCAGGCTGCTTGCATTTGTTATTTATCTTTTGGTCCTTAAGTCTTTACTAGTTTCCAATGGATGTAGTCCCCTTTATAGGCAAGCCTTCTAGGCAGTATCTCAGTTGCAAGGTTGTTGGGTTGCAAGCTTTCGGTGGGAGTGTGGGCCCCAGCTCTCCAGCCGCCTGGAGGAAACCGCATTGTGCTCAAGTGGCTGAGCTACCCGGACTCCTGTAGTGACTCAGTGTGGCAATGCCAGCCTCAGTCATAGGAAAGAATGAAGCCATCTGGTAGACACAGCCTTTAAAAGACACTTGGTAGGCATGGTAGCACATGCCTCTAAGCCCAGAACTTGAGATGCTCAGTCAGGAGGGGGAAGCAGGAGACCAGCCTGGGTTACATAGTGACTTGGAGGCCAGTCTGAGAGAGGTGCTGTTTCTCCCTCAACCACAATGACTGTTTTATGTCACCAGCTGCTAATCCTTGGAAATGGTCACTGCACCACAGTAGTCCTACAAGAGCTCCTTTAAGGCTTAGAAAGAGAAAGGCCACCTTCCAGTTATGCAGAATGCTTATGTTTTCATTATCATGTGTGAGCTAGAATATGGAAAAGTCCCCTAAAAGGGAAAAATTATGAATATGCAGATAGCAAATTGTGCAGAGATGGGTGGATGCTACAGACTTTAGCCAGCTGTTTGTCCCCTTTGGGAGGCACAGCCTGTGCTAACAGCTCATTCAGCAGCCTGGCTCTGTGCAGAGGTTGATGCCAACATCTTCCTTTGCTGCTTTCATCTTATTGTTTTTGAGAGAAGTACTCTCGGAGAACCTGGTGTTTGCCATTTCAGCTGTACTGGCAGGATAGCGAGCCTTCAGGGTTCACTTATCTTCAGCCCTCTCTCCTCCGACCCTGTACAGATGTACACTGCCATGCTCATCTTTTGTGTGGGAACTGGGCATCCAAAGCCAGGTCCTTCGGCTAGCACAGTGAGCACCCTAAACTCTGTGCATCTCCCAGGCCCCAGAATATATCTTTTGTTCTCTTTCCATCCCTTTGGACCATGCCTCATCATACCGATTCAGCCCTTTTATAGGTCCGTTTACTATCCTTGGGGCTCCAGCACAAGCCCATAGGAGAAAGGGTTATGATGAAGAAAACTTGAGTGGAATAAACCATGCTATAACACATGGAATATGACATCTTCCTTTATTTCTTACCCAGTATGTGGCTTACTCATGTGCACTGTGTGTTCCCTTTTACATGATGGGATTTAATAAAAAAAGCTCCTGATTTTTTTTGTAAATAATCCTGGTTACACCACACCACCAAACATGCAGTCATGCCCAAACCCACCTGATATTAGAGTGAGCAATTCTAAATGCAATTTTACTGATGCTGCAGTCCACCCACACAGACTGTTGGGAGATATCCTGCATGGTGTATTGGGAGTTTTGAATAGAATATTTAAAAAAAATGAGTTTCCCCTGAAACTCATTGCTAATTTCCAAAATGGCTTTCAGTAGAATATATGCATATAAATATAAATATATATATTCTATGCAATGAACTCATCATTCTGCTACCAAATAGCCTCATGAGCTCAGATAATTCTTTAATTTTGAATCCCAAATTTGTGAATAAAACAAAACAAGGCGCTGGTAATGTTTTTAAGGCTTTCATTGTGCAACGCTGAGGTTTCCAGATTAAACCCCTTCCCAGGGGTCTTTTATCTTCCTGTGGACCCCCAGGAACACAGCCTATGCTCCTTCCTGTCCCATCCCACTTTGTGTTTGGGGTTGAACAACACAGATATTCTTAGTGAGGGCTTTGCTATTTTCCAATCTCCTTTTTTTCCAAAAGGAAGAAATGTCTTTATGAGGAAACAAACGGGGTGTAGCCCAAGTAATAGTTCCAGAATGTTTGAAGATGATCATAGTTGTGTTATTTGTCTTCATCTCCCATTTTTTTTTTAAATTTTACACACATTGGAAATGTCTCCTAGGTTGTGCTCCAAGTAGATGACTGTGTTTCAAAATAACTTATAAGAGGGACCAGGACAACTATGTCTGTGCTGTTTTCAGACATTCTTTCATTATTGAATCCATCATCCATACATTCATCATCATCCTTTCACTCATCATCTATGCCTCTGATCATCCATCTATCCATCCATCCATCCATCCATCCATCCATCCATCCATCCATCCATCCATCCATCCATTTGTTTTACACCGAATCCCATAGTTGGTCAGAAATGCTTATGATCAAATTCTGCTTTCTATGAATTTACTGGCCTAATGAAGGATGCACAGAGGTAAAGGATAAACACAATTAATATACAAAAAGGACTGGCTGTCCACTAGAGAGATAAGCTTGAGGAAAAGTTTCAGAGAAGATGGTGTCTAAGATAGGTTTTAAGAAAATCTTTTTCCCCATAGGAAGACAAAGGAGTGTAAAGAAATACCCTGTAGAGGAGATGATATTTTCAAAGACACAGAAAGTATGACAGTGTGCCATGTCAGAGCCACACAAGAGATCAGCTCAGGGGCTTGGGGTCACATCAGGAAGAGCTTGGAGTGTCTTCCTAGAGTTTGGGTTTGATCTTCTTAGAGAAGGGGGCTGTTGAGGTTTCCAAGTAGAGGTAGGTGGTCTTCTCTATGCCTAGGATGACGATTGGTGTGGACAAGGCTAGAAGCCAGAAATGCACACATGAAGCCATCCAAGCAGGAGAAGGTGGGTATAGGCATTGTCAGTGAAGAAGAGAGGAAAGAGACTCATCACAGGTGGCAAAATGGACAGGAACTGGGAATAAAGAGGGAGCCATCGGATACCAAAGGAAAAGTCTTACCCTGGCTCACGGCTTTGGCCCTGCTGCTCTGGGGCCTGTGGTAATGGGGACCTAGTGCCTCAGAGCAGGAAGAGGAGGCAGAGAAAAGCACAGACTTTATCATCAGGGAGCAAAAAGCAAAAGAGGAAAAGGCAGAGCCCCAGACTCTGCTCCAAAGACCTAGAGACGCCTGCCCACCCCACAGGCTCTTGCATTTCCCAATAGCACAAATTCGCAGATGAAGCATTTAACACCGGGGTCTTTGGAGGACCCTAAAGACCCACACTGGAGCAGGTGGCTTTGTCTTCCGGGGTTCTCTTTTTAAAAGGGGGGGGCGCATTGTGGACACTGGAATACAGTGGCGTTTTCTGTATGCATGCTGAGGTCCAAGTGCCTGTTGGCCGACTAAGTGGAAATGCCCTGCATATTTAAAATCTATAGTTTAGACAGCAGGGAAGAGGACTGAAGAAAGGAATTTGGATCCAAGGCATCAACTTTCTTCGCTCTCCCTCCATTGCTGAGGTTACTAATTTCCCACAAATATGTTTTCTCCATTTTCCCCATCGGCAGCAGGAGCTGGGGGCAGGGAAAGTGTCTACTCAGCTACAACCTCCACTGACCTGCCTTCTTTATCGGGTGTTGCTGTGTGGCAAGGAATGGTTATTTAATGAAAAACACTTAAAAAAGATTCCTGAGTTCTTACATGGCAAGAGGAGAGGCCAGGTCAGCACCGTGGAACAGTAGGAAGGAGTGAGTGTTGGCAGCTCAGAGCCTTCCTGGTTTGGCACAGTGCTGACTTCTACATCGAAATGACTTTTCTTCAGCTTTCTTTGTTCTTTTTCCAACCGGCAGATTGAGTCGGTGTTGGAGCCACAGCCTCCAATTCCCAAGATCAGAGCCTTTTTGTATGAAGCCATTCTTTAATGTTGTCACCTAAAAACGACCAGCCTTCACCGCCTTCCGCCTTCCTGTCCTGTGTGCCATAGTGTCTCCTCCAACATCTCAGGTCCCGAGGCCCACACCTTGTCTGTTCATTTTTGTTCTTATTATAGGTTCAGAATATGCCATTAAAAGTGGATAAAATCACTGCAATCTGGCTCCATCAACTGCCCAGAATCACAGTTCTCCCTGCCCATCTTTTCCCTGCATTCTGATGATATCACTTGTAAGAAAGAACCTTGGAAAACAGAGATACTTAAAAGACCCAGAGAGGGCAGAAAGCCTCTTAAGAAATTGGTTTGAGTCCACAGGAGGCAAGCATAGGAGAGGTGGGATAATGGGCGTATGAACCACATGATAAATGCAATAAACTCCCAGCAGGGGGGCCAGTGAGGACACTCTGTGTGGGTTAATTGGTGCTCTGCCTGCACTCAGGAGAGAATAAATTTTCAGCCACATCAAAGTCATTTTCAGAAAAAAAAGAAACCCAGAAAACAAAGCAAAAGCCTCATCAAGAGTGCCATTTCCAGGAACCCTGGCAGCCAGACAGTGAGAAACCTGAAAATAATCGCCTCTGTTTAGCCTGCTGTCCTCTCAAACCCTGGACTGTTTGCCGTGCGGAGAACGAAGAACGCAGGTAATTTATTTATAGTCAGTTTCTTAGAAAGTGAAATGATTTAGCTAGAGCTGGCTTCTATCAACTAGACCCCTCCCGTAGCTTCAAAACGCTTTGTCTGGGAATTTGTAAAGCCCCTGGTTTGGAGAAGCTTCCATCCCACTCTCCAGAGGTGCTCCTCACGGAACCTGGCACAGGCACTCCAAACATGACGACTCGTGATGGGGTGAAGGGCTGAGGAAAGCCCGCTTATGTCACCTTCCTCATTTGTCCTGGAACTGTGGCCGTAATAAAAACGGAATGCCGGAGAACCCACTTCATTCACTTTTGGAACTCTTGTCTTGGTATAATTTTATGTTTATGGGGAAACAGCAAAGCCATTGAAGAGAATTCTCATTCGCCCTTCCCTCCGATCCCCCGGTTACACTTTAACACAACCGTGAGACATGTAATGCTAAAACTAAGCATTTACATCAGTCCGACACCATTAACTGAACCGACTTTTCCCATTTCCCACTGATCGTCTTTTCACGGTTTCAGAATTCAAGCCCGGATATTGCATTATATTTAGATCTCACTATGACGCTTCTGGCCCCGAGGACAGTGACTGACAGGTACTCAACATCGCCTCTCTAAGGGAACAACCTGGAGAAGCCTATTGGAATCCAGCAGTCGGATAACTGAGAGACACTGGGGTGGCAGTATCGGAGGGGCCGGCCTGCACCCCGCTCCCGGCAGACTACTGCAGACTTGACCTCAGCAGCTTCAGAACAGGTGTGAGGGCCCAGACAGCTTCACGGGACCGAAGGGTGGCTGGGACAGGAGATGGAGAGACTCAGAGCAGTCTGTTAGGACAGCAAGGGCAGAGGGGCCGTCAGAGAGAGTAAAGCTATGTGAATAGTTTTTGGAAAGGGAATGGTGAACTCGTTTGTAGTCTGAGAAGGAGGAAACTGTAAAGGAGGGGCAGGTGAGCAGTGAGGACTCCATGAAGAAGAGATGATGGCTGACGAGAGGCCTGAGACAACACAGGGGGCCAGTCTGATTTGGAGCATGCGCAGAAAGTCTGCTGTTGGACATGGAGAAAAACATCTCAGTGGAATCAGAAGAAAGGAGGGATACATGGGTGAATGCCATTTATGTTTTCCCTCCGTTTCCTTCTCTTCTTTACTCAGAATTCATGGTTGTTGTCTTTTCAAGAGAGGCAGAAAGGCAGCATGAGAGAAGTGGGGTTGGGCTGTAACGGGGCTTGCAGAGACCGATATAGATCGTTGGGAGATGTGCTATGGGTTAAGCATGAAGAAATCAACCGAGCCTGAAAGAAATGAAAAGAATGACTGTTATTGAGAGCCCGGAGATAATCAGGTTATTAGATTTGGGGGTTTGGAGTGAACGATACATTGGTGCCACTCTCAGGCTGCCAGGCTCCCCAAGGACATGTGAGCCTTTTAAGATTAACATTTCCATTTCTGTTTCTATTACTGTATCACTGGCCAAAGTATTTATCTTGTCTCAGAATTAAGTAATGGTCTTCATTGAACTCAGTAACTGTTATTCTTCATTGGGAATTCATGGAGTAACCTGGATGTCTTCTTAATAATGGAAAAATTTCAACTTTGTCTATAATGAATGATTCTAGCAACACTTAATTCCATAAAAACAATAACTAGAATTGGGATCTTTATGTATAATCAAACCCTGGGTATCATATATACCAGACAAGCACTCTACCAATGAGCTGTACTGTAGCAGCCCTTATAAATCTGAGTTTTCAAACATCTGTTGTTATAGTCCTCTGCCAGACATTTTGCACATGTCTACAAGACTCCTCAGTCTCAGATGTAGGAGCTGAGTCTTAGATTCATTCTTTCAACAAATATTAAGTGTCCTGCATGTGCCGGGTTTCATTTGAGCCAACTGTGATATGTCAGTGTGTACACAAGGCCAAGTTCTCTGACCCCTGCAGTCATATTTCATCAGGAAATGTAAGTGCATAAGTGAGCTGCTGAACGCACACAGATGACAGTCATCACAGAGACCTTTACTCGTTTTTAGTTGCCTTGAATCCATCCCAGCTCTTACAGTAATCTGTTTGTTTTATTTTTGACGGGGTGGAATTTTCTACTTCCTGTGTTTGATGCAGCTTTGTAGGACTGTTTGTCTATGTGTCCTGGTTTTGCAGAGCAGGACTAAACATATGACTGGTCCTGATGAGACTCATTGATCAAAAGCTCCTTTCCTGAATTTGGAAATTCAGAAGATCAATGAAACTCATTCATTCCTTTGATTTCCTGAAGATGTTTTTATAATGAGATCCTCTGGTGAACTATAAACTTTATATTTTGAAATATGATTGGCCAGTCTCTCCTTTTAATTCTGAGAGTCCCTCTATAAACATTATATCACCAATGCTGCCACCACCATCATCACCATTACCATCACTACCATCAACATCACACCATCACTACTAACACTATTATCATCATCGTCACCACCACCACCATCACCATTACCATCACCACCATCAACATCACATCACCATCACCACTATATCATCATCATCACCACCACCACCGCCACCGCCACCGCCACCGCCACCACCACCATCAACATCACATCACCACTACCGCTATCATCGCCATCACCACCACTCCCACCACTACCATTGTTTTTGCTTACCGTAGCTTTATTCTTTGTGACTTACCAGCCAGAAACCTGTTTGTCTGATCCCAAAATCTATCCTTCAATTACTCTGACAGCCATTCCACAACACCTAGGGATTTCTGAGAAATAGTTTCAAGGGTTTTTTTGTTGTTCTTGTTTGTTTGCTTACCATGCACATTCTGACTTGAGGGTTTCTTGTATGTAAAGCGTTCTCTGCAGACTTACATGTTCTTGATTTGAACATTACTTAGAGAGGATAGATCCTGCTTCATTTCCCTGGGAATGGAACAGACTAGACAGAATGTCAAATTATCTTTTTCCCAGTTGGTCCTTCTATTATTGTGAAGTCCTTTGAGGATTTACTGATGGTCTTGTGGCAAGTAGATCTGGTTGGCATGACATTGTTTTAACTCCATGCATCTAGCTGGCCATTCTTACCATGGTTGGGGACTTGTAGTAACAGGCTATTAGTATTCAGCAAGCATGAGGTGAGAAGCTGACATTTCTGTCACTTGTAGGGCTCGTCCTTTATTTGTGGAAACATAGAAACATCATTCTTAACTCCTTGTGGGGCTGTGACATTGTGTAAACGTGAGGACACTGCTCATGTGGTAAGTATCGTGAACGGCACTTTCAGAGTCAGAAAAGGATCTCTGACTCTTGGTGGGGGATTGGCTTCTCTCCTACTCCTTCCTGTTTGGTGAATACGCCTAGATGCCACTGAGACTTCAGTCTAGGATTCTCCTCAAGCTTGTTTTCTTCTCTAAGAGTTCCAGACCTTGGACTTGCTATGCACTCTAGATTTTATTTTTCTTACCAATATGCCATGAGCTAAGTTCTGGACATACCTAATGTGAGCAGAGGACCCTTTGGGTTTTCATGTCTTGCCTGACCAATATTTCACACTGCTTTCTTTCTCTTTCTCTCAGATGCTACCAAGTACTTTCTCTGTTACTTTGCTTTACAATTCTCTGTAGGTCAAGTCCACTTCTAAATTGGTGGAGCTCAGTCCAAGGATACAAACGAATGGCCACTTCCTCTGCTGTTCAAATGCTCTCAAGTTATGCTTCAAATCAACACATTACAAATAAAATATCTTTAGTCTGCTTGCCTTGACTAGTATACCCTTCATATAGCTCTTTCAGATGTTCACACAGTGCCGCCAGTCCTCACTTCCTTTTGTGACTTCTTTTCTCATTCTCATTCTTCCCCATACAAAATGTGTTTGGGTATCTCAGCTCATATGTACAGATTGCATCCACATTTCTACAAATGGCTCCCTCTTGGCCATTATTGGACTTAAGGATATTTACTTCACAAATTTCATTGGTTCTTGAGAGGAAGGGCCCATGTGAGAGGTCTCCTCTGGATAAGGAGATGGGGCCTGGATCACCTAAGTTTCTGAGACAGAATTTACAAGAGAGCTGGAAATCCAATTCCAAGTTCTCCCCTTGTGCAGCAGGCACTATATGGCTGAGCTATCACACCAGACCCTCTAATACAGACATTTAAAGTATAGCATTTAAATTGGTGTACTTAAATGGTAGTTAAAAACATTTATGTTTACCAAGAGTAAAATGAGTGTTAGTAATAATAGCATAATTTACTTATTATGCCAGGCAATGGTGGCACATGCCTTTAATCCCAGCACTTGGGAGGCAGAGCCAGGTGGATCTCTATGAGTTTGAGGCCAGCCTGGTCTACAGATTGAGACCCAGGACAGGCACCAAAACTACACAGAGAAACCCTGTCTCGAAAAAAAATTAAAAAAAAATTACTTATTATAAATTAACCATATATGAAATATAGTGAAGATATGTCAAAGATATCTCAAAGGAATATATTTGAACTAGGAAAATTCTACAAACATTCAAAAGCTGTTTACAAAGAGTTAGAGATGTAGAGAGCACGCACAGGGTGTTGGCTTTAGTCTCCAATACCACACAGAACTTTTTGAAATATAAAAATGTCATAACTAAACCTGGAAAATACCAAAAGCATATTGGAGAAAACTTAGCAGATATAGAGTAGAGTTCAGTGTCTTTATTACAGAGAGTAAGCAATGTAAAAGCTGTCATCCGATGATGGAGGGAGGCAGCCAGCACATTATGCTACATAATTCCTGCAACTTTCAGTTTTCTGTCTCTCCTTTGAAGGTGGGCAGGAGCAGGGGTCTGTGAGCAATTACCCCAGTACATTTCCTGTGCAGTAGGTTTTAGCACAAGGCAGCAATTGTCTTTTCTTACTCGACTTTCTTTCAGAACCAAAAGATTTTTTTTTTTCTTTGCAAAGTTCCAGTTTGATCCGTCTCCTTCTCTGAACCCAAAGCATTTAAAAATAAAATGACTGGACTCAGAATCTCATCCCCTTTTCAAACCTTTTTGACAGCAAAACACTGGAACAAAAGACTCGTGTCTCCTCAACAGCCCCAAGCCTCCTTTTAGGAGTCATTGACAAAGAGGTTACACTGTCTCTTGGCTCAGGATGAGTTTTTCCAGCCATCCCAGATCAAGTCAGTATTTTAATCTGGCCACTGAAATTCTGTGAAAGTAAAATTTCCAAAATATTTTAAAATAAGAAAAATCAAGGAGTTGATGGTTTCAAGGTTCAAAGTCTAGAACATTCTAGGCCACAGCAAGACTCAGTAGGACCTTCCCAGGTGCTGCCCCGAGGGTAACATGACACACTGACACAGACAGAACGAAGCCCCACTGCAGTAATTTCCCCTTGTTTTTCTCAAATAAACATAGGACGTGTTAGTTCAGTCTGCACAGTCCAGTACATGGAATTGCTGTAGGATAATGCTTTTGTACACTGGTTTAATAAAATGCTGATTGGTCAATAGCCGGGCAGGAAGTATAGGTGGGATAAGCAGACAAGGAGAATTCTGGGAAGAGGAAGGCTGAGTCAGGAGATGCCAGCTTACCGTCCAGGGAGCAGCATGTAATGGCATACAGGTAAAGCCACAGAAAACGTGATGACATATAGATTAACAGAAATAGGCTGTGTATAAGTGCAAGAGCTAGTCAGTAGTGAGCCTGAGCTAATGGCTGAGCAGTTTTAATTAATATAAACCTCTGTGTGTTTACTTGGGTCTGAGTGGCTGCGGACCAGGCAGGACACATGAAAACTACCAGCTGGATAGTGATGACATAGACAGGAACAAGAGCTGATGCTCCAAGTCAGGCTATCCACACATCCTTGCCACTAGTAAAGCATCAAGTAGGATCCTGGTAGCAGTTCTAGCTCTTGGTAATTATGTTGCCATCATTCTTAAAAGTCGAATGGTCCTGGTTCTTATCCAGCCTGGTATTCCCCTTTCTTGTGTTTCTCCATGTCTTCAGGGAAATGAGTCCTGTTTGTCTCATAGATTTTGTGAGAATTTACACAGAGCAGATAATCCTTGCCTCTGCAGATGCTCACAGTTCTTGTGTAATTTTGGTTTCCTTCAGTTTGCCCTGTAACATGATCCACGTATGCTCAGTGTCTACTCTGGAGAAGACATTGCTGTTACCTGAGTCCCCCGTCCTGATCTACACTCTCTCTGTGGCTTCTCTGCTCCCCTCTATCACAACAGTGCTTTTGAACCCTTCCTCCCCATGAAAATAGAAATCATAAAGCCATTGGGTCCCACCAGATGGCACTCAGAATCCCTAAGCTTGAGAGTCACATCATCACTGTTTCTTTGAAGCTTCAAGTGATTCCTACACGTGAGTTGGCTGTGTGCCAAACACCTTTCTAGGTAGTTCACGAGAGGATCCAATGGCCTGTATCACACAGGCTGGTAGTCAGCAGTAGTAGGGATAGAGAGCCTTCTATTGAACTTCCCTTTCTAATTGCTTGCACGTTGACACTCATGGAACCAGTGGGATAGATGGCTTCTCCTTGAATTGACAGACTTCTCATTATATTCTAAACTTGGGATTTCTGAGGCTGAGGCAGGAAGGTCATAAGCTCCAGGCCAGTCTGGGCAACATAATAAGTTTCAGGCCAGGTTATACTACATAATGAAATTTTATCTAAAAATTAAATTAATAAATATTCAAAATATAAGATAAAGCTGGGTTTCTATGATGGGTTGAGATTTATAGTTTTCTGAGATACTGTAGTTCTGCTTCCTATTTCTCTAGTCCCTGTACTGAAGGTACCGTACCATCTGCTGCCTCCATGCCCTCTGATAGGTTAGAGTCGGCACTGAGGTACTTCCCAAGGTCAGGCTTGATTCCCACTGCTTGGAGGCTTCTTCGGGCTGCAGCGGGTCTTTTTCATGGCAGTTGTATATAAGGTCAAAGGCTGAATTCTGGGGAACAGGGTCTTATTTGAGACCAAGATGCATACCCAAGGTTGGCCATAAAAACAAAAAGGTGGCATGAGTCTAGATTTAGAATTTTACAGCCAGTCTTTGAACCCAACCCTGATCCTGATACCAACTGAGGGAAATTAACTTAGAAAAATGAGAGGCACATAGATCTAACGTGACTTAAAGAGTTTTGTAAATAGAAGTTGGTGGTTCTGATCGTCTACATAACCAGAATGGCCGTGTGTGTGTGTGTGTGTGTGTGTGTGTGTGTGTGTGTGTGTGTGTGTGTTATAGGTGTATATGTGTTCTTGTGTGTGCATGTGTGGCTGCCAATCATATATGTGCACATGAGAGTGAAGGCCAGAGTTGACTTCCGGTATCTTTCTTAATCACTCTTTGGTCAGCCTCTCACTGAACTTGGAGATCACTATGTTGGCTAGACTGGCTGGCCAGCAAGCCCCTAGGATTTGTTTTCTCCGCCCACTGATGGCCCTGGAGTTACAGATGTGTGCTGCTGTGTCCGGCTTTTACAAGGGTGCCACAGACAGGAACTCAGGTCCTCATGCCTGCACAGCTTGCTTTACCAGTTGAGTCCTCTTCCCAGCCCAGAACGGTGTATCTTTAAAAACTCTTTTAATTAATTAATTGTGTGTACATGTGCATACATGTGGGTGCTTATATGCAGAGATTAGAGGACAAGTTGTGAGAGCCTGTTCTTTCTTTCCACCGTGTAGGCTCTAGGAGTTGAACTCATCAGTCTTAGAGGCAAGGATCTTACCTACTGAGCTATCTTGCTGGCTCTGGAGTAGACATATCTTATACAGAATATTACTTCTTAGTGGCTGAGATAGATGAGCACTAAAATAATCTCAGAGCTATTTTGTTATATTTTAGAAGTATTTATACTGGTTAGCCAAAAATAATTTTTAATGCTTCGTTTATAACTGATTTACAACTATAGTAGAAATACTGATATTTTATTGATGTATAAAGGGATAGTTTATAACTGTTGCAAAGTTAAGTCCATTAATTTACTTCATTTATTCATGTGACAAACATTGGGTACCTATTTTATGCTCGTCCTTTGTCTGAATCTGTCAAATGTTAATGGACTAGACATTGATAATGTAATTCTTGATTTATATATTGTATATACTTATTGGATATAGTTTTTCTTGTATTAGTTATAAGCTTTTTAAAATTTTAGACAAAAAAGGGGAAATGTGGTGATATTGTGTTCCCCAATATATTGTGCACCTTAATAAAGTTATCTGGGGTCAGAGAACAGAACAGCTGCTTGGTAGACATAGAGGCCAGAAAATGGTGGCACACACACCTTTAATCCTAGCATTCTGGAGGCAGAGATCCATCTGGATCTCTGTGAGTTCAAAGCCACACTGGAAACAGCCAGGCATGGTGACACACACCTTTAATCCCAGGAAGTGATAGCAGGAAGCAGAAAGGTATACAAGGCACGAAAACCAGGAACTAGAGTCTGTTAAGCTTTTAGGTTTTTGAGCAGCAGTTCAGCTGAGATCCATTCAGATGAGGACACAGAGGCTTCCAGTCTGAGGAAACAGGATCAGCTGAGGAATGGGTGAGGTGAGGTTAGCGGTGGCTGGTTCTGTTTCTCTGATCTTTCAGCGTTCACCTTAATACCTGACTCCAGGTTTGTTTTTATTAATAAGACCTTTTAAGATTCATGTTACATATATATATATTATATGTGATTCATTTGTGATATATAACAACACCCAGAAAGTGGTACTTTGTCCCTCATCTCTTTTACTGAGATTTTCTATGTATGTTGTATCAGGTCTCAATACTCAATTACTGTTTGCTGCCAGATGGCACTCCATTATATAGGTATTTTTCATTTTATATCCATTTAACCTGCTGATGGCTTGAATATCAAGTATCTTACAGAAGGCTCATGCGTTGGGTGGGTCTCAACCACTGGGAGGTGCTCAGATCTCAAGGGCTCTGACCTAATCAATGAATGAATCTGGTGATCTATTATTTGATGGCGTTTTTTTGGGACATGGTTGAAGTTTTTGGAGTTGGGGGTGAATTGGAAGAGGCAGGGCTGTGTCTTTGAGGGCAAGTCTATTTTGTCCGCACCCTCTTGGTTTCTCCCTTTGCTTGCTAACCTCCGTGAAGTGATCAGCCTCCTTCACAGGCTCTCACCACCATGATGTTCATCATTGTCTCAGGAGACCCAGTGGACCACGGATTGAAGCTGTATTTCCTCCCTTTAAACTGACTTTCTTGGGTATTTTGTCACAGCAGCAAAAATATGATGATCACAAGGCTTCTGTTTTTATTCCCATATCACTATGGGCATTGAAAATGTGTTCAAGCTTCTCTTGACTATGCTGAAAGTGGAATTGCTGAGCCATGCAGTACCCCTATGATTTGAATTCTATGTTGAAATATGACCTAACTGTCTTCAAAAGGGGCAATATCTCTTTATGTTGCTACCGGTCATGTGGGAGGGTTCAGAATGTCCCACCTCCTTGACAACATAACAGCTTGTGGCAGATATTATTTATTTTACTTTTGATGATAAGTGTGTGGTGTTTACGACTCTTTCGATTGCCACATTAAGACTGCATGTACTAGTACAAAACATGATCTGCTTTGAAATTGCGTTCTTTCACTAGAATGTTCTACACTGTGGTTCTACAGTGTGGTATGTGAGTCCCCGCAGCAAAACAAGGTAAGTTGTCAGACATCTCAACTCTGAATGAACTCTATGAATGAAAAATGAATTCATTCTCCAACAGGAAACCTCTGGCACAGCGAAGTCTCAGGATTGTGAGAACTGGGGCTGTTTGGGGAAGTTCTGGCCAGATCCTGGAGATTGTTTGCTTTATCACTATGGGAGCGAAGAAGAGATCAACACAGCCTCTCAAAAGGCTTCCTTTTGCAAGATGAAAAACATGATTGGCAGGAGTGAGGAAAACCGCCAAGGCTGAGAGCACAGCTCCCTGTTCTAAGACCAAATAATGACCTCCGGATCAGGACAGGAGAACAACGGAGCTCTGTGTCGCCTCTGTTGGCTCTCATGGGCCTGCTCTGTCCTGGGCTAATAAACGTTTACTGCAGGTAACATCTGGACGAGGGCAAAGGAGACGAATGTGCTGACCTCAGCAGGCAGTTTACTGTCAGCCTGCCCAGAAGCACGCTGAAAGCTGGCTTCTGACTCCAACCAGGCCTTTCATTCTTGGCGACCCTGCCGACCCTCCAAAACGCAGGCCCCTTTCTGTCCCACGCATTCTGGCTTGCCCTTCCACAGTGCACTCTGCTCTACATAGTGCCTGCCCAGATCTCAGTGGCATGTTCTTTAACTTTTGAGCTGCAAGAAAATGCACTTACATTTTTTTAAAATTGAAAATCAATTTTCTTTCAGAAGTCGTATTCTGATTACCACCCCCCCTTCCTCAGCTCCTCCCAGATTCTCCCCCACTTTCCCACCGGCCAAAATCTACATTCCTTCTTTCTCTGTCTTAAAAGAAAACAAACAGGCATCTAAAAAATAATAAATAATAAAATAAGATAAAATAAAAACAAACCAGAATAGGGCAAAACAAAAACAACAAAATCGGGCAAAATAAAAAGCACAAGAAATACATACAGAGACTGAGACACACACATTTGCACATACAGAAGACCCATAAAGACAAAATTGGAAACCATAACATATAAGCAAAAGATCTGTAAGTTAAAAAACAAAAACAAAAACAACAACAACAAAAAAAAAAAAAACAGACAAAGCACAAGGAGACAAAAATTCTCCAAAAAATACCAGAGAGGTCATTTTGTGTTGGCTGTTTACTGCTAGGCATGGGGCTTGCTCATAAGTGTGGCTGGTATACCCACTGTGTCATGGTTGGAGAAAAGTAACTTTTCCTTTGTGAACAGTTACCATTGGAGATGGCTTCTGGGTTAGGGATGGGGACATGTTTCCACTTTGTTCAGCTCCAGGACCTCATCATGCACAGACCCGTGCAGGCCCTGCGTGTACTGCCTCAGTCTCTGTGAGTTCATAGGAGCATCAGTCCTGCTGATTCAGAGGGCCTTGTTTCCTTGGTGTCCTCCACCCTCTCTGGCTCTGACACTTTTTTTCTACCTTCTCCTCCACAGGGCTCCCTGGGCCTTGAGGACAGGAATTTAATGGAGACATCCCTTTTAGAACAGTGTTCTAAAGTCTCTCACTCTCTGCACATTGTCCAGTTGTGAATCTCTATATTTGTTCCCATCTGCTACAGAAGGATGCTTCTCTGATGATGGCCAAACAAGACACTGATCTGTGAGTATAGCAGAATGTCATTAGAAGTCATTTTATTGCTCTGTTCCTTTAGTAGAGCAGCAGTATGTAGTTTTCCCCTGGGTCTGTGGCCTATCTAGTCTCAGATTCTTAGCCACCCAGGTAATATTGGGCATGGGTTCCATCTCATGGAGTGGCCTTAATTCCCACCAGACAGTGGCTGGCTACCACTACAACTTTGGTGCCATTGATGTACTAGTGTATGTATGTACGTCTTGCATGTAGGTCTCAGTTGCAGATTGAGGAGTTTGTAGCTGGGTTGTGTTTACCATTCTCCTCCAGTAGTGTGTAGAGTACCTTCTAGGACCAGGAACACTAGTCAGGAGGGAAGAAGGCTCTAGGTAGGCACCAGCTCAACTTCTCTGTGTTCAGTGAGTAAGACAGGTGTTATTTTTAATAATAGGACCTTACCATCAATTCGTGGAGAGCAACCAATAGCCTTGGCAATAGCCTGGGTAGTTTTGGGGTTCCCATGAAGTCCTTTTGGCCAACAACTTGGTTAGATGTAGCCCATTCCTGGGAATGAATGTTTCATTGGTGTTGACAGATGTCTAGCTGGGGCTTTGTCTCCTTCATTATTTTGTGATTCCATTTAGATTGGTTTCATTTATGTACATATTCTGAGAAGTGTCTACTGTATTAGGTTTCTCTATGACCCTCAAATGGCCCTTAGTTTAGCTGTCTCTCCCTGTATTGCCTCCTGTCCCCCCCCCTTTTCTTCCCATTTGATCCTTCCCTTGTCCATCTCTATCTATTCTATTTCCCCTTCCTAGAGAGAGCTACTTCCCCACCAAGTGTCACTCACATATTTAATGAGTTTAAAAGATAAGCCAGTCAGTGGTGGGACACACCTGTAATCCCAGCACTCAGGAGGCAGAGGCAGGCGGATCTCTGTGAGTTCAAGACCATCCTGATCTACAGAGTGAGATCCAGGACAGCCAGGGCTACACAGAGAAACCCTGTCTCAACAACAACAACAACAACAACAACAACAACAACAACAACAACAACAACAACCACCACCACCTGATAGCAAATGGTGAAGCAACTGGTACTGTTCATTTCACTTGTTTCCAGTTTATAGACCGTGTCTTTCTCTTTCCTCTTGTTCCTATGCTCTAGTCCAAGGATGGGCCATAAAGTATGTTCTGGATCATAAGAAAGACTAGAAAAGTTGTGGGATTGACAGGTGAGTCAACGAGTGTAAGGAAGGTAGTACTCAAGTTCTGTGCTGGGAGAGAGGGTGGTTCTTTGTAAGACAAGCACCCTCTTTTACATCTCCATTGTAGGTGTCCCCATCTGGCAGCCACAGTGGGCAGGGCAGTCTCTTCCAGCAGTGGTCAGGGCAGAGAATGGTCTTCAGTTAACACAAGAAAAAAGAAGAGAATCCAAGCTGCTCTTATCCCGTAACCACTCCCAAACTTGCACACATTCTGATGTTTCTGTGGTCCTTTTCTTACAACCAAATACACCCTATTCTCCCATTTCCAAACATTTCTTCTGTGCTCTTTGGAACAGTCATTTCAGAATAAACAAACTTGGTCATCTTCAATTTCTCTTTCAAATGAGTCTCCCACTTCTTGCCTTTATTGACTTGTTGCTGGCACTGGAAGACCCACCTCTTCCCCGATGGTCTTCCAGCATCTCTGCGTCATAGTCTTCCCTCACCTCTCCCCAAATGGCCTTGGCTGCCCATTCATTCAGTTCTCAGGTATCAGCAAGTCAGTACCCTTCCTGACATTATCATATTTATAACCTGATTGTCTTCCAACCCCATGGGGAAACTCCCCTTTTGTAAAGCTTATCTTTTCAGCTGAATTATCTCCAAGCCTAGCTCATCCATGACTACTGGTCTTGTGATCATATCCATGAACTGTGTTGGTACTTGGTTCAGTAGTCTTACTCAGACTCTGTGTGTTGCCTGAGTGAATGCTATGCTCTCATGATACTATCACAAGACTATTGCATTAGTTGCTTTTTTTTTTTTTTTTAATGCTGTGACAAAATACCTGACAGAAACGACTTAAGGAGGAAAAATTTATTTTGGCTCATGGCTTCTGAGAATTCCCATCCATCGAGGCAAGCAAGGCACAGGGGTGCGAACAGCTCTGTTCTTGGTGGTGGGAGAGTGTAGTGAAGCTTCTCACTTGGTGGCCAGATCAGGAAACAGAGAGCAGGACAGGAAGTTAAGACTAAGACACACCCCATGTGAGGTGACCCATTTCTTCCAGTTAAATTCTACATTCTAAAGGTTTCATGACCTCCCAAATAAAACAGTCCCACCAGCTGGGGACCAGGAGTTCAAACGCTGGAGTCTGTGAAGGTCAGTTCAGACTCAAGCCATAGCAACTATCCTCACAGTTCCTTGCCATGTTAAACTAGTGACTACGCCACTGCATTCAGGACTATAGCATCACACCGGAAGCACCAACTCTTGACCCTTACAGTCTGATAACTCCTTGTAAACCACAGTCCCACTTTCTTTCTCTCTTACTTCTGTATTCTCACCTGGCTCTAGATCCACTTTCAGCTAAAAATGCGTATAGTGGGGGAAATGTCTGTGTTTAGGTTGACTTGTCTTTCCCTGTACTCTGCTGGAGAGTGGTTGTTAGTTTTCCCTACAATCAATTCTTGGGGTTCCTTTGGGAAGAGCCACCAGCCTGTCCTGTAGAGCCTGTGGATAATGATGCTGTGCAGCCCCCCCCATCTTCTGCACCCCCATCATGGTGAGTGTGAGATAACTTCCTGGGTGGAAACTTGATTCAGTCAAAGTCAAGCAGAACCTCTTGTCCAGTGGGTACAAGGAGTCTGGTGAAGTAATTGCTTCCAATAGGTTTGGTGAGGGAGGGAATGTCAGTGGGAAGGAAGAGTGATGGGAAAAGGATGAAGGATGGAAGGGAGGGAGGGAAGGAAGGAAGGAAGGAAGAGAGAAGGAGGAGAGACCACTTGGAGCTTGGACTCATGAGGGTTCAACCCTCAGGACCTAACCATCTTTTTAAATATCTCTTTTCCAAATACTATGACACTGAGGATCAGGTCATGACATTTTGTGTACAGCACCACCCACAGTTACAGATACAGCCTGAGTGAGGACAGGCCCTCTTTTTCTCCCAGCCCATCCAGCCCTGCTCCTCTACACCAGTTCCTGCAGAGTTCTCCAGGATCCTCTGTGCTGAATGGCTCATCAATGCTGTTCCAAGACATTCTCCTTCTGATTTCAGCACATCTGATTTCAGTGGAAGCCTGTAAACACGTAGAAGTGAATCCTGTTTCAATTAAAAAAAAAAAAAGATTTGTTTTTATTATGTGTATGTGTGCAGGTCTGCATTCATTTAGGCGGGTGGTTGTGAGCTGGCATGCAGATGATGGGAATTGAACCTTGGTCCTCTGCAAGAGCAGCAAATACTGTGACCTGCTGAGCCATCTCTCTAGGTCCCCACCTTGATTTTTATCTCATACACAAACCTATTCTTTTTATATCACACCCTATTATCTCACTGATCCTCCCTAACTTTTCATCCCATGAATATTCTCCCGGCTCTTTTGGGGAGACTGACCTCCTAGGGTTAACACTTTGTTGATTCGTTTTTTGGCTCCTTGGAACTACTTTACAGGATTAGAATTATGTTTAAATTGAAGACATCTGAAAATGCCTTTACTGTAGCTTACAGAGGTGGCAAGGAGTCCAAATGTGGCCATTTGAGGACTGGGAGAGTAACTCAACCATGCCATCAAGCTCAGGCTCTGTCTGCCTCCCTCTTTGTCTCTTTGGTGATGTCTGTCACACTTCCACACCATGTACATGTCCCAGATGGGAGGCAGGAGAAGCGGAAGAAGCATCAGGACATTTCTTCTCACACCTATGTGGCTGGGGATGTGTCACAGCCACGCCCAGCTGATGGGAGACAGAAATCTAGTCTTTCACAGATGCTTATTTTTAATCACGTTGTTCAATGATTGCTATTAAGTTTCTGAGTTCCTTGTGTATTCTGGATATTGAACGCTGCTTCTATATAGAGAAAAAAGAAGAATGGTTCCAAGTGGATAGTTCTCATTCTCCCCTGGTCTACTCATCTCCAGATCTGTCTTTCCAAATGAAATGTTTCTCCCCAAGTTTTCTCCAGGATAGCCCTCCATACAGCATGGTAGTATAGTAGCTAAGGCAGGATTGTCTCCTTGGATTGTATGGGCATCCTTGTTGTTCAATAACCTTGCTTGCTTCTCCCTCTTCCTTTATTCTAGCCTGTTCTAGGGAGGGGAGATTTATGCACAAGTACTGATGTCACTAGATTTCCAGAGTGTCCCTGTGTCCCTGCACCTCCATATCCTTGTGTCTCCATATCCCTGTAAGCTTTTGTGGCCCCCCCCCCCCAGGTCTTCAGGGCTTGTGTCCTTGTTTCTAACAGGCCAGTAGCGTCTCCTCACTTTTTTCCTGGCCTTTCCTCATGTGCTTAGAACTGTTCCTTGGCATTTGGGGCCACTCCAGAACGTTTAGTGGCTTTTTTCCATTTCTTTTGTGTGTCTCAATTGGCCACAGCAGGTTCACAGTCACAGCACTGCTGTGGAGAAGGTCACTGAATGCTAATGGGACATTTAGCAGTCAGTGTTCCTGTGTGGCTTTTTGTTGAAAATAAAATGGAATTGACAGAGGGAGAAAATGCAACCCTAACTTAATGTAGAAAGAGTCTTAGGTTAGGGCATTTATGTAAGTCATTCACAGTTATTACTGATAGAGAAAATTGCCCTTCCTTAACCACTGACTCATGAATGAGTTCTGCCCATTAAGATGTGAACCACGGACATTACCTACTACTTTTGTAACACATGAGATAGATTTTTGAATATGCTCAATACATAAGCAATAGAATGTGTACATTAGAATTTGTTAAAATTGAACTAGAGACTAAGTGGAAAAATGGAGTTTATACTACTATAGTTATAATTCAAAGATTTTATCTACTTGCTTATAGAAATACCACTTCTTTTAAGTACATTATTACATATTCCTGCACATTATTACAAATTCCTGCTCTGTCCTTTAGGCATTAATTAAGGTGAAATGAAAGGTCATGTGACTTGGGATAGAAATTCCATTACTTTGCTTCTGATTATTTCTCAGTTTTATCATCGGCAGAATGGTGACAGTGACATTCTTCATAGAGTTTTTGGAAGTATTATATGGCATAATGTAGCTTGCAAAGCAAACACACACACACACACACACACACACACACACACACACACACACATACACCCTTTGTAAATCGCCTTTTCATGTAATGAAGCTATAGTACACTTTTAAGTGGATCATATATTCTATTGTATGGATGAAGCAAATATTTGTTTTCAACCTCATTGTAAACACTGTTGCAAGGATCAGCCTTATAGGTAACCCTTTGTTCCTATATATCATTGGAATGTTTAGTTATTTTTATTTTATTAATATATACTTACATGATTTTATTCTTATTTATTTATTTTATTTATGAAAATCACCTTTTGTGAAGAACTTGCAAACAAAAAAATCACACAGCTAGATTACCATAGTCCCTCAAACAAGTGCTTGTCCAGACCCAAACTCTATACATCTCAGTGAAGCACTTATCCAGCTCCCCCACACACACACAGCAAACTGAAAATTCCATGATGTTGTCTAACAGTAGAAAAACAATTAGCTTTCTATCCTTTCATGACTCATATGCCCTTTACCTGCATTCAGTCCTTCCTCATCACTCAATCTTAAGCTCTCTTGTTTTCCTTTCTACCTGTTATACTACATATACATGTACATTTGTTTATATATACATGTACACATTATTGTTTTTAATTAGTGAGATGGCTATTCTTGGTGTCAACTTGAGTATATCTGGAATTAACTGAAAACTCAGTGGCTGAGTACACCCGTGAGGGTTTTTTCTTAATTAAATCATTTGAAGTTGGAAAACTCACCTTTAATCCAGATCTTCTGAGGTGGGAAGATCTGCCTTTAATCTGGGCCACATTGTCCAGTGGAAGCCTGTGTAAAAGACATGGAAGAAAGAAGCTTTTGCTCTTTGCCTGCTTGTCCTCACTCTGACTCATTTCTTCATTGGCATTAGAGCCTACCTCTTTGGGATTCTATTGTGCACTGAAGACTAGTGGAGACGTCCAGCCTTCTGGACTCAACAACTACTGGATTTCTTGGACTTCCTATTTCCTGTTGGTAGACAGACCAAATGGACCACAGCCACTCTGATAAATTCCCTTCATATATACTTCATATATAAACTCATATATTATATATTTCATATAAAATATATAAACTATATATAATAAATATATAAATGTACATAAGTAAAATACAATGAAAAATATAAGCATAAATATTTGTAATATAATTATATAATAAATATAAATATTAATATAACAAATATAGATAAATATATAAAATATATATACTTCATATAAATCCAATTTTAGCTATCAATTTAAAAACAGTAAATAAATTTGAAAAATAGTAAGAAAGGTGTGTTAAAAGAATAATGAACTCGTAAAATTAAAAAGAGAAAGGGGACTGGGAGAGTGTGCTAAATGTCAGGTGTTAGGAGGACAAAGTCCAGGGTGACCATTCAGCTCAAAAGCAAAGAAAAGGAGGCCCTGAGCCACCGAAGGGTTTCGTGTTCCAGGGTCAGAGGTCAAGGGGGGGTATTCCCAGGGCAGCAAATCCTCAGAACTGATAACACTCTGGTTCTTAGGGAAGGTTGGGAGCTTGCAAACCCTCTTGCCAAGACCCTTGGCCTTTGCCTCGTAGACTTTCCTGTGTGCCGATCTCTGGAAATTTGCCCAAATGCATTTGGCACCTGTATCTAGGCATAAAGACCCCACAACTGAGCTGCTAAGATCTGGGTGAGGCTTGGAAGGGAGAGGTTTCTCTTTTAAAAAAATTAAGCTTCTTAGGTGTTTAATACGGAGTTATCCCTTTGATTCAATAAAAAGGAGTTTGAAATTTTAATAAGCGATTTCACCCCAGGAGGAGTCTGGTGAGATGGTGTCCACTAAGCCCCACGAAGACGCAGCTGCACTGAACCTTTGCATTCTTGCCTTGCTAGGAATGCTTTCTTCTCAGACAGCTTGAATTTATCTTCTAAATGAGCTTAATTACTAAACTCTGAAGGGAGCTGACCATCAGGGGTTCTGTCACCCGGTGTAGGTAAATTATCGCACTCCCGGGGCTGTAAACTAGTTTGGATTCGGGTGGGGCCTGGAGAGAGGGGACTTTACTCTTTTTACCTCCTGAGCGGTTTGGACACTAGAGTTGTGTGTGTGTCTCTGTCAGTCATCTTGTGTGCATCGACGCCATCTTCGTTAACTTCCGGCCTACCGTGTCGTCTTCCCAGATACACGATGTGAAATTCTTGCCTTGCCAGGGGAGAGGAGCCTCCAGATCTCCTTACTCATGTTTTCCCTTGCTGGCTCTCCCCGCTGTTATCAAGAGCGGCTTGTCCGCATCAGTTTCCCTGTGGCTTTTGTGGAATGTGCTGCTGGGAACTGCAGCTGTTCCTTCTCCAGCTCAGCCCAGGTTTGCTTCCCTGAAGGACTGGCACGGAGGCAAACGATTTGCAGTTGCCCCTGACGCTGGCAGCTCTTCAGCCCCGAGAAAGAACGGCCCAGAGTTCCTGTCCTTTGTCACTTGTGAATGTGTCTCACTTTCCTGCCTTCTCTCTTCCCATCTCAGTTTTCAGGGAAAATTGGACAAAAACAAAATCACTTCTGTCGTGGCCCATCAGGAAAAGGAAGCATACTGCTCCATGAGAGGAACGCTTGACTAAAACACAGAAGGAACAGGGTTGCTTTTCGGATCCATTAGGGGATGTGAAGAAGCAGGGCCCGGGCAGCAAAGTCTTTAAAGAAAATTGACCAGTCTAGGTTTAGAACTTTCCGTTTAGTGGGGAACAAGCCCAGGCTGGTCTGGGAGCAGCTGTGGACCATGCAGGCTGAGTACCATGCAGGCTGCGTACCATGCAGGCTGTGCACCATGCAGGCTGTGGACCATGCAGGCTGTGTACCTATGCCGGGGATCCAGGGTGGTTGGTGGGACTCAAAAGTTGGTACTGGGAAAGTCAGAACATCTTGGTGGGAAATGATTTCTTAGTAAAATTAAGATAGGTGTACACAGATTTCTGATGTAAAAACACATACTAAAAGGGAAATAATGGTTCAATGTGGTTTTATGGTTAGGTCAGGGAACAAGGTAGAAAAGCAGAGACCATAAAAAGAAAGGAGAGAACATTTGGGTTTCTAGATTGTCAAAATCCAAGAACTGCCCAAAGAAAAAGACTGGCAGATGTCCTGAATGCCTAGAACAGCGGCTGGCATGTAGTAGGTGGTTGTGAAATAGTTACTAAATTAAAGACAGAAAAACCATACAGGGGCAAGACAAAGAAAAGAAAATGGAGGTGTGTACAGATGTTTAAAGCAAGAAAAACATGGAGTCAACCAAGGTTTGCAGAAGTGTACAGACACACCAGCCAGGTGTGAGCACATGCCTGTAATCCCAGTGCTTGTAAGGCCAAGGTGTGAGAGTGATTCCAAGGCCAACATAAGCTACACAGTGAAACTTTATATAAAAACAAAACAGAATAGAACAAAACAACCAAAATGGCATCTACCCACCCGCCCATCCACCATCAAATCAACCAAACCAAACCAAACCAAACCAAATGCAAGGGTTGGTTATGTAGCTAAGTAGTAGAGTGCTTGTCTAGCATGTGAAAGGTTCTGAGGTTGATCCCCAGCTCTGTATATGTACCTCTGTGTGCGTGCGTGCGTGCGTGCGTGCGTGCGTGTGTGTGTGTGTGTGTGTGTGTGTGATGTATGTGAATGTCTGTGCATATGCCTATGTATGTGTGTGCCTGTGTGTATGTAAATGTGTTTGTGTGTATGTGAGTGTGTACATGTACTTGTGTGTGTGTACATGTGCTTGTATGTCTTAATATGTATTTCATTACATAGGTAAAGAAGGAACTTCATCAAGAAGCCTGTAATTGAGGACTGTGCTGAGGTTTTGGGCAAACAATTCTTTGTACTGTGTCTTGGGTCCTCTGCTGGGTACGTGATGTGGCCCAGGGAAAGTCTTTCAACCTTCTTGTGTTTAATTGGGTTTTTGAAAAACAAGGGTTTTGAAAGGAGATCTGAGATGATATTGCGAAAACATTAAGATCTGACGGAGTCATCAGGTGGTCCTTGAGACTTTTGCTATATGAGTCTATTTAATAGATATGTTTGAAACATTTTAAAAGAAGGGGCAAGGAGAGGAGGAGAAATGAGAAGAGAGGAGAAGAAGGGAGGAGAAGAGAGAATGGGGTAATAAGGCCTTTTGTTTGCTTTGCTGGTGCTGGGTTCAACTGTGGGCCCTCTTGCTAACAGATGAGCATCCCACCAGCTGAGCTCTATTCCCTAGCCGTGAAACTTTTCATAATAAATCAAAATCTCAAGAAAAATAATGAAATGGTTACTGACTGAGACTGGTCGCAGCTAGGTCTCTTTGCTCCATGTAGTCACTGGGGCTAAAGCTGTCAAGACACTGGAACAGACTGGTTTTGGAGGCCAGAGGCAGGGGGTAAGTTCACCCCTAGGCTGGCTGCACACAGCTCCGAAGGATGGCCGGGCACGATGGAATTATGATGCAGCAGGAGCTAGTCAATCTTATTAGTGTTGGGGGGATGCTTACAGAAGTACTCGAAGACCAAAGGCGGTTTGCTCCTTATAGAGTTGGGCTTTGAAAGGTGCAATGGGGAGGCCTTAGGAGAGGGAGGCATGGAAGAAATGGGAAGCAGAGCCTGGCCAGCAGAGGGGCGGCGGGCAGCCGGTGGCGGGGCTGGGGGCTTTGGCTTGCAGTGAAAGAGGAGGAGGCTTGGATGGAAGCCCAGATGGCGGGTGTGGCGAGGAGAACAGCTGAACTGGTTGACTTGCCCAGCCCCAGCACTCCTTTGCCCTGGAATGTTGGCTTGTTGGCCTCTGGAGAGTTCTTTTTCCTCCAGGTGCTGAGCCCAGTTGTTTAGGGCAGCCTCTGTGGGGTGGGTCACAGAGACCAGAGGAAGGGCAGAGGAGAGAGCTAGTCAGAGAGAGAGAGAGAGAGAGAGAGAGAGAGAGAGAGAGAGAGAGAGAGAGAGAGAGAGCCATCTCTACCAAGTACACTTATTTTTCTTGGCATCTGGCGGGTGCACTAGATGAAATGTAACCAAAGGTCCAGGCAAGGCAAGCGGCGGGTTCCCTCAATGACTTCCACCACCCACAGCGTCCTCCTTTGTGGAGGGCATTTCTTCCCCACATTTCCCCATCCGATGGACATGCTACTCCAGTGCTTTCTAGATAAATGACATTCCGAAGGAAAGAAGCCTCAGACGCTTCTTAAAGTGTTTCCTATTGCCAGGTGGTGGTGGTGCACGCCTTTAATTCCAGCACTCGTGAGGCAGAGGCAGGCGGACCTTTGTGAGTTTGAGGCCAGCCTGGTCTACAGAGTGAGATACAGGATAGGCTGTAAAAGCTACACAGAGAAATCCTGTCCCGGAAAAAAAAAAGTGTTTTCTTTTAAATGCCAAAGTTTACTTAACCAAAGAACAGTTGGTGTTATTATCAATGATTGCTATTTCAGGTCTTGAAGGTGCCTCACTCAGCTGCAGAGGTGGCTCAGTGCGCCGGAGTACTGCAGTGCAAACGTAAGGCCCTGACTTGGAATCCTGAACAGCTACATTATACAGCTGGGTGCGGGCTCATGAGCCTGTGACTTCAGCATTGGGCACCCACATTATAGAGCTGGGCATGGGCTCATGAGCCTGTGACTTCAGCATTGGGCACCCACATTATAGAGCTGGGCATGGGCTCATGAGCCTGTGACTTCAGCATTGGGCACCCACATTATAGAGCTGGGCATGGGCTCATGAGCCTGTGACTTCAGCATTGGGCACCCACATTATAGAGCTGGGCATGGGCTCATGAGCCTGTGACTTCAGCATTGGGCACCCACATTATAGAGCTGGGCATGGGGGCATGAGTCTGTGACTTCAGCATTGGGCACCCACATTATACAGCTGGGCATGGGCTCATGAGCCTGTGACTTCAGCATTGGGCACCCACATTATAGAGCTGGGCATGGGGGCATGAGTCTGTGACTTCAGCATTGGGCACCCACATTATACAGCTGGGTGTGGGCTCATGAGCCTGTGACTTCAGCATTGGGCACCCACATTATAGAGCTGGGCATGGGCTCATGAGCCTGTGACTTCAGCATTGGGCACCCACATTATAGAGCTGGGCATGGGCTCATGAGCCGGTGACTTCAGCATTGGGCAGTGAAGACAGTTGGTCTCAGGGATTCATTGGCCAGCCAGTCTACCTGAAATAGTGAGATTTAGGGTAAGTGAAAGACTTTGTCTTGAGGAAATAAGGTGGGGAGCAATACAGCAGGATGCCTGATATCTTCCTGTGGTTTCTGGGCCCACATGCCCAAGATTTCCATTTTTTTTTTTTTTTTTTTTTGGTTGGGGATGGGACGTCTCATATTATGTTGGTTTGAATGAGCTGTCTCTCATAGTCTCAGGCATTTGAATGCTTGGTCCCTGGTTGGTGGCCCTGTTTGGGGAGGCTTAGGAGGTGTGGCCTTGCTGGAGGAAGTATGTCACTGGGTTAAAGTCTGCCCTCTCTGTTTCCTGTTTGTGGTTGAAGATGTAAGCCCCCAGCCGCTCCAGTTGCCTCTTCTTCCTGTTGCCATGCTTGCCAGTGGTGCCGATGAAGGGCTCTCATCCCTATGGAGCTGTAAGCCCAAAATAAACTCTTCCACAAGTTGTCTTTTTTTTTTTTTTTTTGGTTTTTCAAGACTGGGTTTCTCTGTGTAGCTTTGCCCCTTTCCTGGATCTCGCTTTGTAGACCAGGCTGGCCTCGAACTCACAGAGATCCGCCTGGCTCTGCCTCCCGAGTGCTGGGATTAAAGGCGTGTGCCACCGCTGCCGCCGCCGCCGCCGCCGCCGCCCGGCTCACAAGTTGTCTTGATCATGATGTTTTACTGTGGGATTAGAAAAGAAGCTAAGATGCTTATTAACTTGAAATACTACCACAGAGAAGCTGAAGGTTATATTCAGCTATTAGAAGCCAAAGACCGTCTGCTTTCCTTTCTTTGCCCCGCCCCTCAGAGCATTCTGAAGTTCTGATGTTTTTTTGCATCCAGGTTGTTAACAGCACTGCCTCCATAAGATCATCTCTTTCATAAGCTTCTTCAGCATCAGTTGCGTCCAAACGTAACATGTGGGGAGGGTGGCTAAGCAGTAAAAGAGAGTTAAAGTTTGTAAGCTGGGTGTGTGTAGACGAATTTCTAAGTGGTCTTACTAAAGAAAAAACACTGAGCCAAATACAAGGGTGAAAGCCTTAGAGATCAGAGAAATAGGAAAAGCCACCAGCCAACCTTACCTCACCAACTGTGCAGCTCCCAAATGCAAGCTGCTTCCTATCTAAACTGTGCCTTTATTGCCTTGCTGTTCTGCTCTCTCATTGGCTCTTAGCCCAGCTACCTCACTTCCTCGTCACTGCCTGTCTGTACAGACCTCCAGGTCTCTATGGTTGGTACTGGGATTAAAGGCATGTGTCACCACGCTTGGCTCTGTTCCCTAGTAGGCCTTGAACACACAGAGACCCTGCCTGCTTAGTGACCAGGATTAAGGGTGTGTACTGCCTGACTTTGTTTACTTAGAATGGCTGGCCTTTCCCCCCTGATCTCCAGGCAAACTTTCTTTATCAAAGCACAAATAAAATATCACCACATTTCAGCACAAATAAAATATTCCCACAGGTGTGGTGGGCAACACTTGCAACCCCAGCACCAGACAGAGGCAGGGGCCGTTTTGCATTCGTGATTCTGCTAGTGTAAAATAGTGAGGCCCTGGTGAGGAAAAAATGTTGAATTATATTAACAGCATGCATTATCCTAAGCATAGTAGGAGCACTCCCATTCTCCTTCCCTGTAAGAGCCCTCCTGTAAGGTGTTACCATCCCCAGCTTGCACATTTTGTAGGTGGGGAAATAGCGGGGGAGCGCAGTTGTCTGCTGAGGCTGCTCATTAGAGTAACCTGGGGCACTCTTAAAAGTCATTGTGTTCCGACCACCATACATCAGACCAATTAAATAGAGCCTTTAGAGGTGGCACCTGGGCTGCGGGGCATTTTAAAGCCCCACCCCCCACCCCCGTGATTACAAAGTGCAGCCAAGACTTTTGGAGCAGTTAATCAGCAGCACAAGGGCTCCAAACTGATGGAGTAGAGTTGTTAGGGCTTCCGTCCGGCTTTGTTAGATGTCAGAGTCTCATTTGAACTTTTCTACAGCCTTTCCAAGTATTTAAGATTTGTTTTAAAACAAATGGAAAAATAAAATAATCCAAAGCAGTTAAGATCGGTGCTTGCCTTTAAGGTAATGGTAGAAAAATGCATAAAAGGACCAGTAACGAGATCCACATCAATACAGGAGCTACATAGGTTTCAATTGGAGCATCACCTTACATGTGCGGCCGCTGCTCACCCCCTTTAAAATCATATAGCTCTACCCCTGGGACAAGCTAGTTTTTTTTTTCCTTTTGCTGCTTTTCAAATCCATAAATGGGTGCTTAATTTTATTTCACAAGCGTCTGTACAGTAAAGACGATCTCCCTTTCCCCCTTTGTCCCTGTGGTGAAGTTTGGTCTCTGAGTCAGGCTTTTAGGTACTCCAGACTGACCTTGTACTCACAGCCTGCCAAGGAGAACCTTGAACTCTGGGTCTTCCCGCTTCCACCTTCCAAGTGCTGGGGTTAGAGGTTTGTGCCTATAAACGTTTTCTTACACGGACAGAATATTTTAAAAGCTTGTAAAAAGAAGCAAAATAAAGTGCTTTTAAAGCCAATCTAAAAGCACCAAGATAGCTCATCAAAAATGTCACTGCTTGCCATCCTTGCTGTGATCACAATCCCTGGGAGGTAGAGGGAAAAGAATCAGGGGTTCAGGGTCATCCTCCACTACATATTAAACTTGAGAAGAGCTTAGGCTACATGAGACCCTGTCTCAGGAAAAAAAAATACCACTAGCTAGGTCCATGCCTATACTTCTGGCACTCAAAAGACTGAGGCAGGAGGATTGCTGTGAGTTCCAGGCCAGCTTGGGCTACATAGTGAATTGAAGTCCTTCCTGAGCTAGAGAGTGTGAGACCTTGTCTCAAACAAACACATACACACAAACAAGCAAAGATTCACTAACTAGAAACATATAAGAGATAAGCATTCCTTCTGCATATACAGCAAGGTGTGACAGGGAAAAATTAGGATCATCCTAATTGTCTGGCCTCGGTGACGAGCCACTCCCAAACTCAGTGCTTAGAACATCAAACCTGGTTATTTCCTCATAAATCTGCAACTGAGCAGAACTTGCTGGCTGGGCAGGTTCTGGTCTATGGAGGGGCTGTAGTTACCTGGCACCCACTGCCTCAGCTGGGCTTGGGAGAACTCAGACAGTTTTCCTTGATGCTTACCACCTCTGCTGGAGGGTGGGGTGGCTTAGGGTCTGCTGACGAGCTTCTCCTTTTCTGTGGCTTCTTACCATGCAGTGAACCCCAAGAACAGGAAAACAGCCATGTGCCTTCTAATACTGGGTTTCAGGATGCCTCATCCAAATGTTCTATTGGTCAAGGCAAGTCACAAACCAGTTCCCTCTCAAGGTTAGAGGAGACCGACTCTGCCTCTTGTGAGACAGAGATCCGTCTTCAGGGGTGGAGGAGTGTCTGGAGTCCTTGCAGGAAATCTTACCACCGAAATCACAAATATGTGCAGTCTCCAAGAAGCTGGTTTTGCCTGCTTCTTTGAACAGCTTCTTTTTAACAGCTATTTATTGTATACCTAATATGTGCCAGGAACTGTTCCAACCACTGTGAGTATAATAAACCAAGAAACAAAAACTGCCCATCTGGAGTCTACCTTTGAACAGTTCAGGTACAAGAAATGAACAGAATGTAGCAAAAGACAGAGCCTGTGCCTCGAGTTCAGACGGTGCGTGACTTCCTCTGTTCCTGCTTGAAGCAAGCTGCTGTGGACATTCATGGTATTTACTTTTCATTTTCTACCAAACTTCTTTGCTTAAATGACCTGTTTATGTTGCCAGTCTGAGTGACCCACAGGCCCAGAGATGTCTGTTGGTTGAAAATGGCCAAACAACATCTAGGTGTTTCTTATCTCGAACAGCTGCAGCACAAATCCCTTAGCTCCAGCGTTTAGCATGCTGTGCATTTCAGAGATAAATGAGTTCCAGGAGTAGAAAAGTGCAGGCTCCCAGGCAGGAGCTGTGAGCAAACATTTGTCTGTTTGTCTGCTTGGGGGGACTTGGAACGTGGGATATGCAGGTTGAACGTGGCTGACACAAAGCCCTGGGTACCCCCCTTCTTAATTCTGCTCTTTGTGATAATGGACTTGTGATAGGAAAAAAGTAGCTCTTGGGGTTTCTCAACTTGTTCTGATGTTTGTGAAATTCTCCATTCACCAGGCTAGCCCTCTACACAAAGCTAAGACCTGTCTGTGAGGCCTCTTGTCACGTGTCTCCTCCTCTGAAACTGAGTTCCCAGAGGGCTTTGGTACTGATCACAGACATCTTTTTTTTTTTCTTCCTTCCAACAAATATTCATCCATTCATTGAGCAGATAAACATTTATTTTTAAATGTTTATTTGGTTATTAAGTTAAACATTGAACGCCAGCCACTCTTCTATGGCCTTGGGATACATTTACAAAGATGATAACCAGAATCTGGGCTGGGAGATAGTTCAGTGGATAAAGTGTTTGCTCTGCGGGTGTGGGGACCCGAGTTCAGATCTTAGAACCGATGTAAAGCCAGCATGGTAGCATGTGTCTGTGAAGGCAGTGCCCCTGTGGCAAGGTGGAAGTGAGAGACAAGTGAATCCCAGAAGCCTCTGGGCTAGCTAGCCTGGTGTATGAAGTGGCGAACAAGAGACCCCGTCTACAGCAAGGTGGAGAGTGGGAACTGACCCGAGCTTCTCTCTGACCTCTACAGATGTGCTCTGCTAGGTGTGCACTCACACACACACACACACACACACACACACACACACACACACACACACACACACGCACGTTAGCATATCCCAGATGCTCACCTTTACCCCACCCCCAAGATTAAAACAACATACAAACACCAAATTTAGGGATTCTATTCTAGCAGAGGAGAACAGGAGAAAAAAACAACCCAATAAATAAAAAACTTACGTAGCACGCTAAAGCTGATGAATGCCACAAAGAATCAAAAGTAAGGAAATATTTAAAAAAATAGTTGCAAAATAGCACAACAAACCACCTTACTATTTTAGCATTCTGCTCCATTTTCTTTTGCACTCTGGTTCTCTCTGTGAGGTGTGTGTACACATGCGTTTTGCATATTTCTGCAACCATTGAGAGTAAGCTAGAGATGCTAGGCTTGCTTATCACTAATTCAGCCTAGTTTTTAAGAGTAGAGACATTCTTCCCTGGGATTATCAAAATCAAGAGACTGAGATCAGCACACGCTATTGCTTCCTACATAATCAACGCTCAAATTTAAAACAATGTTTCAGTGGTGTCTTAGGTCCATGTTCTAGCTATTGCTTCCTACAGTCAACTCTCAAATTTAAAACAATGTTTCAGTAGTGTCTTAGATCACCGTTCTCCGCCTCGTTTTTGAGTCCCCTTTAAACTGGAGCGATTTCTCATTTTGTCCTTTGGTTTTGTGACTTGGACTCTTTGCCTCTTGCTCTCCACCCCCCATCTTCCTTTCCCCCCTCCCTCTCTGCCCACTCTGTGTGTAGGCTAGAGGTTGGCACTGGATATCTTCCTTAGTCATTCTCCACCTCATTTTTCCCTTCCTTCCTTCCTTCCTTCCTTCCTTCCTTCCTTCCTTCCTTCCTTCCTTCCTTCCTTCCTTCCTTCCTTCCTTCCTTCCTTCCTTCTTTTTTTTGAGACAGGGTCTCTCAATCTGGAACTCATGAGTTTTGCTGGACTCTCTAGCCTGTGAGCCTGAAGGATCCAGCTGCCTCCACCTCCCCAGTGCTGGGATTACAGGCTCATGGTCCTTTGACAGGCTTTTTTCCATGGCTGCTGAAGATTGAAGTCAGGTCCTCATGCAGAAGGAACACTTTACCAGCTCAGTCATCCCCCTAACTGTGACTTTGGTTTTTTTGAAAAACGGTAGTTGTTAATTTTTAGAATGTCTTCAATTTAGGTTCATCTACTGTTTCTTAATAAAGTATTTACAATATTTATTTGTAACAGAGGAAATTTGAGAATAATTTAATGTAACATTATTGGAGTTTAGTTAAATTAACTTAAATATACCTGTACTATGTGATATTATGCAAATACCAAAATGACAGCATAGGGACTGGAGAGATGAGGTGGCTCAGTGATTAAAGGCATGCACTGCTCTTTCAGAGGATTCCAGTTTGGTTTCCAGCACCATGTCGGATGGCTCACAACCATTACCTTCCAGCCTCTGAGGACCACTTGCACTCACGTGTACATATCCCGCATACATACACATCATTAAAAACAATTCAAAAATCTTAACAAATGATAGTAGAGATGCTTAAGTATTGACACAAAGGGTTGCCACAAATACATTAAGAGCAAAAGGTAATGAATGCCCAGAGCACTTTGTATCAATGACCCCGCTTCTAAGGACACAGGGCACAGCAAGGCTTGCGTGTTAGTGAAGTAGTTATCTGTGGAGGTCGTTGCTCTCTCTGGATGAGAGCTGGAGATTTTCCCTGTCCAGTTAATTGTGTATTCCACCTTTCTAGAATGAAGATTGCAGGTGACATTGTACAAAAACCCTTTCCCTGCAACCCTACTATGAGCCTACATTAGTGCGTATTACCATTGTATCTCCGTATGCTCCATTGCTGGGTAGCTGGGTAACCTGTTACTGACACTTCTTAGTTTATTTTGTAAGTGGTTGGAGTTATACACTTATTTTTCTCCAGTTGAAGAAGTATGTTAATAAGGTATGGCCTGCTCCTACTGATGTCAAGATGTATCACAGCTTAGACCTTCTATACCTTTTTTTCTTACTTTGTCTTATTTTCTCTCAATCTTAGTTTCTCTCTCTTTTTATACTTGTTATCCTGTGTAATTCCACTTTTATTTGTTTACTCCAAAGAAAATTCCCAGTGGGTCATGGTGGTACCTATCACCCACGTGCTCTAGATGCTGAGACAGGAGAATTATAAGTTCAGACTGGGCTACATACTGAGAACCTGTCTCAAAAGAGAACAGAAAATGAAACAAACAAACAAAAAAATCCAAGCAAACAATAATAATCACAGCAATAACAGCTAAAAAAAAAGAGAGAGAGAGAATCTTCCTTACACTCTGTGAGCATCTCATTGTGAAATAGTTCTGTGAATAAAGTACTATTTAAAGTTTGAGCAACTTGGAGCTGAAGAGGTGATTTGGCAGTTAAGAGCACCTGTTGCTCTTCCAGAGGACTGGAATTGGGTTCTCAGAACCCACATCTGATGGGTCATAACTGTCTGTTAGTCAAGCTTTGTGGGAAGTCAGATGCCCTTTATGGCCTCTACAAGTATCTGCACACATGTGCATACACTTAAATAGGCAGACAGACAGACAGACAACTTGCTAAGTGACAAATGAGGATAAAGTTATGTAATACAGGAAAAGCAAAGCTAACATTTTTGAGTGTTTGCCTCATATCAGGCCCCAAGTTATGCAAGTTGCAGGCATTTTCTCATAAATCGCCAGAACTATCCTGTAGTTGGGCCTACGATTTCTGTAGTTTTCAGATAAGGAAGGCCACCCATTGTTTTTCCATTTCTGTTCCTTTTTTCCCCTTTAGTATGTGATCAGTTCTTTCTTAACTTTGAAAGGGAGTGAAAACTTTTACTTTATTCTTGAGAATTTCTAATCTTCCATAGCCTAAGATAGAGACAGGAAAAAGCTGTTAGTGAATGTGCAGTGACCCCCAGATGTTTCTGGGGTCCCAGGGTTTGTGGGAGGAAATTGCACAACTCATGCCTGGGCTGGAAAGGCCCTGTTGTCCTCTGTCTGCACTGGTGCCCATGACTGCAGAGGCCGGGACCACCAGGGCTCAGATAGACAGTGCTGGGACCGATGAGCTGGCCCGGGAGAAGGTCCTTGGCTAAGGCGGAAAGAACTATGGAGCTGCCCAGGCATTTTGGCAGAGACCGGAATATCTGAGGCAAGAGACAATGGAAAGAGGCAGAAAGGATCCAGCAACCGGTCTTGTAAGGCCGGAGAGCGCAGCTTGCTCATTTATCTACTGGATGGTGCTGTCTTATTAGAATGGTGGTTTATGAAGCCACACAGTTATGTGTGCTTTCACTGTGGGTGTTAAATAAACAGGGACGAATGCTTGCTCACAGGGTGGAGGCTGGAGGCTAATTCGCTCTTTTTTAAAATTCATTTTTGGGGGGTAGGGTCTCACCGTATAGTCCATCCTGGTCTCAAATTGTAGCTCCGCCTGCCTCTGCTTCCTAAGCACTGAGGTTATAGACATGCCCCACTACACCTGGCCCACCAGGTGGGTCCTGTAGAACCTCGGTATGCACGTTCTCTCTGGTAGTTTCTTTTCTCACTGCTGTAGTGAGACGCCAGACAGAAATGAGTTCAGAGAGGAAAAGGTTTATTTTGGGTCACAGTTTCGGAGATTTAAGTCTGTCAATGGTGGGAGAAGCATAGTGGTGGAATCGCTCAGTACGTGGCCAGGGGACTGGAAGATGGCTGCTTGTCCACACGGTAGCAGGCAGGTAGTCTAAACTCCGTAGGCTTACCGGAGTGGCCGACTTCCACCGACCAAGCCCTTCCTCCTGACGGCACCACAGCCTTCCACGCAGTGCCACGAGCCTGGGATGAAAGACTAACATACGAACCAGTGGGGAGGCATTTGGATTCGAACTATACCGTTCGTTATGCTGTGCGGCACTCCCTGGAAAAGGAGTGTAAAACGGCAGTGCAAAAGGAGCCATTGTAAGCCCCTAAGATACAGAATCAGGGTCCGGGAGTTCCTGTAGCACATGGAATGTGGAGCTAATCATCCTTGAAAAAAATGACAGCCCCTCACCCCTCACTGCCTGCGACAGACCCTCCCCCTTATCTGCCGCTGCAGCACTCAGGAAAGTAGACCCTGCACCTCCCCAAGGCAGCACAGTAGAGCTGACCCTGTTGGTGGAGGTGTGGGTGAGACAGCCTCGAAGTGAGCGTGGGAGACTGTCCCCATTACTCATCTGTTTTTTTTTTTTTTTTTTTTTTTGGAGACAGGGTTTCTCTGTGTAGCTTTGCGCCTTTCCTGGAACTCACTCTGTAGCCCAGGTTGGCCTCGAACTCACAGAGATCTGCCTAGCTTTGCCTCGTGCTGGGATTAAAGGCGTGCACCACCACCACCGCTGGGCTACTCATCTGTCTTGTGGCAGCATGAGTGAGGGAGAGGAACACCTTCCTGCCCCGTGCCCATCAATGCCTGAGGCAGGTGGAAGAGCTGGTCCTGAGGTCCTAAGAGTGGGAGACCTGCCCCTGCCCCTCATCAGCTGCAACACTTGGCAGAGTGGCCCCTGTACCCCTCCTGGGTCTGAAGGTATAGGTGCAGGAGAACCGCCCCTGAGGATGCTAGAGCAGGAGAGCCGGCCCCGCCCCTTGCTCATCTCTGCAAGTGATCCCAGGGTAACGCTGGAGATCTGTGATCTGCTGGAGACCGGGTGGGGTGGAGTGAAGGTGGAGTGAGTGTCTGTCCTGCCAGGGCTCCAGGATCTCCACAACCCAGGCAGCAACAGGATGTTGAGGAAGAGTCCCAGTGAGGGCCCAGATTCTATGGTGTAGCAGAGACCAGGGGCCTCGCATCAGACCAGTGATTTCTGTGCGATGAACACTTGCACGTAAAAATGCATGGATAAAGGAGTTTACTGCGTGACTCGCTGTGTCACACCGCAGCTTCCATGACAAGATCTTCCCTTTCCCCCACTTTTTCTCTTAAATTTTATTTTGTTTTATTCTGGGAGTGAGGGAGATGGGTGGGATCAGGAGGCATGATATGAAAAATACAAAGAATAAATAAAAACAAAGTTAAAAAACAGGCTAAATTATGTCCTCAAGCAATATAACAATTTAGAAATCATTGAAAACCACTCCGTGAAGTAATGGATTGTGAAAATTCACCCTTAAAGACAAAAGGTGCTAAAGATGAAATCTCAAAGCCTCTGCCAAACCTCTCTTTGTCTGTTCATTTGCTTTTGAGACGAGGTCCCATGCAACCCAAGCTCACCTTGAACTCCCTGTGTAGCTGAAGACAACCTTAACTCCTGAACCTCCTGAACCTCCTGCCCCCATCTCCCAAGTCCAGGGACTGTAAGCATGAGTCACTGTGCTGGCTCAAAGCCTCTCTTAGGGCTCCTTGCTTTTTTCTTGTTTTTTCCATATTAAATTTATATGGAAGAGGGAAATACATTGTAAAGAAGGCAGTCAAGCTTATTTGTTAAAGAAACATAGGGAGTTCATCTCATTATAGTTCTGGAACCCTCTAAAGCTGATTGCCTTTAGATTTCTTAGGCCACTGGTGTCCATTCTAATCCTGTGCGCAGAACACAGCTCCCAAGATAACAGCAGTGTAGCCTTGTAAAGAAAATGGTCATCTGGGCACTTGGGAGGCAGAGGTAGGTAAGCTTGAGGCCAGTCTGGTCTACAGAGAGTTTCAGGCAAGTCAGAGCTACACAGCAAGACCCTGTCTCAAAACAAAACAAAACGAAAAGAAAAAGGATTCTCACGTGTGTGATTAAGGGTTATGAGATAGACGATAACCCAGGTGGGATCAAATGCCTTCACAAATGCCCTCATGAGAGAGTCAGAGGGACATTAGACAGACATCCAGACAGAAGAGGAGGCCACATGTTCATAGAGGACATGTGGCCTTCTTGTCTTGGACAAGAAGAGGAAGGGGGAGCCACGCTCTCTTTCCAGTTACTTAAATAAAGTCCTATGTCTCGCATTTTATTTGGCAGGTGGAAAATTCAATAGTTTGTGCCAGCTCTCTTCTAGATGAAACAGGGTTAAGATGGCTTAAATTGTGCTCACTGGTCATTAGCATCAGTTTTTCTCCTGTTCTCTTCTCTTCAGGTCTCCCTGACCCCCGGCCAAGGGACCGCAACTTCACTGCTATGGTGGTAACAATGTTTCTCAATGCTGCCTCCCTCTTCTGCCTCCACATCAGCTCTATGTAGACATCGTACACCTTTGTTTGGCCTTCAGCTTAATCCAGGAGTCCATCATCCTGCTATGAGACGGAGTCAGCGCGGGGAAGGCCCCCCTCTTCTCGGTATTCCCAGTCATTTAATTTATGTCCCACTCTTCGAAGTTCCTTCTACATGTTTGACGTTTGGAGCACACAGCCAGAGTGAGTCACAAACTGTTTATTCTTTCTGTTACTGTTAGCTTCATAAAATCTCAGGGTGAACAGCTCTCCAGGAACTATTATAAATGAGCGTCTGGGGCAAGCAAACCATACATAAGTGTTTAGAGTGAAAATTCCAATGTTCAGAATAGGTACATCCAGTAGAGCGGCCCCCTTAAAGAACTCTGTATTTACGTCTCAGAACCCATGTAGAGACACTCAGTTTTAGTTGTATTATTATGATCTGACTGAAAGCAGCCACCAATCTCCTGTGTAGATCTCTCTCTATCTGTTAAATCTGTTTAACTACTATGGAAAAATATTCATATTTTATATGGCCTATGTGTTAGGTGGCTTCATGAAAATTATTTTAATTTTGTTAGACAATGATACTATGATTTGATGGAGACTATCTTTATTATTAGAAAGTGTGTGCTAAATGGTTTAGTGGTAACATGTCATAAAGTCTACAATTTATTTTTACATAGGTTAACAAGAGTATGTACATTGTATGTATGTAAGTTGTATGGATATATATATGTGTGTGTGTGTGTGTTGTATGTAGGCTGTGTTTGCACATGGCATGGATGGTATGCATTATATATTACATGTATGTATAATATATCTCATATATATGTATTGAATGTTGTGTGGTAGACAGGCTATACATATGTGAGGTATAAGTGTGTGTGTGTGTGTGTGTGTGTGTGTGTGTGTGTGTGTGTGTGTGTGTTGTGTGGTACATTTCACTCTTATTCCCTCTTCATTATTTACACTTTGAAACACAGATCAGGTATGTAGTGAGACAGGAGGAGGAGGAAAACCGCATACATCATACCCATGATCAGGTGTTAAGTAAGTAAACATCATCACTGGGATGCTGTTTCAACTTCTCTTTAAATTCAGAATAGTAAACAATAAAACGGACTTGGAAAAAGGAAGCTTAGGGATGCTTTCCCACTAGATGGTGGCTTGAATTCCAACTTTGTCATTTACAGGCTCTGTGTCCCTGGGCAAATCATTGGATCTGCAACATCTTATCTTCTTCTGCAAAATGGTAATAATAGGAAGAAAAGTATTATCAAAATTGTGGTCTTCTTGTTAGATAAAGTAAGAAAATACAAGAAAAATTCTCACTATTGGTTAGAAAATGCTTAATATTCATCCAGTTTCATTATCATTGTTTGCTCTCAGGACCTTTCTGGGTCACAAGATTTTAGGACATGATCTAGGCTGCTCAGGGGCCATTCAGCTCTGAAACAGAGAAGAGTTTTCACAGTTTGCCGTGACGAGAGTGCTGTTTGAAAGCCTTCTTTGTGGAAAGGTGGGGTTACTTCTTCAACTTCTTTTGAAACTGTAGCAGCTGTGAGTGTCCCACGGGATTTCCAGAGCTGTGGAAGCACTAGGAAACCAGCTTGTTGGGAAGAAAAAAGTTCTGGACAAAAGCCAAGAGTCTTTGGTAAGACCCTAGGTCGTAAGGAACCAGTGCTGTGCTGTGGATTTGATGTCACCTTAAAACTATGGAAAACATTTTGTTTCTTTTGAGAGCTGGACACACATAGCAAGCCCGGGAAGAGATGCTTTCTCATCTTGGCATCAACTACCTTGCTGGGTGTTTATTTGGTAAAGTAAGGCAAAGTCATACTTTTTCCTCAAGACACTTTGTATTTATTCTCTAGCTCAAACGTCCGTTTGTTCAGAGAACGCACACCGAGCACCTGTTACAGAAAACACCTCCGTGTGCTGCTCCAAGATCTTGCTTTGTTTCTGCCTCCATGCGGCTCTTTCTCAACCTACATAATAAATGCCTAGGGAGAAATGAAATGACAATTTTATTTCCACCTTTCAGATGTACTGGAATAAATGTAAGGTCTCCAATAAGTAAGAGTGGACTGCTTTTGTCCTTACCGGCACAAGCCTTATGAAGGCTGTCCTGATCTGGTGAGCAGGTTCCTAGAGCCCAGCAGCAGTAGAGCAGAATTAAATTCACCCTTTGTCAGAACTTTACATTGCTCTTCCCTTGGAGTAGGGAGGATGTGTGTGCTGCCTCGGAGCTTACGCACCTAGAAAGCAGGTATTACTATATGGTTTTCGTGTATCAACACTTGTGACTTCACACAGACACGCACATGCACGCACACACACTGTTGTACTTTTAGTTATCAGCTCATATATTTATCCATTGTTCATGTTTTCAAATCATGTTGAAAACCTAGATGACCTCAGGATGTTCAGATGGTATCTGATGTCTGTCTGTCTGTCTTTCTTTTTTTCTTGAGAGAGGGTCTTACTATGTATCCCTAGCTGGCCTGGAACTTGCTATGTAGACCAGGCTAGCCCCAAACTCACTTAGATTCACCTATCTCTGCCTCTGAAGCCTGTGTCACCACACCTAGACGGATATCTTTATTACAATTTCTTTTATAGTAAATATTACAAAAATTTCTAAGTGTTTCAGTTGTGCTAAATATGAACCTATACTGAAAATATGAATAAAACTAATTCTATCAAAGGCATATGGGAGTATTCTAAACTAATTTGTGACACTAATTAAGTTACACTTTTGTGAGAAGCATACATTAGAAATAAAGTAAAGAGATTATGATATACCAGAAAACTAAGTATTCAGGTTTGTGAATGGCAAGACTAAAAATACTTTAGGATTTAAATTTTCTATGTGGCAAAAAGGGGCAACACTTTGAATTTTAAATACTACAAACTGAATAATTTCTTATTCTCTTCCTATGTCAATGAATAGCAGTGTCCAGCAGATAATTCATGTTTGCTGAGCAAGCACTGATTACTATAAACAGTATACAGAAATGCAAGTTAAAGGTTTATTACCAACTGCTTGAAGCTTCAGTTAGTATTTCCGTGACATGCTTCTTTTAGATGGGTCATGGAATGCCCTACCAATTCAGTGAAGAGTAGGGGATACACCCCTCGAAAGGACTACCGAGAAAGGAAAAGAAAGACAAGGCTGAAAATAATAGTTTAAAAATATGTCAGTGATTCTTTTACACTCTTACCATTGACAGGATCAACCTCTCCCTGCTCTTGAATCTAGGCATACCTCAGTGATTTGGAATGAATAAAACATAGTGTACAGTACCTTTGACAGCCAAGGATGGGTCAGATGAGGCCATGTGGCTTTGAATTGCTCACTCTTAGTCTAAGGAGAAGTCCTTCTCCAAGGAAGCAGTGAGACATAGACCCTACAAGGCTGTTCTGTCGAGGATGGATGGGGGCCACAGCACTCCCAGCCTGCTCAGGGGCAGATGGCAGATGCATGATTGAGCAATCATGGATGGCTGTCCAGGCAAGGCTTTCGAGGCCATAGCCTGGGGAGACATTCAAATCCAACCACACGAGAGACTTCATGTGACAGCTACTTAGCCCAGCCTTCCCCACATTCCTGACCCTCAAAACTGTGAGGAAAGTAACAGGATTGTAGTTTAAATTGTGGGATAAATTTCACACAGCCCAATCAACTGGAACAATCACTGGTCTCGGGCATTTTAAGGAAAAAGTAGAAGCAAAGGTTCCAAGTGTCATCATTGCTAGTGAGGGCCATGTCGTTTTGTCATTTCCTCCATTTGGGTTAAGCTGTGATAACTTCAGTAACGATAGTGATTTGCACTTCCACAGCTGAGGTAACTTGTTTCTCTAGATTTTTTTTTTTCTTTCCTGATCCACCAATCCATAGTAATGGCTGGCTAGAAAAGATATTTATTCATCATCTAATATTCTTTAATAGAGCACTCACTGGTCACCTCTAGCAATGGCCAGCTGGGGACTGAAAGGGGAAATTTTCCAATCTCCTTCCTACCCTGTTCCTGCTCTGCCATGTAACTCTGCCCTTCCCTCAGTGCCCTGCCCTGCTGCTGTCTGTCTCCATGGTGTTAATAGCTCTTTTAATAAACCTATAAAGAGAACAATACACCTCAGTGTCCCCCTTGAGCCCTAAGCCTGAAACCTTTCGGCCTTTGTGCTGTGAGACTGCCTGAGAGGGTACCTCCCTTGCCAGAATTGGATCTTCCATCATCTCTACTCCCATCTTCTCCAAGGAGCATGACCTGCAGCTCAGCCCCAGCCCCAGTTCTCAGCAAACCAGTGAGGGTCCGGTGTTTTGGAGACTCACTCTTGATCCCAGTGGTCTCCCATATGAGGAGTTATTGTCCAGAACCAGGAAGGAAACATTTGTGTTTTGCTCAAAGTTACTGGTGGATGTTGAATTATTTTGCTCCTCTCTGACATCCTCGAACAAGATACTTGTTTTCCCAAGATTCTTTGCTGCTGACTAATGGAAGATAAATCATGGCGGAGTAAACATGTTCTGTGATTGGCCACGTGGGTTCAAAGGTCCGTTTCTCCTCTTCCCTTTTGGATTTTGTTATAGTTCCCTTCCATTGGAGTTCCCATAGAGGCAGGAAGAGTGTATAGGTTGTAATGGTTTTCTGGACAGATGAGTAGAGTTTTTTTTTTTTTACATCTTGCTTCCATTATGGTGACTTGCACCTCTCTGCCTCATATTTAAAGCAAATTGGATGCATAATCTGGGGGAAATTTCATGGGCCTATGACAGATAACTTCAGTAATCCAGCGGTTGTTGGAAGGGAGCTTCCCTCTCTCCCCTTCCTCCCTCCCTCCCTTCCTTCCTTTCTTACTTTCATTCTTTCTTTCTCACAGAGATCCACCTGGCTCTGCCTCCCAAATGCTGGGATTAAAGGCGAGTGCCACCACTGCCTGGCCCAACATAGTTTTCTTAACAATTGCTTAATTTTTACTACATCCTCAAAATGATTTGATTAGAGTTCCCTTCTTTTCATTCATTAATTTCTTTTCTTGTTGTTTCCTAAAGACACATCCCTACTTTATAACCCAGGCTGGCCTGTAACTCACTGCAATCCTCCTGCCTCAGCCTCTGCTGTGCTGGGACTATAGGTATGAGCCACCATGTAGCCAGAGTTTTCTCCAGTTCTGCTCGGGCCCACAGCTACTCAGATCCAAATAAACACACAGAGACTTATATTAATTAAAAATGTATTGCCTAATGGCTCAGGCTTTTTCCTAGCTAGATCTTACATTTTAAATTAACTCATAATTCTTATTTATGTTTAGCCACGTGGCTTGGTACCTTTTCCTAGTTCTGCCTTCACATCTTGCTTCCTCTGTATCTGGCTGGTGACTTCTGCCTCAGCCTTCCTGTTCCCAGAATTCTCCTCTTTGCTTGTCCCACCTATACTTCCTGCCTGGCTACTGGCCAATCAGCATTTTATTTATTAACCAATCAGAGCAATACATTCACAGCATACAGAACTATATCCATAACACCACCACACTCAAGTTAGCCCCCCTCCCCAGGTGGTTTATCTATGTGCACACAAGGAGACCAGAAGAGGACGTCAAATGTCCTGTTCTGTCACTCTTGACCTTATCCTCTTGGGCCAGGGTCTCTCACTGAATCTGGCACTAGGCAGATGGGCAGCAAGTCCTAGGGTCCTAGGATCCTCCTATCTTTTCTCCCATGTGCTGTGGTTACACAGCCATGTGCAGCATTTGGTACAGGAACTTGGGGGTTAACCTCAGGTTCTCAGGCTTGTGTAAAAAGCACTAACCTGCTGACCCATCTCCTTAGCCCCCCCTGCTTTCATTTTAAGCCCCTTAAATCCTTTTGGAATTCAGAAGACTTAAGTAATAAATGAATGTATAAAGGAACATTTTTAATTTAAGCCAAAGGCTAAATCACTAAGATTAAAATAATACAGAACTTCGAAACTAATTGTCAGGGTTTTCAGCACTTAATACTTTTCATATATTATTAAGTTAGTTGTCCACTCAGCATCCTGAGTGGACAGTGAAGTATTTATTTCTGGGCCAAAAAGAAATGAATTATAATGTGTAGATTTAATAATTCAATGTTTATTCTCCACCCTTGTCATGAAGCAGCTCATGGCTCTTCACAGAGCTCTCATTCACTTTGAAATGGTGTCCCTAGGAAGGAAGGAAGTGTTTCTATCTCTAGGCAATGGGCAGCCAGGATGGTCCACATGGACACACAGGCCCTCTTGTCCATACATTTTCCAGGCCAGCTCTGCCTACCTCCAAGTCCTCTGTCCTTTCTCTGTGTCACACTGCCTCAGTGTTTGCCAGACAGTCCTGACCTAGTAATGGGGAGGGTGTCTCTTACACAGTGACAGAGTGGACAGTGATAATTGCATTGAGTTGGAAACATTTTTGGGTGAAAACAGTTTGTGTGTGAAACTGTTTTCACCTGAATTATCAAATGTGCTTAAATGTTCATAAAACTTCAAGACTTAGGGAAATTCCCAGATAGCTTCTATAGCTGTCTGGAACAACTTCCTTTTATCCAGATTCTGTCAAGTGTGTGAAAGGCAGAGATTAGTTCTTTAGGCATATCTGTTCCATATATTTATATATATGCACATATAAACACACATGTATATGCATGTATACATACACAGACACATAGATATGCACACACACACACACACACACACACACACACACACACACACGGGGAGAGTAACTTCTATGTTATAAATATTTAACCTGGTATGCCTAAGCAACAGATCTGACATGAAAACTGATAAAACTGTTGTAACTCTGTGTAAATTGTTCAAAAAAAAAATCAATGTACTAAATTCATGTATCATCAGAATACACATAAAAAGCAGAGTTACAGATAAGTGCTGTTCCAGTCTTATCTTCATTGTCTATAAAACAGCATTGTGAAAACATTGAAATAATCATTTTACCATTCTCCCAGTAAGCATTAATTGAATGCATGAGTGCTAGGCCTGTACTTGGGCTACAGTTTTACTATTGTCTATCTACATGCATTTTGTTGCATAGATAACAGTGCATTGACTGCACTAAAAACAGAATGTTACAGATCGGAGATAACCTTCTATGACTACTCTGGCTATCCTATCCCCCCAAATACCTACAAAAGTTGAACAAGAATTTCAAGCCTTTTTCTAGATAGGAAGGATAATCAAAGCAATACAGAAAACATACAACAACTCTACATGTTCTGGCCATAGGGTTTAATGTAGATGTCAGAGATTTACACATCCATTAAATCATACTAAGAATTGGGGTGGGGGGGGAGGAGATGAAGGGCAAATGGCAAACGACCTCTAAATGGTTTTATCAGCTAGCATATGTAGTTGTGTACAATTGAGATGGATCCTGACTGGTTGAAACAGATTTTACTAAGGTAGCTTAGAATGTTGAAGTTGTGGGAGGTTCTTCTGGGTATTGCGCTTGAGCTAGAGTCTGTGCAGGTCTGGGAAGTCCATCTATAACAAAGCAATGGTCTGTCTGTCTCTCTGACTCAAGACATGTTACTGGCTAATGCCAGCAAGTGAAGATGTGCTCCCGGAACCCCTGTGAGATTGTGGGGGAGTCAAATGGACTCATGGTGCCTTTGCTCATGCAAAGCTAGCAAGATCATTTCTCACTATCCCTCATTCATCTATCCTACCAAGCCTTCCTGCTCTACTCAGCAGAGAATAGAAAAATGACACAGTGAAGTCCGTGAGTCATGGTGAATACAGGGACTGGGGGGGGGGGGCAGTTCTGGAACTTTCAGTGTACTATATAATTAGTTTTTCTTGCCTAGCTTACAGTCATCACTGACGGCATTGAGTAATTAGTGGAGACATGTGTATCATCATCTTAAGGAGCTCTCTAGTCTTTGCTCCCCAGGTCCCGCTGAACTATTCTTGTTTCTTTCTTTTCTTTTCTTTTCTTTTCTTTTCTTTTCTTTTCTTTTCTTTTCTTTTCTTTTCTTTTCTTTTCTTTTCTTTTCTTTTCTTTTCTTTTCTTTTCTTTTCTTTTCTTTCTTTTCTTTTCTTTCTTTCTTTCTTTCTTTCTTTCTTTCTTTCTTTCTTTCTTTCTTTTCTCTCTCTCTCTCTCTCTCTCTCTCTCTCTCTCTCTCTCTCTCTCTCTCTCTCTTCCTCCTGTTTAAACCATGCTGAGACATCGTATCACCTAGTCTTCAGCAGCATATGCATCAGCAACAGAATAAGAACAGGATCCATGACACCACCATTAGGGTGGGCATTGACAAAATGCTTGACAATGCAATAATACCCAAGATGTTTGCTGACTCACGGGAGCTGTGCTTTTGGGCTTTCTTGATTGCCTATGATATATAAATAAGGCAATTATTTATCTCACTTGCCCTGGGAATTCCCCCATTTATATATTGTTGTTCCAACATAATGTATCAAGTGTCCCAGTTGAAGGATAAATTACTTAATCACCCTGTTCATGAAAACCTCCCCTTCTCATTATCTCATCCTATCTCTAAATTCCCAGTTATTTTAACCTTTATCCTCTAGTATTTGGGGTAGATGTCTTCAGATTTTTTTTTTGTTAGTTGCCTCATGGCTTTTGATATAATGCTTTGGGTTTTCTGCTGCCTCTCCAAGACACCCTAATCTTGGATGGTGGCTGTGGTTACTGTTTCTTCTAGGATAGTTAGCAGGTGAGCCCTTTAGGGGTCTATTCTCTTCATTGCCGCAATTAGAATTTCTGGTGGCCCATACCCAATTAACAACCTTGGCACATTATGGAAATTGGTAATGACTAGGTGTTGTGTGGATCGTTTGGATCCAGAGCTTGATTTCATTCTGGTTATATTATTACCCTCTATGCATTCTACTACAGGGATTTTAATGAAGAAGGAAGATATTATCTTAGAATGGATATTTGTACCACACAAACAACATAAAAAATTAAAGACATGTGGAAAATGTTTCTGAGTTGATTCAAAAAGGAAATTTAAGACTTTGTCAATTGACAGAAATGGACCCAACAAAAATTGTAGTACCTTTTACTAATGTTGAAATTTCCTCTTTGTGGGCAGAAAATGAACATTGGCAAAGAGCTTGCAGTAGTTTTTTTGGGAGAGATTAACAACAGATATTTCAATTCATAAAAAGAACCAGTTGGGTCCTTCCTCACACTGTATGGGAAACACCAATATCTGGAGCCCCTACATTCTATACTGATGCAAATAAATCAGGAAAGGCAGGTTACAAATCAGGAAACTAAGTAAAGTAACTCAAAGCCCTTGTGATTCTGTCCAAAAGTCAGAATTGTATGCTATTCTCATGGTATTGATGGACTTTACAGAAACTTTCAATATAGTCACTGACTCTCAAAATGCAGAAAGAGTTGTTTTACACACTGAAACCGCTGAATTTCCTGATGAATCAGAATTAACTTGGTTATTTATACAATTACAGGAAATAGTCAGGAATAGAAATTATCCCATATATATAATACATATCAGCTCCCATACAGGTCTGCCAGGCCCTCTAGCACAAGGTAATGATGAAATTGATCAGTTATTAGTAGGAAATGTGAGGGAGGCTTCAGAATTTCATTAAAAAATGTCAATAACAAGTGTTTGAAAAAGGATTTTTTCCATCACTTGGCATTGAGCCAAGGAAATTATAGATACATATTCAGGATTTCAATGGACAAATGCTTTGAGTTCCCAAAAGGCTGATTTTGTAATTATATATCTATTAGAAGTCATGGCCATCATGGGATACCTGTACAAATTAAGACTGATAATGCTCCAGCATATGTCTCTAGTAAAATGAAACTTTTTTTTACATATTACAATATAAAACATATTACAAGCATACCACACAATCCTATAGGACAAGTAGTTATCAAAAGATTTAATCATACTTTACAAGAACAGAAAGGGGTAATAAAGACACCCAGAGACAGATTACCTGATGCCTTATTAACCTTAATTTTTTTAAATGCTAATGAGAAAGGAACAACAGCTTCAGAGAGACAATGGACAATAGAAAAAAAAAACTACTGAATTAAATCAGCCTGTGTACTTTAAAGATGTGTTGACTTCAAAATGAAAAACAGGATATGTGTTACATTGGGGAAGAGATTCAAAATTAATAGGTTCGATTTGAATAGGAGAGACCTCTTGATTAGGAGAAGTGATTGTTTATCAACCCGTATGGTGATTCAACATGTCAAAAGAAAATTAGGGTCAGAGCAGGGTTCTGTTTTTGTCTTTACAGGAGAATAACAATATCCATCTTAAGGACACTAAGGACCTTTGGATAGACAGACATCTAAGAAAGAAGGGAAAACTACCCTAAAAAATCACCAAGAAATGAAACAATCTGGCATGATGGTATAAATACTCCTATAGGGTAAAATCTCTTTAACTCTCAAAATACGCATTGTCCTGACTCAATTAAAAACTGAAGCTGACTTCGGAGTTGAAGTGTAGCTCTCTCCTTCTCTAAACCCAAGTATGTTGTTAAAAAACAATTCAGTCTTTGTCTTATATCAGAAGAGCCACCTGGTATAGGACAGAAAGAAACCAAAACCTGGGACTGGAGAGATGGCTCAGTGGTTAAGAGGACTGGCTGCTCTTCTAGAGGTCCTGAGTTCAATTCCCAGCAACCACATGGTGGCTCACAATGCCTCCGTTATGAGATATATGGTGCCCTCTTCTGGCCTGCAGGGATACATACAGGCAGAACACTGTACACATAATCAATCAATCAATCTTAAAAAAAAAAAAAAAACAGCAAACAACAAAACCTAGGGACTATTGTCATAAATCTCTTTCTCCTCAAATTTAATTTGACTCTTTAAAACTTTTCTTTAGATGTATACTATCTTATAATTTAAAATTTCCATTTTGATATTAATGATGTTTAAATTTTCCACAGTGAACAATAAATTTTCCTAGCAGTGATCTCTGAAGTCTCCAAAAGAATGATGGGGCCCACAACAACGGCACTGCCTAGATCACTATAATGCCATTATGCTGATAAACACCACCCAAAGATTGGTTTTGCACTACAAACTGCTCAAGACATCCACCCTCTTGTACCTCTCCAGCCAGAACTTCAGATAAGCGTTACTCATTACTCAGAGACTAGATACAAATGTTTCAGCTAGTTCTCCCAAGATTTAACTATTGTTTTAGTCCTCATAAGGTCCCATAGAGACACCATCACCCCCAGACAGCAGGAAGTAATTCTAAGACTATGACAATCACTTTCCCAATAGTTGAGGTGGGTGGTTTTTGGATTTTTCTCAGTGTTATGGATAATTGTCATCTGTAGGGGGTTGGTAATAAGTTGTTAGGGTTGGGAGTGGAATAATAGAGATTAGGCTCAGGGATCTCATTTGAAATAGGAAAAAGGGAGATAGATATGATAGGATTAAAAGGTAGATTATTAAATCTACTTGTAAACTAAAAAAGCAACTATCAGTTTTAAATAATTTACATTGGTATGGATTTTTGTATATTGATACAAATTCAAAATTACTTTTGTTACATTGTATATATGTTCCTACTTCTGTTTAAGATATTTTTGTTTATTGATACAAATGTAAAGTTATTTTTGTTTTACTGTATATATATTTCTACCTCTGTTCAGGGTATTTTGAATATTGATACAAATGTAAAGTTATTTTTTTATACTGTATATATGTTTCTACCTCTGTTTAGGGTATTTTTGTATACTGATGCAAATTAAGGCTATTTTGTCATACTGCATTATACATTTCTATCTCTGGTTGAGATATTTTTGTATACTGTCACAATTTCAAGATTATTGTCTTTATATTGTACATCTGTTTCTATTTTTGCATAAGGCATTACCTCCCTCTATAGCTTGTTTTTTTTTTTTTTTTTTTTTCAGACAGGGTTTCTCTGTGTAGCTTTGCGCCTCTCCTGGGACTCACTTGGTAGTCCAGGCTGGCCTCGAACTCACAGAGATCCGCCTGGCTTTGCCTCCCGAGTGCTGGAATTAAAGGCGTGCGCCACCACCGCCCGGCTTACTTGTTTATTTTTATAATGTGAAGGTTTAGCCCTTAAACTACATAAGAATTAATTAATAAGAATTAGATGTTAATAGTCACCCATGTTTGTCAAACTTATAGTCATGTTAGTTAGGTTTTCTAGGTGTGCAGAGATATACTCCAAATAGATAGGTAATCTTCAAACACTTCAAAGACCTAAAGAATATGGCATTTAAAATATTTTAATAACCTAGAATTCTTTTGACATGAGACACGTCTGCTCCTGGCAGTACTGATCTATTCCTGAGAAGATGATGGGCACCGAAGATACTCCACATGGAGTTTGTTTTCTTCTTGGCAAAACTAGCCTTTTGGGCAAGACACTGCCCTTGCCTCAACTGCTGACAGTAAGTATGCTGTCCAATCTGAACAAGCAGGACACAAAGAAAAGCAACTGCTGAGCTTTGCCAAGACAGGGTAGGACAGTCCCTCAAATTCTCCTGCTTCTGAAAAAAAGTCTGTCAGATATTCTAGGCCTGTAAGCCTAAGTTGGATGTCCCAACTTTACAGAGAAAGCTTGGGTGATTGTCCCGGCAGCCAGCTGTTTCTGTCATTCCTTGCACTTTGTTTTGGAAGTCACTTGCTTGCACTTCATGCTTACTCAGGCAATGTTATTTTTCTTCTCAGGTCTTTGATGGGGTTGAAGATTAGATATTTACAGTTACAATCCTCACAAATCTTCACTAAGGACATATTAGGTACAAAACTCAGATTCTTCAGGAAGAACAGCAATTCGAGTAATCTCTATAAAAATTGCCTATTACCTGTGGATAGTCTGGACATCTAGGATGTATTTTTTTCAACACATGGTTTCTCTGTGTAGTTTTGCCTTTCCTGGAACTCCCTCTGTAGTCCAGGCTGGCCTCGAACTCACAGAGATCCGCCTGGCTCTGCTTCCCGAGAGCTGGGATTAAAGGCGTGTGCCACCACTGCCTGGTGTATTTCTTTCTTGATAATTGTTCTTTATTCCTTGTTAAGATTATTACCTTTTCTTTCTCTGGACAATACTTGATAATTATTCTTATTGTATATAGTTTTTATTATGTTAGGATTAGAAACTTCCTATTTACTTTAGACAAAAAGGGGGAAATATTTGTGGGAATTCTGCCATTTGGTCTCATAACCAATGGATTGGAGTGGGTTGGCCCAATGGATGTGGTCTTCTCTGAAGATACATGCCCCTTTAAGAATCCATGGGAGAGGGTCCCACTGCCCCTTGGACTGTGAAAGGCTTCCTGATGCAATGGCTCAGTGACCTTGTCCAGACCTTCCCCATCTCTCCCTGGTGGATGAAGAGGCAGAGGCACAGCTTTGTTCTGTATTTATGAGTGTGTTGTATTCATTTCATCCGTAATAAATCTGCCCTTATGCAAGACTTTCGCGGCCTGCCTCAATAGCTAGGGGGAAACTCAGGATGCAATGCTAAACAGATGAGGTATGATAGAAAACTGTTCCTGTGTGTGGCACTGTCCCTATCAGTAATGGCTGGAGGGACAGCCATTTGAATTGAAACAGCTCCTGGCACTGCAGGAGACTACTAAACAAATAATGGGTGTGTTCTTATTTATAATCCTTAGTACATACAAAACTGTGTCATATTTTACACTAAAAATATAAACATTGCAAAATAAAAGTGGTGATGTGAGTTCTCCTTTGCTTTAAGGAGTAGTGTCCAGAACATTCCAGAATGGCTTCTCCAACTCTTTATTAGAGGGCTTTAGTAACAAGTCCCTCTACCTTTCCTCACTAACACATAGAAATAAACTCTGAGAGACACATTCTCCTAGCTTCTTTACAGAGCAACCACAATCAAGGTATTCTTTGGAGAACCCAAGAAAATTTGGGGGCTTATGAGTCCCTGGAATCAATGACCAGATCTCTGGTCAGCTGATATTTCTTTTGTATATTTTAAATACAGAGTATATTGTCTAATCTAGACAGAAAACAGTCCTTGTGGATGACAATATTGTATTAATATTAATAGTTCTGACTAACTTGACCCGACAGTGTATTCCCATAACATTTCCTGTCTCGTCTAAGGCAGTCAGCATAATGTGAAAAGAAGATGAGTTTTCACGTTGGACTGACCTGGGTTTGTATCTTTAATTCCCTACTTGATGAGCTCTGAGTCTCTAGATAAGTTTTTTAAGCCTCTACCCCTATGACTCTGCTTCTTTTAATATCACACATCTTTTCATTGGTTATTGGAAATATTTGAATGTGGTGATATATTGTGTACCCTAATAAAATTTGCCTGAAGATCAGAGGACAGAACAAGCCACTAGATTAAACACAGATTCCAGGCAGTGGTGGCACATACTTTTAATCCTAGCACTTGGGAGGCAGAGATTCATCTGGATCTCTGAGGGTTCAAAGCCACCCTGAACTACATGACATTGATTCAGTCTAGGAGAGAAACAGAGCCAGACAGTGGTGGCACACACCTTTAATCCCAGTACTAAGAAGGAAGTGATGGCTGGGCGGAGAAAGGTATATAAGGTGTGGGGAGACAGAACTTTTCAGGCGGAGGAGTCCTAGAGGTGAGACATGGCAGTGGCTTGTTCCTTTGTCTCTCTGACCTCCAGGCAAATATTATTAGGGTACACAATATGTCACCACACTTAAGGTGTTTTTTTTTTTTTTTTTTCTGCCCTGTGATGCCTGATCTATAGAAAGTCCTGACATTGATAGGCAAATGGGTGGCTAGAGTGACTGGGACCACAGAGAGTGACAACTGACTTTAGCTTTCAGTGGACTCTCTACAAACGCAGGGGCATACTCAGTCCAGAGGGTGTCAGCCTCACTTCCCAGAGCCAGGTGGAGAATGGGGACCAGCAGGCAGAGCAGTTCGTGGGTGCTTTTGTCTTGATTTCTGCTGCATGCTACTGCCATCCTACGGGTGGCCTTGCTCAACCATGGGTGTCTGTCTGTCTGCTGTTGAGGAGATACTCTTGATGGGTTGGGTTCCTGTCAGTGCTGTGGGAATTCTTGGCTGGGCCTGGCCAGAGTTCTTCAGGACACGTAGGTGGTTCAGTTTGCAGGGCTTCCGGCCTCTCCATTTCTTTTCAAATGTGGGCTGATCTTGAGACTGTGGCACCTACAGAAGATGAAGTGTCTCCCATCCCATCTCCCATCCCATCTCACGTGTTACCCTTACGTATGATTCTTACCTTTTTCTCCTGCCTTCTCTTGCTCAGGCAGATGCCTCAGCCCCTGATCTTCAGGAACAGAGGCTGCGCACTCTGTCTTTCCTATTTGGAGATTCTGGGTGCTTACACAGGCCAGCGAGCTCCTCTCTGTGAATCTTCAGTATGGGAGAACCTTTTTCCCATGTGGGAAGGGACCAGTAGAATTGGCTCTATACCACTCATATGAATTCTCACAGAACATGGTTCAGTTCCGTGGGGACTTTCTTTCTAGGTCTCCCCTAAAGCCAAGACATCTTTAAAATGAAGACAAGAGAAAGCAGAACAACGTAAATAAAATCTCTCTGCCTCATTAGTCTCCATCACTGGAATTGCAGTATTGCGTATATTCTAAACCAAAGATGATAGTGAATACATTATTTTATGTTCTAGTATGGAAAATATAGAAATAAGAAACCAACCAGCCAATCAAGTAAAAACAGACAATTCAGCAACAGCAGCAACAACAACAACAACACACACACACACACAAATCAAATCAAAACACCGCCCCTGACCCCAGCAAAAACAACAACAACAACAAAAAGACAACCCAGACCTTTTCCAGTTAAGCTGCAAAGTTTCATTTATCAACTATCCCAATTTCCAGGAAGTTAAAAACTGAAAACAATACAGAATCCAAACCAGAAAAATCAAACCTGAGTTTTGGAGTTGATGACTTTCCCATCAGCAGGATTTAAAGAGCCGCCTTCAGTTAGTGGTCAGGAGAGTAACCAGACCGGTGCCTCCTGCAGATCCAGAGGGGGGTGAAAAGGTCTGCTGTAAGGAGGGGGGAGAGGGGAGGGGGGCCTCTACTGGGTCTGCATTAAATCCAAGCATGCTAAATTCATGAGTGAAAAAGTCACTGCTTGAAGTCTTTGTTTCAGTCTTGGAATATATACATATATTTCTCCCTTCTTTCCATCTGGATTTTGTTAAAAAAAAAAAAAAAAAAAAAAAAAATCTCAGGTCAGGCCAGCTCGAAAAAAAGCCAGCTCTACAGTGCGGCTACCTTCTCCAGGATGACATCATGTCTCCGCTGTTTTTCTTTCTAAAGCTGAGTTTCAGATGCTGACTGAAGTCACACCCTCCTCCCTCCACTCTGCTTTCCGCTCTCACAAGCCCAACCTGATGGAGTTTCATTGTTTTTACGACTGAACCGCAGCGCCAGACACAGAATTACTAACCTGGCACAGGGAAAACAGCTCAGGATGAGAATTCAAACCTATAATTCTGAACTCTGAAGAGATTTGGGCCTATTTCTTTACCAGCTGCGGCCTACAACTTACTGTTAACTTTCTGCTGGTCTCCTGTGTAGAGAGGTTATATTTTATAAAATGACTGAGTCTGTTCAAAAGAATCCCTTAATTTTTAAGGCATATACATATAAGCACGACAAGTTAGAAATCATTTGCATGAATTTACCTTCTGAAATCATGAAATAAGCAGTGGAATAATTTTAAAAGTTCAAAGATGGTGGAGATGTTCACCAGGGATGGAATGATGCTTGCTCTTTTTTTTTTTTTTTTTTTTTTTTTTTTTTTTTTTTTTTTTTTTACTGGAGATTATAGGAAGGTTCCAAGATCATTTTGGCTATAAATAATTATTTTCAAATCTTATTGCAAGACCAATCACATTGTTTTTAAGACTTAGCTTGAAAGTTTTAAGAGTTGGGGTTGGGGAATGGCTTACTCAGGTCTGGATTCCCTGACCCCCATGTCAAACACTGGGCACGGCAGCCCCCCTTACAATCCCAGTGCTGGAGAGGTGAGGACTGAGTGGTTGCTGGGGCTAATGGCCAGCCAGTCCAACTGAATTGATGAGTTCTAATAAGAGATCCGTGGCCTCCACATGCCTGCACACACATGTACACACTCATGCAGACACACACGAATATGTACATACATATATCACACATACATTTAGAGAATTTATAGTGAATCTATAATTGAAATGTAGCAGCTCAAATTATTGTTACTATTATCTAAATAATCACAGCTCCTGTTTTACAGAAGGGTACTTTTTTTTTTTTTCAAGTTAGTTTTCAGTGGGGAAAAAAAACCACGTCAGTTAGTTTTACACTAAGTTCCATTTCAATCGAACCATGGCGATGGGATGCGTGAGGCTGTCATCTGCTACCCCTCTCACAACCCGAAGACTCCCATGGTAGGAAGCTGTGGAAAAAGGGAGAAAACTAATAATAGAAAACAACAGACTTGCTGATCTGGGAATTGAAGAGCATGTACAAGAGGGGCTTTCCAGGTACCATGGCCGACAAGAAGCTGCCTCCCTGCAGCTGGGTGAAGGAGAGTCAGAAAAAGCAGAAGAATCTCCTCCGAAGAAAGGGAGGAAGAGCTTTCCGAACCCACGGAGGCAGGGTAGGACACCTGGAAATGCAGAGCAAAGTGGGTGAAACACGGAGAAGAAGCTGAATTGGACTCTGCTTCAGGTCAGGGGAGCAGAAGATGCCTCCTAAAAGTGAGCCAGGTAGCCCCGGTGAGGACAGACCAGCAGGTGTTCAACGTGTTAAGAGAAAAAGACCATCATGGAGTAACTTAGCAGTAGAAACGTGAGCACAGCAAATCGCGAGCCGGCTAGATGGAAGGAGGGAACCATTGGAATGTTTTTAATGTGTTCTGAAGATCTATTTCTATAACTATTTTATAAACTTGGAGATATAAAATTCTATTCAATCATGACAAAATGGAGTGAGAACTAAAGATAAATGGATGTTGTCTTCATATGTTTGAGAACAGCTTTCACAAACTAATGCTGGCGTCATACTTAATAGTAGATGCTAAAGGCTTCTTTTCCAAGATTGGAGGAATAAGGATGGAGCTTTCACTGCTTTTTTAGTAACCCTGCCCCTCATGTGCACAGCTGTAGTCCTGCTACTCGGGAAACTGAGGCAGGAGGAGTATGGGTTCCCTGACATGGCATTTTGTTATGAGGGAGCCCTATAAGCGTACAAAGCTCCCTTTGTCTCTTCTTCTTAACCGTCCATGCAGTTGTGTGTTACTGGTCATTTATTTTTCTCACGGCTGTGTGACACTCCATTGCATGACTTTACTCAACTTATTTCTATATTCTGCTCTTTCAGTTCTGAGGTATGCCTGTGTGCTTCCATTTCTCTTCGTCCAGAGTGAGATTGCTAGATTACAGGGTAGACAGATGTTCAGATTGATTGGAAAGGAACAAGCATCCTTCCAAAAGGATTTCACCTGAAGAAGTTAATCTTCATTGCTGACTGGCCTGGTCAGATTCACTCAGGAGACTGGTAAGGCCCACCTCTGGATGTTTCTGGGGACATTTCCAGAAAGGGTTGGCTGAAGTGGGTAGACCTGCCAGAGTGTGGGTGCCACCATCCCACAGGCTATGAGCACATATGAAGTGTAATGTGACTAAGAAAACCTTCCCAACACTGCCGTTCCCCTTTCGTCTGCTTGGTGGTATAACATGATGTGAGTAGCTGAGATCCATCCTGCCTTCCAAGCTGTGGTGGACTGAACCCTTTAAAACGGTGATCAGAAGAAGTCTTTCCTTCCTTCCATCGTTTCTGTGAGATATTTTGCCACAGCAGTAAGAAAGTCACTAATACACCATCTTTTATTCCCACCAACACCGTGTGAACCCAGCTGCTACCATATTCATCCTCTTTCTTTTGACTTTAGTCATTCTTCTGGTGTGAATTTGTATCTCACTGTTTTTTAATTTTATTTCTTGATGTATGTTGGCCACACGTGTGCACAGAACCACACTCAGACATACACATATACTCACAGTTAAAAAATAAATTCTCTTAAAAAATTGAGTTGCATTGGAAACTGTCAAAAATCAAGACCTTGTCTTGAGTCTATTTCTGTACTCTATGCTGTTCATTGGTGTTTCTGTCTTTTTTTTTTTTAAAACAATACTATACTACATTGCCATATTTCGATTTGGTAGTCAATATTATAACTTGTTGTGGGATATTTGTATACTGTGTGAAGATGTATTGCTGTGATTGGTGTAATAAAGAGCTGAATGACCAATAGCTAGGCAGGAGGTAGAGGTGGGACTTCCAGGCAGAGAGAGAACTCTGGGAAGAAGAAAAGGGAGTCACCAGAGAGACAGGAAGAGGAAACAGGAGGTTCAAGATGGAAGAGAGTTAACGCCATGTGGCAGAACGTAGATTAATACAAATGGGTTAATTTAAGTTATAAGAGCTAGTTGGAAACAAGCCTAAGCTAAAGGCCAAGCTTTCATAATTAATAAGTTTCCATGCTGTTATTTGCAGGCTGGTGGTCTGGACGAGAAAGTACTATTACAGCTCCTCTCCAGGGTTGGGGTTCTTGAAGTGTTTCTCAGTTCTGTTAGCCCACTACCTAGTTTGTACGGATCTCCTAATCAAACCTGCTGAGGGTTTTCACTGGGGCTATTATTTCCCTTCTGGAGTAATACGGGGAGGACCGAGGAGCTAATAACATAGAACCTTCTAATACACAAATGTGGTAATGTCTCCATCTGTTTACATTGTTGACTTTATTCCATAATATTTTACAATTTGTGTGTTTGTGTATGTGTGTGTGTGTGTGTGTGTGTGTGTGTGTGTGTGTGTGTGTGTGTGTATGTATGTGTGTGTGGGGGGGCAGGTGGTATGTGTGTGTTGTACTCACCTGTGCATGTATGTGGAAGCCAAATGTTGGCATCCCAGGTGTACATCTGTGGAGGCTCCAGGTTGATGTTGGGTGTCTTCAACAATTGCTTTCCACCTTATCTTCTGAGACAGGGTCTCGAACTGAAGCTAAGGTTGTGGCCAGCGAACTCTAGGTATCCACCCATTTCCACTCTTTAGCCCTGAACTTACAGATGTACACCATTGTGCTTGCTGGGAATCTGAACTCAGAACACTGTAGCTGGAGAGTTTTCTCTCTGGGTCCCACCAAGCCCTGGCAGCGCAACAGCCCACTTATAAAATAAACACATGACGTTTATATTATTTAAACTGTTTGGCCTAATGGCTCAGGCTTCTTGTTAACTGTTCTTACATCTTAAATTAACCCATTTCTATAAATCTATACCTTGCCATGTGGCTTGTGGCTTACCGGCATCTTCACATGTTGCTTGTCATGGTGGCGGCTAGCAGTGTCTCTTTGGCTCAGCCTTCCACATCCAGCATTTTCCTCTCGGTTTATCCCACCTATATTTTTTGTCTGGCTACTGGCCAATCAGCATTTTATTTATACAGAGTGATATCCACAGCAGAACATCATGTTAGTACAGCAGAAATTTCACCTGATGAGCCATGATCCCAGCCCCACCATATTTTATAGTTGTTGTTTAAATGATCTTATCTAGTTTTTAACCCAGGTTTTACAAGCTTTGATGCTCTTATGAATTATGTTTTTAAGATACATTTCTTAGTCACTGCTGTTAGTGTTTAGAAATAATCCTGTTTTTTTTTTTGTCTTTTGTTCTCATACTCAACAGTTTTATCAAAAATTCATATGTTACTGCCATTTGCTCATACCTTTTTTGGGGGGGTGGAGTAAGGGGGATTTCTATACTCAGAACCATGTCTAAAGAGTATACCTTCTGCCTTACCAATGTTTAGAAGCTTCCCCCTTGCTTTATTTAATTAATTAGGACTACCAGCCCAATGGCCAGTAGAAACAGCAATGGTGGGGACTGATTTGCTTACAGGGTTTAATCTGTTGAGTTGTAGTGTTGTGTGGTAGATACTCTTGTCAGGTCAAGGACATTGCTGCCATGTCTACTATTCCAAGAATTTTTTTTTTTTTTAATTAATGGAAGAATATTTTGTGAAATCATTATTTTCTGTGTCTAATAATAAGATTTATTTTTCTGGTTCTTTAAATGTGGAAAATTTAAATAATAGATTCTAAAATGTTAAGCCAACTTCTCATTTCTTGGTCATGATATACTAGCTTTTACATGTCGTTCTAGGTTCAATTTAGAACATTTTTCTTAGATGTTTTATGTCTGTGTTGGTTGCTGTGGATATCATTCTATATAAATAAAACACTGATGGCCAGTGACCAGGCAGGAAGTAGGTGGCCAGGCAGGAAGTAGGTGGGACAAGGAGAGAGGAGAATTCTGGGAAGCGGAAGGCTGAGGAGGAGACACTGCAGCCACCGCCAGGATAAGCAGCATGTGAAGACGCTGGTAAGCCATCAGCCACGTGGCAAGGTATAGATTTATAAAAATGGGTTAATTTAAGATAAAAGAACAGTTAGCAAGAAGCCTGCCATGGCCATACAGTTTATAAGTGATATAAGCGTCTGAGTGATTATTTTATAAGTGGATTGTGGGACTGCGGGGCTTGGGGAACCTGGAGAGAAGCCCTTCAGCAACAGTTGGTGATGGATGTTAGCCTATGACTTTTCTCTTGATGACTTTGTCATATTTTGATGTCAGTGTTATGTTTGTCTACAAGAGTGAGTAGTAGTCTCCTTTGTTCTGTTTTCTGAAAGAGTTTGTGCAGGGCTGGTCTTATTTCTCTTTTGCCTCTCCCTGCCTTTCCCCTTCCCTTCTTCCTCTGACAGGATCTCTCTATGGTGCACTACAGGCTGGTCTCAAGCTTTAATTTTAATTAATTAATTAATTGATTTTTAATTAATTTTACATCCTGACGGCACTTTCCCCTCCCCGACCCTGGTTACTCCTGCCCCATCCCACCCCCTGCCTCCCTTGATCCTCCTGCTTCAGCGTTTTGGATGCTGGAATAACAGGCATGCATCATCATGTTTGACTATGTCATTTTTTGTTAAATGTTTAGTAGAGTTTTTTTTTTTCATCTTTTTTTGGTGATTGTTAATTACAGATATTATCTTAATATTCTTTTCTGCTCTACTTTTAAAGCTATTTTTTACTCTGTGTTTGAATTTCTGTTTCTGCTAATCTGTCTTTGGATTCCTTGGCTGTCTGAATAAGCCAACCACTGAATATCTAAAATGTAATTGAGGGGCTGAAGAGATGGCTCAGTGGTTAAGTGCCCTGGCTGCTCTTCCTGAGGACCAGAGTTTGATTCCTAGCACCCACGTGGCTCACAACCATCTATTATTCCAGAGCCAGGAGATCCATCACCCTCTTCTGGCCTCTGAAGGCACTGTGTGTGAATGTGGTACACAGACATTACATGAAGACAAAACACTCATGCACATGAAATAAAAATAAAGTGTAAAAAATATAGAGTGTTTTAGTATTTACTTTTAGTTGACTATATACATTTGTCTTGTAGTAAGTTGTTTTAAAATATATATATACTTCAGGGAATGGCTAAACTAAGCTAATTAATATTCATGTCAGTTAAAATATTTTGGAACTCTGTTCTATTGAGGTTAGTGGTGGTTCCACCCCTATGTGAAAATTCCCCATCTGTCATCTGTGGCGGGGGAGTGATGTTTACAAAACATCGCTCGTGGCAATTTTGCAGTGTTTTGGTTATCTGTAGCTTCCCTTCGATTGGTGTTTTCCTTTGAACAATAGTTGAGTTTTCCATTTTCTTTTCAGGAACTGTAAGTTTTTACTCCATTCGAGAGTGACAGACCCTGGAGTCAACTTTACTTCGTCCAGCAGGGATCGTATCCTTTCTTCTTCTCAGGCCTCCAGAGTTGGGTGGAGAGCTCTTTGATGCAGTAAATTTTACAGGATTTGGGTTGATCTGTAGCTTAAATTAGTTTAAGTTGTCTTCCTTCCTTCCTTCCTTCCTTCCTTCCTTCCTTCCTTCCTTCCTTCCTTCCTTCCTTCCTTCCTTCCTTCCTCCCTCCCTCCCTCCCTCCCTCCCTCCCTTCCTTCCTTCCTTTCTTTCTTTTGGGGGAGAGCAATCTTATCCTGGAATGGTGACAGGTCACTTCTTCCAGTGGACTTTGGGTTGTATATTTGCATTCTGGTCTTTCCAGATATGTCTGTCAAACACCAAACAAAGGCCCAGGAAGCCTGCTCCACTGGGTTACCTCATGTGACTGCTAAGAGCCTAACTGTGCCCTCCTGCCTCCTGCCATTCTTCCAGCCCAAACCTCAGGGGGACTGCAGTCTGTGCTTTCCTCTCACACAAGAAGGGCTTGCTCTCCCTGGCAGCCTTTTCCTTTCTCTTCACACCTCTCCAGTGAGCTATAATGTGCGAATCTCCAGTGAATTCTCTTTCACAAATTCTGTATGTGAGTCTGAAGAAAAACTGCAATAAAACTGTGAGAAGAAAAAAGATTCGTGAAAAATCACAAAGCAATGTTTTAATCAGAGTTTTAGTACAATTTTGCACGGGGCATCTGCGAATAGAGGTCAATAAGAGCAGAAAGTTAAGAAACAAAGACAGAGAAACCCTGTCTCAAAAGAAGAAGAAGAAGAAGAAGAAGAAGAAGAAGAAGAAGAAGAAGAAGAAGAAGAAGAAGAAGAAGAAGAAGAAGAAGAAGAAGAAACCCCCAAAACAAACAAACAAAAAATGGTTTCCTTGAAATTTTGCAAGGCAATGTTTTATTTAATATAAGAGCAGTAAAATGCCCATTTGTGAAGAGGGTAAAAAGTGGCCCCTTTGCTTACCCACAGCTCCAAAACCAGACTGCAAAGCCATTAACAACAACAACAACAACAAAAAAAAAAAAAAAAAAAAAACAAAAACAAAAAAAAAACAAGAAAATTAATTAAAAATATAGGAGAGCAGATTTTGCTTACATCATTATCAAAGTATTTCTAAGCAGAACAGTAAGAAAAGAGAATAAAGTAGAATAAGCTTTTCATCTTCAAAATTATTACAAATAACCTGAAATCTAACTCCAAAGTGGGTTAATGTATTTGCAAAACAGATGACCTACAGGTGTCATCACACTTAATGTATAAAGAGCTGTGAGAATTCAAGTAGAAATGTTTTAAGAGATAATTCACAGTGGGTTATAATACACAAAATATTTATATTACTGTCAAAACTCTGAAATGGTTTGTGGTTGAGGTGGAAGAAAAACCATTAATATTCTAGTAAGCACTTTTTAAAAATTGTACATGCCTAAGGAATGCTCATGTTGTTTTGATATATATTGTGAAATGATTACTACATCCACCATGTTGCATAGTTACTGTGTGTGTGTGTGTGTGTGTGTGTGTGTGTGTGTGTGTGTGTGTTTGTGTTAAGAGATTGAATGTAGGGTCTCGCACCCTCATTCTCCACTGCTCATAAGGTTTCTGTTGAAAAACTTGCTAATAATCTGATAAAGATTCTCTGGTATCCTCACTGGCTGCAGCACTCAGGAGAGTGGCCCCTGCACCTTGCCTGGGCAACATAGAGCTGGCCCTGAAGGTGTAGGTGTGGGAGAGCCAACTCTGAGGATGAGAAAGTAGAACCGGCCCCGCCCTTTGCTCATCCATGCAAGGGGTGAACTAGCCAGGGCAATGCTGGAGAGCTCACCCTGGTGGTGAGGACAGGGGAGAACTGGTGAACTGATCAACCCTGCAAGGACCCAGTCCCAGAACCAGGGTTATGAGTTGGCCTGCTCCAACATCCACCCCATCTTTGATCTGCTGGAGCATATGAAGGGGCTGGTCCTGCAGACCCAAAGCTGCAGGATCTCCATGGCACAGGGTAACAACAGGATATTCAAGAGGAATCCCAGTGAGGGCCCAGTATAGTGTAGCAGAAACCAGAGGCCTCAAACCAGACCAAGGACTCTGCAATGAGCACTTGCAAGTGAAGGGTTTCTGCCTGACTCTCTGTCACACTACAGCTTCCTTGATGAGGTTTTTCCTTCTTTTTTTTCTCTTAAATTTTATTTTATTTTACTTTGGTGGGGAAGTTGCAAGGGCAGAGGGCGCATATGAAGGGACAGAGAAATGAATGGGATCGAGATACGTGATGTGAAAGACACAAAAAATAAATACAAAGAAAGTTAAAAGAAGATTCTCTTGTATGTAACTTGTTTTCTATTGCTGCCTTAAAATTTTTCTTTTTGACTCTGGCTTCTGATAGTGAAGTTATAATGTGTCTGGGTGAAGACCTCTTTTAATTTAGGGACTTTTGAACATCATGGAGCCAAATGTCCATATCTCTTCCAAACTTTGCAAAGTTTTTTGTCTTTGTTTTATTTTTTTTTTTACAGTTTCTCCTTCATCTTCCTCAGACTCTTGTAATGCATATGTTTCTTATCTTAATTATCTTTCTTTAAATTTTTTTCCTTTTATTGAAAATAGATTTTTTTTTCTCATGTAATATATCTTGACAATGGGTTTCTCTCTTTACTTCTAGTTCTTTCCCATCTCCCCTCCCACCCAGACCCACTCCAGTTCTGTCTGTCATTAGAAAACAGGCTTTTGAGGGGTAATAATACCATAAAAGAAAATAAAGACAAACCAAAAGCTGACAATAAGAATAGAAGAAAAAGAACAAAAAGAAGGAAAAGAGCCTAAGAAAAGGCACAAGAAAGAACTATAGATGCAGAGAGCCACTTGTTTGCACACTCAGAAGTCCCATATTAAAAAAACAAAACAAAATAGAAAACCTAAACCGGAAACCATAATAGATAATTAATATATAATATATAATAAATAATATATAATAGCACTTGTTTGCACACACAGGAATCCCATATTTAAAAAATAAAACAAAACAAAATAAAAAACCTAAACTGGAAGCCATAATATATAACCAAAGGACCTGTAGAGTAAAAGAGAATATATATATATATATATATATATATATATATATATATATATACATATATATACATATATAGAGAATAAATAAGATAAAATAAAAACAAACAAACGTTATCATTCTTTTTCATGATCTTTTCTTTTGTGCCCTGTCTGGAGAGGGGCAAAAGGCCTGTCTGGAAGCTCATAGATGCTGTCTTCTGCTCAGTTGGAGCTGACGTTGAAGCTTTCTGTTGTGTTCTTTAGTTGTGTCTCTCCATCCCAGGATCTGTATGTATTTGGTCCACTCTCTCATTGTGTAATGATCTTCATCTCTCTGTTGAATTTCTGGCTTTGTTCATGTCTTATTTTCTAGAGGTCATTGCATCATCTACCTCTTTTTTCTTTGTATTTCCCCAAATACAATTATTTTTAATAGATCTTCATTTCTTTGGGGATGGTCATTTACTGGAGAAGGATTCTGCTCTCGTGACTGTGTTATGTCGCCATGCTGTCCTTGGTTTCTGTTCTTTGCATCAATGCCCTTGTATCTGATAGAGTAGCCACATCTTCCAGACCTCCCAGCCTGGCTCTGGCATGGACTTCCACCTGTAGAAGGAAGGCCGGGTTGCCTAGATTGTGGTGACTTTGGTTCCAGGGAGCATCCAGTGGCACAATCTTCAACAATCCAGTCAGCTGAGTGGGCATTTGTGAAGCCTGTGGGGACCTCAGTAGCCAAAGGCTGCAAGGGGCTGAGATCCTTCTGGTCGTTCTTTCCCACTCGGTGAAGCCTGACTGGCTGAGAACGACCCCTGAACACAGGATAGGGGTACAGCTAAGGATTCCCCACCGCTCCCTGTGTTTCGCATCCTCTGATTTTGTGTTGCACTGTGCTACATTCTAGAACTCTCCTGGAGCTATTCTGACAGCATGTGATTGTTTTTGTTAGAAAGGTGAATATTACCACTTTTTATTCCATCATCTTGCTTTTATGTGTTAATTGAAAGATGAATAAAAATTTTGCAAAGAATGAATTACCTGAAGTAGTTAACATGAGACTCTTGAGAATCTTGCTTTTGTAGTAATTCAAAGGACTTCACTGGCTAATTTCTTTTTCTAATTTTGATGTTTCTTTGTATAAGCTGATTTTGCTGAACTCAATGGGTAGAAACTCTATAGTAATACATTCCATGGAGCTTGCTGGAGACTGACCAATGACACCCAAATTTTTCAGAGTTTCCTTGACTACTTCTCTGGTGTCTTACTTTATTTTGTATTTTTCTGTCTGGTGGATCCTTCTGAAAATCTGACATCTGTAAAACATCTAGAGTATAACAGTGGTTGGTGTCCACCATGATATCAGCAAGAACAACTTCCCAAGTCCCTAAACTGAGTGATACTACATTCCCAAAGCCATCTCCAAAGCCAAATCTGTGCTAGGCTGTGAGCATGAAGGAGAGTCCCAGCCCCCGTTTCCTGTATCTCACTTTGTGATTTCAATAATGCTTCGCTCCTCTGCTTCCTCTGAGAAGTAGCTCCATTATCTCTTACAGTCCTGTTAATTCTGACATGATAGTTGAGGAGCCTTGGTCAAGTTATACCCGCTTATTCCAATTTCACCCGGTCATCCCACTTAGGGACCAGTCTTGCCAAGCAATTTTCTGCTGAGCTCCTTTTTCCTCTCCATGAACACAGTGCCTGTCAACAAATAGCCCCTTAAGCTGCTTAGTCCACTCCTTTTTTTTCTCCTATACAAGGATGCATGGGTATTCTTAAGCATCAAGGAGGACAACATCCAACAGCACATTCCTAGGCAAAGGGTAAGTTGGGGATGAACGATGCTGCTTGGTTCTGTACCTCCTGAATCTCTCGCTTCCCACATGGTGAGAACCAGCGCTCTCTCTGCCGGGCTGGGCTTCTCATACTTCTTTGGCCTCAGCTAAGGCACTGTGTTCATGGCTCTCATTTCCTCTCTCCCTCCGCTAAGTCAGTATCTTTTTCTTCCGTCCCCCACCATGGTGAAGCACACAGCTGACTGACTGAAGCAAAACAAGAGGCGGAAAAGCCCCAAACTGGTGCAAGGAAAGTCTTCAGATGCCGGCCTATGAGTCAACTCCCGAGGTCCAAACTCCAGCGGGCAAGAGGACTGACCTTCCGACTCTCGCCCCTCAGGGGATATTAGTTTTACCTTCTCTGCTAAAATGATGGCAAGCAGGCTGGGAACCGCCGCTAGATTATTTATTCAATGTGACAGCCTCTCCTCCACACCCCTTCCCAACCTTTTACTCACCACCTTTCCAAACTCAGCAAGGTCTTGAGAACTTAAAAAAAAATTCTCGTCAAAGAATCAGAACTGGGTGAACAGGAATTTTAAAAATAATCCCCAGTTACCGTTGTTTATCTGTCTCAAAAGAGAAAACGTGAAATTTCAAGATGGTCATCACCTTGGAAACTCAAAGTGCCCATTGTAGCCTTTAAAACATGAATTATCTCACTGATGCTCAGAACTCCCCGCCCCCCTCTGCAGTTCCAACGGCTTGTGTGGGGGAGAGAAAAATAAATTCTAAATTAAAAATAAGACCTGTTGATTGCAGCGCTCTCCTGTTAAAAGACCGACTGTCCAGTGAGGAAATGGATGGTCACAAATCGTCTGCTTTTGGAGCTAAATGATAATAGAGTTTTAATACCCTAAGAAAAAGAAAAGCTCCTTCCTCAGCAAGCGACTGAGAAGCTCTGTTGCTGGAGTTAAGTAGCTAGGCCTGTGGTGCAGTAATTACTCCAAGGAGGCCTGGGGAAAGGAAAGTGCATTCCAGACACCTAATCATTTACAATTGAGTCTAATGAGCTAGTAATTTACAGCTTGGGGGTGGAAGTAAGGAAAGGTCCCTGCCAGGAACTGGGCAGACTCTTTAAAATCCTGGGGTTTAATGAAGGCATTGGAGGGTGGATTCATACAGCTGAACTTGGGTAATTCCATCTGCTCAGTGCTCGGACAAGAAGTAAATGACAGGGCACTTGGGACCTACATCTGGAAACAACATGTTTCAAAGGATTTTATAAATCCTGCAGTAAAAGGAGAAAAAAGAAGAAGGAAAAAAATGAGGTAGAGAGGCCTAATTATGGGGGGATGGGAAAGTACCACAAAGGGCCATTGCAGGCTCTTTTTAACTTGGAGAAATAACATTTTCTCATGTCAAGGTCAGACATTGATTATAATTGCTAAAACATGCTTGTCAAGCTCCTATGAAAGCAGCAGGTACTGAATCCTTTCTGGACAGGATTTGGGAAAAGACAACAGAGGAACTCAGTGTGCACTGAGTTTACTTCACAGCCCCTTTTTAGTCTTTCTAGTTTTTAATTTACAGGGTTACGTTTACGTTCTGTTCACTATTTCTTTTTGGCTACAGCTAGGAGGGGGCAGAAGGATGTTCTAAGTAGATGAAGGAATGGATAGTGGAGACTGGAGTATCCCATCGTTCCTCTATTCCAATGATGTGTGTGTGTGTGTGTGTGTGTGTGTGTGTGTGTGTGTACGTGTACATGTATCAGAATTCATTTCTCCTCACTTTGAAGGAGTGTTCTTTGAATGTTCTTTGTATTTGCTTCCTCCGTTTTCTTTTTGGCAGTGCTGGTGTTTGAACTCAGGGCCTGGTGCAAGCTAGGAGAGCGCCCCACCACTGAGCTACACCCCATCTTCTTCATATCTTATTCTTGTGTTAGCCTGTCCCATTCTGAAAAAGTGGTTTTCTATTTGTCGTCACGTTTCTTCGTTCTTCCCTTCTCCGGCGGCTCTGCGAGGTGGTGGGAAATGAGTTTAGGTCAAATAGGAGGGTGGGGGCAGTGTAGCATTTCTGGTCTTGGAGAACTAAATTCAAGCTGGAACTCATTATCATCCCTCCCACTGCCATATAGTATTTCAGAAGGAAAGATTGCATGTGGTGCTAGCAAGGGCAATTAGATTGGTCCAAAACAAGTGATGTGACTTGTGATCACAGTCTCATTCGCAGATAAAGTGCCGGATAATAGTGTTTGACATTTCTTGTGTGCAATGTGCTTCACATCCATTACTGTAGATAACAGGGTCTCGCTACCAGTCCTGGCCGGCCTGGAAGTCTCTAGGTAGACCAGGCTGGCCTCGAATGCAGAGATCCACTTGCCCCTGCCTCCCAATTGCTTAGATCAAAAGCATGCACCAACACACGCAGCTCTCTCGGATGATTCTTGCAGTAGCCCAGTGAAACAGCTATGCTTCCGTCCCACTTTTCAGATGAGGAATTCTTGCTTTGTGGAAATTCACGGGGCAATGTCAATAGGATAGTAAGGGGAGAATTCAAACTTGGGGAGCCAGAACTCTCGGGCTTAGTTCCTCTAACGTGCTAACAGAGTTTCACACGGGTGAGTGTAATATTTTAGGGACTTGGGAAACATTTGTCTGGATGCAGAGTGACAATCCTGGTGACATCTGGGGAACACCCCCCCCCCAAACATAAAATTCAATCAATAAAAGTCTTTCAGATGATCATTGGAGAAGTGGGTACAGAAGAAAGAGATTATATTGTTTTCTTATGTATTATTTTCTGCCACAGAGCTTGGAATCTGGCTCAGGGCACAAGTGGAATTGGTTTTCAAGTGGTATATTTCCCTGTTTTTTAGAGAAAAGCCTGTTCTCCACATCTTAACTTTGAACATACCCCTTTGCTGATTAAAAATAACAGAGTTTTTGTTGAGTTTCTCAAGATCTTGAGTGTGCTTTTTGAAAGCCTGGGCAAAACCTCTGTCCTGGAATAATAACTATTCTTTGGAAGGCTGTGTGTGCTGATCCATAATCAGAAACACGTGATAAGGTACTCCGTTACAGTTTCCACACACATGAACCCGGGAGGGGGGAGGGGGCTTTCAAGTTAAATAAATCCTTACATGTGTGACAAAAACAAGCTCCAAGACACCGTGGGTATTGCCAGCACTGGAATCTGAGACCAGAGGGCTAATGAGGATGAAAAAAAAGAATGAGAAAAATCCTAATATTAAGCTGTAATTTCTCTTTCTTTTTTCCGAGCCTGACCATCGGCATTTCCCTTGGTGCTGCTAGTTTGTTTCCATTCTTAAGATTACACAGGTAAGCTTAGAAAACCAGGCTGGTAGTTGAAAAAATGTATACCTCATTACAAAACGTGTGTGTGTGTGTGTGTGTGTGTGTGTGTGTGTGTGTGTGTGTGAGAGAGAGAGAGAGAGAGAGAGAGAGAGAGTGAGAGAGAGAGAGAGAGAGAGAGAGAGAGAGAGAGAACCTATCCTTTCCTTTCCCCCTCCCTCTCTGTCTCCCTCTCTCCCCCTCCCTCTCCCTCTTTCTCTTTCTTTCTTTTAGAGAGAGGGCCTCTCACTGACAAAGTTCATCAATTTAACTACACTAGCGGTCAGTGAGCCTCAAGGATCCTCCTATCTTGGTTTCCCATGTCCGAGAATACAGGGTAGTACCTGCCACGGTTCCCAGCTTTTGATGTGGGTGCTGGGGACCTGAATTCATTTTCTCATGCGTGGGTGTCTCCACGGCCCCCTATTTATTTCTTTAGAAGATCACAGAACTAATAAATTAAGCCACCTTTCATTCTTTGGACCAGTGAATTGTACTGACATCAGATAGTTTCCAAGGTAACAGGGATGAGATACTTATTGACTCTCAAATACCTTCCACATGAGTTGAATACATAAATAAACATCAAGACCATTTATCGTGGCCCTCTCTCTCTTTTTTTTTTAATCCTCTGGAGAAGTACACGAGCATCCCATTTATCTGACATGATTGAACTTTTCCATCAAATAGATCGCCCCTGAAGTTTTACCTCTTCAGATGACAGTTTTTAACATTTGCAACTGGAGAGACAGGGTAACCTTCCCCAAACATGTGACTGATGATCTGTCTTCTCACAAAAGAGAGGCTGAATGGAACTTAGTCTTGTGGCTCATGACATCAATTGTCGCTCCAGATAACTGTCCTGGGCTCTGTGCCTTCTGCGGTGTTGTAGAATTGCTGCCGAGATCCGGACGCTGTGGAGATGTGAAGGGCTGTGCTTCATAAAGACGAATGATGCTGATCAGGCCATTTGAGCTGAAACTGCATGCGTGTGGTGGGGGCCCCTTCTGGTACCAGCCTCAGGGACTGACTGCTTTTACGTTGCTGTAGCCCTCATCTGTAGCTCTGAGAGAATCTGCTAAACTCCTTCCATGGAAGTTGGAGCTCCCAGATCTGTACTGGCCATCTCTAGGGTGTGGCTGTTCCATTTGCTGTTCTGGATTGTGGAATAGATGCCCAAGACTGCCTCATTACTCACTCGAGTAAGCTGAAGCAATTCCCATAATGTACTGCTTATTTTGAAAAATGCTAAATGAATTCACAGCTTTACATCTCCCAATTTATTTTTGTTGTAGACCCTGTTGAACTCACGAGACTGCCATCTATTTCAGTCACCATTATCGGAGATCCAGGCTGTAGTACTAACTGATGGGGCCACGATTTAAAAAATAAAATACATCTGGGTTTGAAGCTCTGCTGTCCAATTTAACAATTACTCAGTCATAGGGATAGTGGTTTATTTTTCCCCAACCATCCATTAAACAAACATTTACTAGGTACCTGTTATTTGCCAGACCATTTTCTGGGCCCTTGTGATCCAGTGCTTGGAGTGTACAACCTAGTAGGGGTGGACAGATGGATAAAAGAGTGAGTAAAGTCATGGTGTGCTAAATGGTGGTAGTGCAAGCAGTGTGCTGGATGCAGTGTGAGTGATGGAGGTAGACAGGGGTGTTATGAATACTGTCATTGGTGTGATTGGGAGGAAAGGCTGCAAGGACTGTGTGCAAACAATATGGGAGAGTGGAACTTGAGATGCCCAAACAGGCAACCTTCTCAGGTTTTGCACTGAAGGAAGGCAGGAATGTACTGTGGCTGCTCAGGGCGAATGGGGAATGAGGAGGTTGAGTGAGGGTTGTTTTTAAAGAGCCTCTGGTGCTGTTTATACAGAAAGTGAGGGTGCAGGAGAAAGAGGGAAGAATTGGAGCAGTGCTATTCCCTGGGAGGGCAAGAAGGATGCCATCCACTGCTAAGTTGGATGGCTCAGACAGAGGAGGGATGAAGAGGAGCAGGAGGAGCACACGTACCAGGAAGTCGGTGGAGTTGATGGGTGAAGTACAAGCAGGCATCTTTTGGTTGATTCTGCTTTCTCAGTGAAAAAGGAAGGAAGATCGTCTCCTGAGGCTTAAGGATGATGGATGTTTGAAGGAAGAAAGAGAAAAGGTTCAAGCCAGTCATTTTAGAGAGATGGGGGGTGAAGAAGCTACAGATGGACAGACGGGCAAATTGCCTAAGGCCAACGGGCCCTTTTGAGTCTAGTGACCATGGCCTGCCTGCAGGCAGAGCTCAGTTGGTCAGTGCTGGCTCAGCATGTGCCAAGTCCAGGATGTGCCATGCTCTTACGCCTGCAAGCCTACCACTCACTTGGCAGGAGGATGCAGGAGGTTCAGGAGTTCAAGGCCAGCCCGTCTCAAAAATAAGTAAGTAAATTAATAAAATATAAAGAGAAGAGTGATCATAACTAGAAGCTAATTTTTTGGGTTTTGCTTTTATTGTGGAAAATGCCTCTTATTTTTCTACCCATCTTAAAAATGATTATAACATTGTCATTATCCATTCACTTATTTATTCTTTTTTTTAAATTATCAAATTCCATTATTCATTAACTCTTTAAAGCACTGTTTTCTTCTTCTCCATGTTGGGTGTCTGGAGATTAATGAACAGTGATGTTTAGAATTCATTTTGAAGATTCCATTTATTTACTGGATTTTTTTCTGGCATGTCTAAATGATGAAGGATATTTCTTGGCAACACTTAAAAATTTAAAAAGGAGATTTATTTTCTAACAACTGTTTTCCTTCCAGATAATAGCAAATTACATAAAACATTTCTAGGTCAACCAAGGCAACTGAGAAATTTTGATTTTGACCACGGCTGAGGCAATTTGCTGTGGAGATGGCCGCAGGCACACAGAGGCTCCCTAAGCCAGTTGGGGGCTGTAATTGATTTCATATGTGCTCTGAATAACACTGAAGATAAATGTCCCAGAGGTAGATTGTTGGAGAGCTCCTTAGCTGTTTCTAATAAAAGGTTTTCTTAAAATTCCAAGACCTTCCCCTATAGATGCACATAATTAAAGGATTTGAGTGAAATGTATTCATGTGTGTTAATGATTTTCTACTTCTCCCTAATTATTGAAGGAACACTTAGCCTTACTAAAAGAATTTTGAAAAGTACAGACATAACAAAGAGCCAACCAATCACTGGATATTCATATACATTTATCTATCTAATTGAGATCATATCGGTCTGTACATTAACTTTCATGTGGTTCTGTCTTAGTTGGGGCTTTTATTTCTGTGAAGAGACACCATGGCCATGGCAACTCTTATAAAAGAAAACATTTAATTGGGGCTGGCTTACAGTTCAGAGGTTTAGTCCATTATTGTCATGGTGGAAAGCATGGTGGCGTGCAGGCAGACATGGTGCTGGAGAGGAGCTGAGACTTCTACATCCAGATGGGCAGGCAGCAGGAACTGGCTTAAGCATCTGAAACCTCAAAGCCTGCCCCTAGTGACACACTTCCTCCAACAAGGCCACACCTCCTAATAGTGCCACTCCCTATGAGCCTATGGGGACCATTTTCATTTAAACCACCACAGGTTCCACGAGTCTTTTATTCATGTTTACGAAGTTTTCAAAGTATATATTCAATAGTCTTTTAACACTACGGAGCACTCCCCACCCAAGGTTTCCCATGCTGTCTTTAGGGATTCCTAGGGATAAGGTTTTTGGACTAACCTCTGAACTGTAAGCCAGCCCCAGGGAAATGTTTTTCTTAACAAGAGTTGTTATGGTCATGGTGGACAAGTGGACTTGGGCAGTCAGGAATTGGGAGGCAGGTCATAGAGCTGGTTGGCATCATACTCCACTTGTCTCTTTGAGCAGCAGCTCCACATGAAACTCAATTTAAGCTGTGTAGTCAAAGTTGACCTTGAACTTGTGGTCCTCCTCGAATAAAACTCTTGGGGGAAGTGTCCTCACGTATATACAAATCTGAAATAACCATCAATGGTTATTTAGCCATATCCTATTTCTTGCCTATTCCTCATTTCTAGAGTTGAAATAAAGTTATGGGCAACTTTGCACACATGGAGCTGGATCCCGATTTATATATAATGCTTTGATTTAGGGGTTTTCAGCTTAACAATGATGTGAAATCAGCATGTGTTGGTCAGGAGCCATCCTTTCATGTTCGCTCTTGCTTGTTTCATGGGCTAGTGTTGAAAGATACAGGATTATCTCCCATTGCTGGACAGTCACACAGAGTCTTGGCTCCTGGTTGAATACCATGTTCATGAGGGTAGCTGTCAGTTCTGTGTTGTCAATGTGTGTGTGTGTGTGTGTGTGTGTGTGTGTGTGTGTGTGTGTGTGTAGAGGCCAGAGATCGACACCTGTTGTTCTTCATCTTACATTTTGAGACAGAGTTTCTCACGGAACCTAGAGCTCACCATTTTGGCTCAACTGTTGGCCTACCAGCCTCCGGATCCACTTGTCTCAGCTCCCTGCCCCAAAGGGCTGTGGTTATAGATGTGTGCCAACGTGCAGGCCTGGATTTTGTGTGAGTGTTGAGGATCTGAACTCAAGACCTCATGCTTTCATGGTAAATACTTGACTCTCTGAGCCTTCTCCTCAGTCTGGTTTTATTTTTGGATATTGTATTTTGTGGTTTAATTTTCATGTTTGAAAAATGACCATCTGCATAATTTGCCTATTTGTGTGATATATGCACTTTTGGCTTCCGGTATTTTCAAGTTATAGTGAGCTTGTCAGACCAGAACTATATCTTGATGAGGAACATTTGTGTGTGTGTGTGAGTCTCTCTGTGTGTAATTATGTTATACTGGAGGATAGACCTCGCTATAGAATTGCTGGCCAAGCAATTGATACTATTAAATTATGCTACAGAAATCTGGATGGGAGGCTAGTTCTGCCGCGCCAGTTCCTAACAGCAGTGTGGAAAGGGGCCTGCCTGAAGAACACACATGGCTTTGCTTGGCTGTTGTTTTCTGGTCAATGGTTGCGATCTATCATACCACAGCTGTTATCGTGCGGTGGGAGGCTAGATTCTATCCACATGCTTCCTGGGGCTGTTTTCTTACACAGGCTCTCCACTTCCCATGTCTACTTTCTTGTGTCTACTTTCTGCTTCTTTATTGATACTTCTATTGGAAAGTTTGTCAGGTGGAGTTTCAAATACACAGATGTGCTTTGTTCATGGAGAGAAATGCCTTTGGCTTCATTTGTGGATATTATCACAGCTTATAGTAAAATGTTAGGACTTTCTAGTAACATGTAACATGTTTTATGGAGTCTAATTTATCAGTTTTTTTGTTTTTATGATCTAGGGTCTTTAAAATTAAAAAACAAACAAAAACAAAACGTGGATTGTGGGACTGCGGGGCTTGGTGGAGCCTGGAGAGGAGCCCCCCAGCAACACAAAACAAAACACCTTTCCATTTTCCTAAACATTCATCGATCTGGTCAACAATTTTCCTGAAAAACATTGGGTATTAGTTTACAAGAATTAATTTGAAGTTAAGATGTTTTGTTTTGATCTGACAATAGCTATGTGCATGTGAGCAGTTTTTCAATCATTGATTTTTCAGCTCCATTTGGTTTCTTATTGAGTAAGGAAATAAAGAAATTTATATTGTGATCCAACTGTTTCTATAAATTACAATTTTATGTTGTAATCACACAGGTGTATACATTATATTGTTGTCTAATTTATTTGAAGAGTTGCTCTGGGTTTCCAAGTAAGAAGAATATTATCAGGAAACAATTCATGCTTGGCTTCTGCCTCACCAATTTCTATATCATTTTTCTTTTCTCTTTCCCTTCCTCTCCCCACCCAGACTGGAGCTTCTGGGGCAATGTAGCACAGAAACATTCACTATGGTGATTCTTATCACATTCCTGTCTCTATGGAAAACACCTCAATATTTCCCTTCCAGGCAATTTTTCTAAGTTTTCAGTAGATTCAGGCACTTAAGGTAGTTCATCTTTATGTTTACTTGCTATGAGTCCTTTGAACTCATGAATCCTTTTTGAATAATAAAAAAGCTCCATTCTTCTACCTTTGAGATGTTTCTTTCTTTCCTTTTTATTTTGTTAAACATGAAGTGGCTTTTCTGATGTGAACCTATATAAACATGGATTCAATATATCATTTATTTGACATATTGATAGATTTAATTTCTGTAATATTTTATTCAAGTATTTTATGCTTTAAAAAAATAAGACTGATTTATTCTCTTTCTTGGTTTAGTCTGCATTTAGAACCAAGGTTAAATAAGCACCATAAAGGAGTTGGTGAGCATTCTTTATTTTCCTGTTCTTTGAAAGCGATATTTGATCTGTTGGGTCTGCAAAACCAGGCTCCAGGTCTGTATGTGTTTGCATGTGTGTATCATAACAACTAAGTACTCACCAGTTGTCTGCAGAGGTAGACGCCAGCATTTCTTCCTGTCCTTCTAAGCCCCTGAAACTCCTTCAACCAGGAGCTGGGTCACAGCTTTCCTTCACTCTGGGCTTCTGTGACTTGCTTTGGCCAAATGAATGCAGCCGTGATTATTTTGCATTTGTTGTGAGTCCTAAAAGACAAAGGGGTGGACTTCTCCATTCTCTTGTGATCAACCGTCATGTAAAGAAACTCATGGTAGATTACCAAATGGCTGAGAGACAAGAAACAGACAGAGGCTCCCCCAGTCCCCTGACAGAGGCTCCCCCAGCCCCCAGATGACAATCCAGTTTCCTCATGTGAAATGCAGATGTGTAGTTAAGCCTTCTTGGAGGCTCCAGCCCAACCTGGCAGCTTTGTCAGCAATGCTTGAGGAAGAAATAGTTCATATGAGTTATCTGAATTTCAGAATTGTGAGAAGCAATGAATGATTTTGTCCTGGATTTTTGTATGTCTTGGATCTGTTCTGGTCTTTGGCATTATTTACCTTTCTTACCCACAATTGCTGTCTTTTAAAATATTATTTCATTGAGTCTTCAAACCGGGTTCATGCAATTCCTCCTGCTCATTTTTGTCATTGAAAAGTGACAAAATGTTGCTCCTCCCTCTGCTTTCTCTCTCACATGAATTTCTCTCTCCTTCCCCTTTACATATGTGTATATGACACACACATATATACATACACATACACATACATATACATGTATGTATACAATTTGTGTCCATTTCCTAAGCCTTCAGGAAGGTAGATTAGAATTAAATTGAACTTTTGAATTCTTTTGGGAAGAATATTTGCAAGATTATCTTTACAACATAAACCATAATTGGCCTTAATTTTGCTGTCTTTTTGAGACAGTCTAACACTGTTGCTGAGTCTGGCCTGGAACTTGCTGTATGACCCAGCTTGTGTTGAACTCGAAGCAATCCTTCTTCTTCATCCCCTTAGAGACTGGGATATAGCATGAATCTAAAGAGTCTTATTAATAAAAACAAACCCAGAGCCAGGTACTGGGGTGAATGCTGGAAGATCAGAGAAGCAGAACAAGCCACAGCTAACCTCACCTTGCCAATTCCTCAGTTGATTCTGTTTCCTCAGACTGGAAGCCTCTGTGTCCTCATCCAAATGGATCTCAGCTGAACTGTGCTGTTCAAAGCCTAAAAGCTTAACCAGCTAAAAGCTTCTAGTTTCTGGTCTTCACACCTTGTATCTTTCTGCTCTCTGCCCTCACTTCCTGGGATTAAAGGTGTGAGTCACCATGCCTGGCTGTTTCCAATGTGGCCTTGAACTCACAGAGATTCAGATGGATTTCTGCCTCTGGAGTGCTAGCATTAAAGGCGTGAGTGCCACCATTTTCTGGCCTCTGTATCTAGTGGCTGTCCTGTTCTCTGACTCCAGATAAGTTTATTAGGTGCACAATATTTTGGGGAACACAATACCACCACACTGGGATTGCAGGGATAAGCCACCACATCCAGCTATAATTGGTCTGATCGTATTTTCAAATGTCATTTATTATTAATTTATAGTCCTTACATTTTGTAGTCAACTACTCATTTACTCCCGCATTACTAATTCAGAAGGCATTTCTTGTTAAGCTAAGATTGGCTGCCTATTGTTAGCAAGTACACAGGCCTTTTTAAAATTTACATTTATTTATTTATTTTGTGTGTGTGTGTGTGTGTGTGTGTGTGTGTGTGTGTGTGTGTATGTGTGCACATGTGTGCATTCCACAGCCTGCACATGGGGATCAGAGGATGAGTTCTAGGTCTGTTTTCTTCTTTCACTATGTGGGACCTGAGGACAAAACTCAGGTTGTCAGGCTTGTTGGTAGGTGTCTACCCACTGAATCATCTCACCAGCCAGCCCGAGTGTACAGGGCTTTACAGAATGTTTTGATTGTGAACCCTATCACCTGCTATTTTATTTCTTTCTACCTCTGTGCCGTACTTTTTCTAGTTTTTGAAGTTGTGTTTTACTGAGATGCTTGGAACTTTACTGAATGCACGAGTGACAGGGTTCTATCTTTTCATTGGAAAAATACATTTATTTATTTATTTATTCATTTAATGTGTGTGTGTATGTGTGTGAGTGTGCACGTCAGAGGACAACTTGGAGGCAGGCATCAGTTTTTTCCATTTACCCTGTGGGTCCAGGCATTGAACTCAGGTTGTCAGGCTTTGAGGCATGACACCTTTACCCACCAAACCATCTTGCAGGCCCATGGCAGAGTTCTTATGACCCCATCTTGTCTGGTCACTGGAAGGCCAGTTCTCGGGTTGCCCTGTGAAGAACTAGCCTTTGGACAAAGCAGCTATGCGCAGCTGGAGCTTTCTGGATGACCACCTTCCTCAGAACTGGCCAGCATGTCCTTTCTTACATGGTTTCATCCATCACAGCTGGCTTCTGAGAAACTTGGGGATGTCATTCTCCTGGCCCTGCTCAGTAGGAAGGAGGGAGTCATTCTCTCTAGCGTCTGCTGTCTCACATTGTTCCAAACATTCTGGATTTTTCTGGGCCACAGCCTCTTCTCTTTTCCCCAGTGGGCGTTTATTTAACTTGCTTTAAAGCCACTGGAGACGTTTGGCTTCCAGCTTTGATGTAGAGAGTGACTATGAGACCCTCAGCATGTAGCTGTTCACAGGTAAGTCAGAGCCAGACACAAGGAGGGCAGAGCAGGGGCCTCGTTGGCAGCCTGGGAGAAAGGCTTTACCTTTCCCGCCCTCACCTGCTGCGCCATCTTGCCAGTCCTGGATACTCTTAACCTTGCAAGAACTGAATCAGATTCATGTGGTCTTATTACTTTTTAGGGCCCATGAGCAAGAAACAAAGTCATTTTTCCTGTTTTGATGCTACCTGTTTCTCTAATCAGTCTCCACAAAGTTCTCCTTAGGGCCATTTGCTTAGAGAATGGAAAACAAATTTAGAAGTGGATATGAGACCAGAAAACCTTGAAACTGGTTTTTATGAAAGGAATTTACAAAACTAAACAAAATGATAGGCATTAGATCTTAAAAAAAAATAGAAAAACTTCTTTATAAACAGATATTCCCAGTAATTAATTTAAAATAGCAATCTAAGGTACTGTTCACACTGCTAGCTAATGGTAAAATATTTATCTTAACAATCCTTAGTGTTATTAGTTCCAAGTTTGTTAGTATTTTTAATAATTAAATTTCTTTTCTTTTTTCTTTTTTTTTGGCATTGAACCTAGGACCTCAGGCATGCTACCAAACTTACTTTTAGAATTCCCTGCATGAAAAGTTCCTTCCTCAGTGTTCTTCTAGGATATTAATAGTGTATAAAACTGACTAAATAAAGGCACCGAATCTACCTAACCAAACAAAGATCTTGACTACAATGGATAAGAGATTGCATCTCACAGACCAGAAGAAGAGTCAGTTATGGTGCCGGGCTCTAAGTTGAAATGTCAAGATCAGACATCCACAGATTTCCTTTTGAGGGCCATAGAGCATTGCCATGCTGGAAAGCAAAGCAGGAACAATTGAACGATTTGACTGACTTCCACTCCTGGCTCCTCTAAGAGGCATAGGCACACTGGGCAGCTAAGGCTCCCTCCCTGACTTTGTAAATTCTTTTTATAAAGGCATCAAAGCTGTCTTTTTTCTCTCAAACTTCCATCCACAAGCAGGCATCCCTTTTCCCCCAGGGACCGCAGCCTGGCGGTTGCACAGATTAAAGGAGAGGCACACGGGGATGTGGTATTTATCTCCCAGGATCTGCATTTGCTTCCAGGAAGAGGTTGAACGTCAGGGAAGAACTGAAGGGAAGGTGCAGGGTGCAGGGAAGCCATTCAGGGAAGTCCATTCACTCTATGGAAAGAGAGTGAAGCCTAGGACTGCACCCAACTGAGACACACCAAGAGACTGTACCCACCCACGTGTCTGAAGTGGTGATGTAGTCGGGGTGTAAATGAACTCAAGAGAAAATTAACTGTGGACTGTTCTGGTAGATAAGATAATGGTCTGCATGGACAACTCAAAGTATGAGAAAAAAAACAAAACATGATGCCTGGGAATTGTTCTTGAATTTGCGTTTTCCATACTGCTGTGGTTTAGACAAGTGTCCCCCCAAGCCCATGTGTTAAAGGCTGGATTTTAGGGTAGCACTATTGGGAGATGGTAACCTTTAGGAGGTGGGAGCCAAGTAGAAGCTTCAAGGACATCCTTAGCTGCATATCAATTTGGAGTCTAGCCTGGGTTACATGAGACTTTATCTTAACCTTCACATTCTTCCAAATAGACACATCCCTAAGTCCAGCTGTGAAAACCACCACATCGTCAGTATTTTTGAAGGCCTAATTTTTTTAAATCTATGATCTAATGAGAAAAAATAGTAATATTTTAATGACTTTAAAACCCAGGTCCCAACTCACTCGTACACCACTTTAACACACTCACATCTGTAAGCCCTTCTCAGAGATTCCTGTTCTTCATTTAGCTCCCGGCAGGCTGGACATTTTCATTTTGGTTTGTTTTCTTTTAATCATAATACTATTTTTTAAATATTGAAATACAGTTTTGCAATTAATCATTGTCTAGGAAACTGAAGTTTTGGCTCAATAGTAACAATAGCTATTATAATGATAATAATAAGAAGCATTACAAGATACTTCATATTTTTGCAAACTGCTTAATTCATATATAATTCTGTAACTTATTGTGAAATTCAAAATGGAGTTTATAAAATAATGTATCTCTGATGCATCTTTTTTTATAAAATATATGTATCTTCACAAACATATGCGTAGTCAAAGGGTAAGCTCTCCAAAATTCAGTTCCATGATGAAATAGTAGGCAGTCTTCACTGTTAAAATTTTTCTTTAAAACAGTACTATTTATATTTTTTTTGTAGATGTATGCTGGTGATTGAACTCAGGTCTTTGCATATGCTAGACAAGCATTTTACCACTGAGTACATCTCTAGCCCTTTTATCTTTTCAATAATCATAAACTTAATTTTTATTTTTAAAGAAATCCAAAGAGGATTAAAGACCAAATATAAATCCCACATTAAAAAACGATCAGTATATTCAATAAGACCTATGCAATTTTATCCAAACATATTAGATCCTCATAGTTGAGTATCCAAAAGTTAGGACATTTGATCGTTTTATAATCTAAAGTATATAGGAAAGATTTTTTAAACAAATGAGGAAGTGACAATTTAGGGACGCCCAAATGATTTCCCAAATTCAAATAGCTCATAAATTATGAAGCCAAAAAGTAGAGTGAAAACATTCTGAATGTGAACAGGCAGCTGTGGACTTTTAGCCCCCATTCATTTCTAAACTTAAATATGGCCAAAGGAAGCAGCTGCAGCCCCACGTACCAGGAAAACGACAAGAAAATGCCCTGGAGAGAATGAAGTCAGAGCTTGGAAAAGCAAGGGATGATAGGAACCCCGGGCTGCTATCTGCTGATGGTGTCCCATTCCACAATGAAGCTGGTGTTTCGACGACACCTTGAAAGTGCAGGAGTATGGTATGGTGCCCATGAAGCTGGAATCGTCCTACAATCTCCATGCCAGTTCTTGTTGGGCACACTCCCAACTATCAGAGAGGCACCGGCATCCGCTGTGCTAGTGTGCCAGCCTTACAGCCAGACCTTCCTGAGTCACACTAACACAACCCACATGTGTGGCTCCACAGCCAAGTCTCCATCCCCTCCTCAAAACTTCCCGTTTGCTCTTTCAAATCCAGCTGCTTGAAATGACTTACCCAGCCTTCCCAACAGCCATTGTTCTCCCGTGTACAAGCGGCTGCTTTGCCAGAGCCAGCCGGTACGTGCTGTTTTTCCACAGAGGGAGATGCTCCGGCGGGCCAGTTAAGTTCCTTGGGCTTGCTTAGGTTCAGATGCACTGTGCTGGGCAGCCAGTCGACCAGGATGTCATCTTGACCAATATCCAGGGAACTTGCCAACTTGGAATAGATAACAAATGCACAGAGTGTTCTAGGATTAGAGACACCAGTGAGGTTCCCTGAGCGGAACTGGCACAACCCCTAATCGGGGCAGTAGTGCTTATTTGGAGGTTCTGGCTAAGGATAAGGGAACCAGATACAACCTAGGAAATTTCGGGTGGGAATTTTAAGATAATCACAAGACTGAGTTGGAATGAGGAAATGGGAGAGGTGGGTGGTGGTGGACAACAGTCATGGTTAAATAAGATATTGAGAGTGTCTTATGAAGGGTGGGGAAAATCATAAGTGCTCTGTGGTCTTTGTCTGTTTAGGTTTTTCAGAATCCATGCTGCTATCTTTTGGTGTTAACATCTGAACCTCCATTTGGGAATGATTTGTCTCCCCTGGCCTCAGTCTAACATTCAAGGGAGACTGGATAAAAATTCTCTGCCTGAAATTGAGAATATGAGCAAGATTCTGAAAATAACTAAATTGCAGTAGCCTTTTCATTTTGGCATCAGTATGTAGGGTGGAATTCTATACACATTCTCACTGAACTCTGGAGCAATGCACTTTCTGTATATTCCTTCAAGATTTCACTAATGCTGGGGCTCCCCTAAATCCTTTCTGTAAGTTCCCCATTTACTTAAGTTAGAGTCCATTTCTGGATCTCAGATGAAGAAACCTAACTGGTGTTCTCACACTGAAGATCAGAAGAAGTGCTTGGAGCCAAACTTTGAGATAGCCACAGCATCAGTTAGAGGGAAAAGCTGGTTTTGAAACGACTAAAGCTGGGAAGGTTCAACATATGAAAATCTGTCAATGTAATCCACCATGTAAACAAAATGAAAGAAGAAAACCACATGATCATCTCATTAGATGCTGAAAAAGCCCTTGACAGAATCTAACATGCCTTCATGGTGAAAGTCTTGGAGAGATTAGAGATACAAGGGACATATCTAAATATAATAAAGGCAGTTTACAGCAAGCTAATAGCCAACATCAAGTTAAAGGGAGGGACTCAAAGCAGTTCTACTAAAATCAGGAACATGACAAGGCTATTCACTTTCTCCATAGCTATTCAATATAGTACTTGAAATTCTAGCTAGAACAGTAAGACAACTAAAGGAGATCAAAGGGATACAAATTGGAAAGGAAGAAATCAAATCAAAGTATTGTTATTTGAAGATGATATGATAGTATACATAAGTAACCCCAAAATTCTACCAGGGAACTCCTACAGCTGATAAACACCTTCAGTGAAGCGGCTGGATACAAGATTAACCACCACCACCAACAAAAAATCAGTAGCCCTCCAATATGCAAATGAAAAATGGGTTGAGAAAGAAATCTGGGAAACAAAAGCATTCACAACAGGCACAAATAATATAAAATATCATGGAATAACTTTAACTAAGCAAGTGAAAGGCCTGTATGACAAGAACTTCAAGTCTGAAGAAATTGAAGAAGATATCAGAAGATGGAAAGATCTCCTATGCTCATGGATTGGTGGGATTAGCATAATAAAAATGGCCATCCTACAAAAAACTTGCTACAAATTCAGGATAATCCCCATCAAAATTCCAATGCAATTCTTTACACACATTGAAAGGACAATACTCAACTTGATATGGACAAACCCAGGATAACTAAAAAAAAAATATGGTATAATAAAAGAATATCCAGAGGTATTGCCATCTGTGATTTCAAGCTCTGCTACAGAGCAATAGTAATAAAACTATCATGGTATTGGCATAAAAAAAGACAGGTTGCTCAATGGAATCAAATAGAAGACCCAGACATAAATCCACACACCTATGGATACCTGATTTTTGATTTTAAAAGCCCAGAAATACACAATGGAAAAAAGAAAACATCTTCAACAAATGATGCCGGCATAACCGGATATCTCATGTAGAAGAATACAATTAGATCTGTAATTATTACCCTGCAGAAAACTGAAGTCCAAATTGATAAAAAGACCTCAACATAAATCCAGATACACTGAACCTGATAGAAGAGAAAGTGGGGAACAGCCTTGAACACACTGGCACAAGAGACAACTCCCTGAACAGATCACCAATCATGCAGGCCCTAAGATCAACAATTAATAAATAGGACCTCATGAAACTGAAAGGCTTCTGTAAGACAAAGAACACTGTTAACAGGACAAAACAGCAGCCTACAGAATGGGAAAAGCTTTTCACCAACCCCAATCCAACAGAGGGCTAATATCCAAAATATATAAAGAACTCAAGAAACTAGACATCAACAAAACAAATAGTGGAGTACAGATCTAAGCAGAGAATTCTCAACAGAGGAATCTCAAATGGCCAAGAAACACTTAAAGAAATGTCCAACATCCTCAGCTGTCAGGGAAATACAAATTCAAAAGTTTAAAATGTTTAGAAGCAGAGAAGGAGGCTGGAGAGATGGCTCAGTGGACAAGAGCATTAGTTGCACAGCATAAGGACCTGAGTTTGGATCCCATCACCCACGAGGAAAAATACCAGACATGGCTGCTCCGTGACCCTGGTGCTGAGGGGGCAGAGACATGGTTAATTTCCTGGGCTTGCTGACTGCCAAACTTTCTCTGGATTCACTGAAAGACCCTCTCTCAAGAGAATAAAGCAAGTAACATAGTAGAACACCCAATGTCCTCCTGTAGCCTCTGCACGTATCTCCCCCATGTACCTACCCACCCCTACACACACCAGTCATGGCCAGAAGAAGTGGAGGAAGTCATTAGCGGTCGATATAGCAACATAAAACATTTACTCTATCATTTATTTAATGCAGAGTCTGAGAATATGAGTTGATTTCTTTTTCCCATCAGTATTTTATTATGCAAAAAATGTTAAACATGCAGCAGAACTGAACAGATTTCACAGTAGACATTTCTAGGCCCATTGTCTGCATTCTGCTATCAACATCTGCTCTTGTTTTGCCACTTAGACATCTATTATTCGAACCATCCATTCAAGCATCATTACATCCGTCACTCTAAACATACATTAAGGCATGTTATTGTTGCTGAAACTCAAGGAAAGTTAAGGGCCTACGTATATTGACATTGCTATACTGTACCTCTGTAGCATCAACAGGAGTTACAATTTATAAGTTTTTGACATGTAATTTATGTACAATGAGAAGCATGAATTAAGTGTTAATTGTTAGAAATTAAACAAATGCACCCTCTTGGTTAGTTCAAACTCCTATTAAACTATAGAATGTTGGCTTAATCTGGAAACTTCCCCTGAGTGTGTCCTTCCTTCTGAGATAACCTCTCCTCATTTCCTCTCCCTCAAAGTTGACTATTCTGACTCTCCCTCCCCCGTAAAGCATACTTTCTGTTGCAGGAAACAGACAAGTCCAGAAGACAGCTGCACAGGTTTGTAGGCCTGGGGGCACAGAGACACTACCAGGGGTGCAAATAGGTGGGCACAGCTGTGCGTAGCGCTGTTATTAGGGAGGGCTCTGGAAGTGTGGACAAGAGTTTGTCAGGCACTGGGGTGGAGGAATTAGTTTCTGAGAAGTGTGGGGAGGGCTTTCTTATCCTAAAACAGTGGCCATGAACTGTGCATAGCATCCTGACACAGAATTAAATCTTTCTCTCTTTTGTGTGTATGTATGTGTGACATATGTTTGCATGTTTATGGGTGCTCATGTATGCATGTACATATGTATGGGGATGTGTGCACATGTCTGAATGTGTTTGGAAGCTAGAGGTTGGTGTCAGGCATCTTCTCTATCACTTTCTACTTTATTTATGGAGGCAAGGTTTCTCTCTGAACTTGAAGTTCACAAAGTCAGTCAGTCTCAATAGCCAGCTTGCCTGGGGATCCCCTGTACAGCCTCCCAGAGACTGGAGTTACAGGGAGGCTGCTAGGTCTGCCCAGTTTTTATGTGGGTGCTAGGGATCTGAACTCTGGTCCTCGTGCTTTCAAGGCAAGTGCATTATCCACCGAGCCATCTCCCCAGCACCCCCAGTCTCTCAAGTAGCTGCTGTATATATCCCTAATCAACTCTGCTTGAAGGTACATGGTAATAGCAACTGTACTATCAAGTTATTAGCTTATAATGGTCCCCAGATGTTTTTGGTGGATAAATGAAAGACAATGACATCTATTAGCTTTATAATTACTGACAAGGAAAGATGGATTGTCTTAACTTACCATATGCTACTATCAGGTACTTGGCTGAGAAACTTGAAAATGAGGCTGAGAGAGGGCAAGACTTTCAATGCAGACAGTAGACTCTGGGCAGCTTAGAGGATAGGGGTACACTGCCATCTTCCCAGTGAGGTCCTTATGAGTGTCTGTGATTAACATGAGTCAGCGAAACCCCAGGACTAGATGCTTTCTGTCTACCTCCCTTCCATAGACAGGGGTGGCTTGGCCACTAAACAAAATTCTGTCCTGTAGGTTTGCCTGCATAGGGACAGGCAGATTCCTTAGTTCTCTCAAAGAGTGGTCCTTACCTGGGAATAAGGTAAGGACCCTATCTGTTGCCGTCCCACATTAGAGCACCACTCCTTTTCTTCTGGAAGCTTAGCGTTCATTTATGCTACAAAATACCTTTTTTGTTATGGCTTCCTAGAAACCTTTAACATGGCTATTTAAGATGTCATCTAGGCCAGGAGAATTCTGCAAATGGGGATCTAATGGATGCCACATAGCCCTTTGCTTTGAGGACTTGAGGTTATAGACCCTCAAATTATGGATACAAACAAGAGACTTCATATATATCTTTTCTTACACAAGTTACCTCATAATCAGGCAATGGTGGTGCACACCTGTGGTCCCAGCCACTTGGAAGCTGATGTGAATGAATTTCTCCAGTATAGGAGTGTGTGTCCAGATGAACAACACAGTAAGACTCTGTCTCAAAAAAAACCAAACAAACCAAATGTGTTTTGCTTGCCTGTAATACCAACACTCAGGAGGCTGAGGCATGATGGGTGTAAGTTCGAGGCCAGCCTGGGCTACATATTCAGATCCTGTTTCATCATCGACGACAACAACAACAACAAAAAAAAAAAAAAAAAGGAAGAAAGAAGGAAGAAAGAAAAAGAAAAATTCATTCTTTAAAAAAAAGTATAAGAAACTAAAACAACAACAAAAACTCTCCAACAACATCAACAAACCCAAATAAAACCAAAAATAGTATTGAAGAACCTCTTGTGACCATAACAATTACAAGTAACATTTTATGATGATGGCTCTCACTAGATGTTCATAAATGTACCACATGTTCATTATACTATAAGAACCTACTATAAGAGTTTATCAGGGCAAGGGCAACAGAGGGGAGTGCTTAGGCCAGTGGAAGGAAGATCATGGAGAGAAAGAGAGAGAGAGAGAGAGAGAGAGAGAGAGAGAGAGAGAGAGAGAGAGAGAGAGAGAGAGAAGGAGAGGAGGGGTCTGTGACCTGCTTTTTATGGATCCATCCCCCACACATGCGTATGAGCTTATGTAGCTATGCCATGCATGTGCACAGATTACATGATCATGCTGTGTGCAAATTCCGTGACCACACAGCACACGGATTACGAAGGACTTAAGGCCCTGGAATGACTAAGTGTCTTGCCAGTGCATGCACAGTCACGTAGCTGGGGGAGTGGCCAGGAATTCCAACAGTTGTAAAATTTGTTCCTAGGTTGTACTTTCGAAATTGTTATTGCCCTGGAGGTGGCAGAGTGGAATGTGTCTTCACTTTCCTAGTCCTGAACAGTTTAGATGGCTTGCATTTTTTTTTTTTTTTTTTGGTTAGTGTAAATAAAGATGATGATCCTTTTTTTTTTCACATTTATTTTCATGTCCTGGTGCTTATATGCAAGTGTGAAAGGAAGCGATGGTTACTAAGGTCTGTTATTGGCTACTGAGGAAAACTCACGTCTAGGCTCAATGTACGTAAAAAGAGAAAACAGAACCAAAAGCGAAGATGGTGGATACCCCACTGCTGTGCCCTGTTCCCATGCTTTTCATTGCGGCGTGAGCTCCGCGCCACGGGAGGCCATTTTGTGGGGAATATACCAGAGTTCTTTCTCAGTTCAATAGCTTAAGCAGTTAAATCTCTTAACTGCTCAAACTATGGTTGGTTGTTTTATTCTCCTGTTGCTCTTTTATTCATTGCTCTAATTTTATGTAGAATTTCAAAACTGCTAAACTATGTTAACAGTTCAATTAATGCACCTTTTCCTCCTTTTCACTGTTAATTAGTGTTTCCTGGCTTTGAGTTAATGAACATCTTGCGGTTTTCATTCCCGAGTTTGGCGGCATTTTATTGATGCAAATTTTTAAAGTTTTAAAAATCCCTTTTAGTCAGGCGGTGGTGGCACACGCCTCTAATCCCAACACTCCAGAGGCAGAGGCAGGTGGATCTCTGTGAGTTCCAGGCCAGCCTGGTCTACAGAGAGAGTTCCAGGCCAGCCTGGGCTACACAGGGAAAACCTGTCTTGGGAAAAACAAACAAACCCTTTTAGTACTTTTTGCATACTTCTGATTTTTTAAATTACATATACTTATTTTGTGCATGTATTGGGATCACACGTGTGTGGCAGCATGTGTGTGGCAATCGGAAGACAGCTTTGAGGAGTCATTTCTCTGGGTCTAGTATGTGGGCCTTAAGAATGAACTCAGGTCATCAGGCTTGGTGGCAAATTCCTTCACATGCTGAACTTTTCTGATTGTTTAAAAGGTTCTTATTATGTAGAAATTTCAAGGCTTAATTACACAAATATTTCGTGGCTCTTTACATATATTGTCAGGTATTAGGATGCCACATTTACTTCACCTATGTTCAGTGCATTTTAAAGTAAAGTTATTAATAGCACATATTTTGCAATAGGGCCATAGAGTAGTGATCACATGACCTTGTGGCAGGAAGTCGTGACATCTGGTAAAGCAGACTCTGTCTAACTGACTGCTGTTAAATGGATTTATTGGTTTGTAACCCAGAGGTGCCTGACCTTGAGAACTGTCTCAGGCAGGAGTTCCCTTTGAGTCTCAAGGAGAGGGTCTGAGCCGTCATATGTCTGACCACAGGGTGATAAGACTTTTACTAGGATCCTTCTGCCCATCCCCCACTAAGGTCTCAGGGACTCCCTCTAGAAGACTCTTATATTCCCCAGAACAGGGTTTGCAGGGGTTGTGTTTGCTGTGTGTCTAGACTGGCAGTGTCTCTCAGGTTTGTGTCTCTGATCCTGGTTAAAACACGGTGTTTTGTTTTTTTTGTTTTTTTGTTTTTTTAAGTGTGTGTGGTATGTGACCATGCTTTTGTATGTGGTGGCCAGAACTCTTGAGATCTTCCTGTCTCTGTCCCACAATGCTGGGGTTAGTAGCTTGTTCAGCCATGCTCAGCTTTTTTTGTGCAGCTAATGGGATTTGAACTTAGATTCCCATGTTTGCAAAGTCAGTCCCAAAGATATGTGTGATGATACTTCGTCTATGCTCTAACAAATAAAGCTTGTCTGAAGATCAGAGGGCTGAGCCAGCCACAGAGTTAGCCAGAGGCCAGGCAGCGGTGGCACACATCTTTAATCCTAGCACTAGCACTCAGGAGGCAGACTGATCTCTGTGAGTTCAAAGCCACCCTGGACTATACGAGAAAGAGAGCTAGGTGGTGGTGGCTCACATCTTTAATCCCAGTACTGGGAGTCACACACCTTTAATCCCAGCACTAGGAAGGTTGAGACAGGAAGTGATACGGCTGGGCAGAGAAAGGAATATAAGGCAGGAGGAGACAGAAGTTTGGCCCCCTTTTTTTGCTGAAGACTCAGGGGCATTCAGTCTGAGGAATCCTGGAGATAGGATCTTCCCCATTGGGCTGAGGAGCTGGTGAGGTGAGAAGTGGCTGTTTCCTCTGATCTTTCAGCATTTATCCCAAGATCTGGCTCCGGGTTTTTTGTTTTTTATTATAAAACCAATTAAGATTTGTGCTACAGATTTGGTCTTTCCTTTCCTTTCCTTTCCTTTCCTTTCCTTTCCTTTCCTTTCCTTTCCTTTCCTTTCCTTTCCTTTCCTTTCCTTTCCTTTCCTTTCCTTTCCTTTCCTTTCCTTTCCTTTCCTTTCCTTTCCTTTCTTTCTTTCTTTCTTTCTTTCTTTCTTTCTTTCTTTCTTTCTTTCTTTCTTTCTTTCTTTCTTTCTTTCTTTTTCTTGACACAAGGTTTCTCTGTGTAGCCCTGACTGTCCTGGATCTCGCTCTGTAGACCAGGCTGGCCTCAGACTCACAGAGATCCACCTGCCTCTGCCTCCGGAGTGCTGGGATTAAAGGGGTGCGCCACCACCTCCCAGATGGTATGTTGTTTCCTAACTGGCTTCTTCAGACTAAGATAGTTTCGTTCCAAATGTGTTCACAGTCCTGTGTAAGAGCACCCTGGAACTCAACTGAGAGCAGTCTGTAATGGGCCAAAGCATACTAATGACAGCAGACTGAGCAGGTGAGGAAAGTTCTGAACAATAGACAGGGCTCTTCCCAGACTTTATGAACCTCAATGATCCCTCCTCCTCAGCACCCTCCAGGGATCTGTGCTCATGCTTTGCCATTAAGTTTCAGGAAGTGATTTACACTTCCCAGTTAGCAAGGCTTTGTCTCTGTGACCTGAATGGACGTGCAGGGCCATCAGTTCCTTCACAAGCCGACAGCGTCACTTCATGCGTTTCTGTGACAAAGGCAGCTTAGGGAGGAACGGTTTGCTTCGGCTCGGCTCGCAGTTGGAGGGTTTGTCACGGCAGGAAGGACGCCACGACGCCGTGGCAGCAGTAGGAGGGTTCCTCCCGGCAGGAAGGACGCAGGACATAACATGGTGGCAGCAGTCGGAGGCGGCTGGTCACATGACACCTGCATTCAGGAAGCTGAGAGAGATGAAGCAGCTCTCAGCTTATTGCTTCTTTTCGTTCAGTCTGGCAGTTAGCCTGGGTCTTCCCACACCAATTCACGTAATTTAGAAAATCCCTTGGGGACAGGCCCATGGATTTGTCTCTACGGTGATTCTAGATTCTGTTGTCACCAATAACAATCACACCAGTGAAACGACAGTCATTCCCCTCCTCAGGTTCACTCCAGTGGACTATTTAAAGAGAAGCAAAACTGTGAGTGTGAGCACCTTAATTTTTTTTTAAATCTTTGTTATTGTTTAGGGTTTTTTAAAAAATATTTTTTAAGATTTATTTATATTTATTATGTATACAGAAGAGGGCACCAGATCTCATTACAGATAGTTGTGAGCCACCATGTGGGTGCTGGGAATTGAACTCAGGACCTCTGGAAGAGCAGTCAGTGCTCTTAACCTCTGAGCCAGCTCTCCAGCCCAAGCACCTTAATTTTTAACGAACCCTCCACAAAACATCAGGCACCAAAAGGCAAGAGAGACAAGTGTTAAAAAATATAAGAAATCACCCGAGTGTGGGAAGATTTTAAAAACAGGAGATAACATCAATTCAAAGAACTGTATTATGTGCTGATCAGCATTGGAATGTCATGACTAAATGTTGTGATGAGAACAAAGTTGTATGTGATAAGAACACCAGTGTTGTGTTCATTGTTGTAGTTTTATAAGAAGAAATCTACAGATGGTGGTGAAGACCTAAATCCCAACACTGTGGAGATTGAGGCAGGGGGATTTTGAGTTGGAGGCCAGCTTGGTTTACACAAAGAGACATTGCTAAAAGAAAAAACTCCAAGTAATAAGTGCTGTGGGATGGTCTGTATGTCAAATTACTCTGATTGGTCAATAAATAAAACACTGATTGGCCAGTGGCTAGGCAGGAAGTATAGGCGGGACTAACAGAGAGGAGAAAAGAAAGAACAGGAAGGCGGAAGGAGTCACTGCCAGCCACTGCCATGACAAGCAGCATGTGAAGACACTGGTAAGCCACGAGCCACATGGCAAGGTATAGATTTATGGAAATGGATTAATTTAAGCTATAAGAACAGTTAGCGAGAAGCCTGCCACGGCCATACAGCTTGTAAGCAATATATGTCTCTGTGTTTACTTGGCTGGGTCTGAGCGGCTGTGGGACTGGCAGGTGACAAAGATTTGTCCTGACTGTGGGCAAGGCAGGAAAACTCTAGGTACAAATAAGTGTAAAAATTAAAGAATTAGTAGACTAAGTAGGAGTTCCAAATTAGAAAAGTATGTGGTGAGTTGAATAATTTTTATTAGTCATAAGAAATTATTAGAAGATCAATGAAATCAAAGTTGTATAAACAGAAGATACTTAAGTGACAATCTAAAAAATGTGGGAATCTGTAGCTGAAGTTTTCCTGTGTCCACCCAGCTCCTGCAGCCACTCAGACCCAAGTAAACACACAGAGACTTATATTATTTATAAACTGTATGGCTGTGACAGGCTTCTTGTTATCTAGTTCTTATATCTTAAATTAACCCATTTCTATTAATCTATAAGTTGCCACATGACTTGTGGCTTACCAGTATCTTAACATCTGCTTCTCATGGCGGTGACTGACAGCGTCTCCTGACTCAGCCTTCCTGTTCCCAGAATTCTCTTCTCTGCTTGTCCCACCTATACTTTATTTATTAACCAATCAAAGTAACACATTCACAGCATACAAAGTGATATCCATAGCAGGAATCCAGTGGATAAAAGGATCAAATAAACTAAGTGATTTAACAATTCATGTGAAAGCAGATTATTTATGGGCTTATTCTTGAAGTCCTTGTTTGTATTCTACAGACAATACTGACTACTGCGACTGTATCCTTGAGAGGAGTAAATAACCATAGCCTCTGCTTGATGGAAATTATCATCTACCCAGGGCTTTATATAAAATTTAAAATTGCGTGTTTATATAGTACACGGACCAATAAAAACTTGGTAATTATAATGTATACTGTAGGGGCTATCTACACATGTGAAATCATGAAGTGGGGGTACAGTGACGTAGCTGGAGAGTTCAGAAGTCATGGTAACTCCATGTGGAAGATGAATGGAGCTACTGAGGGAGCCAGGCCCTGGATCATGTGGGGCTTCTTGGCCTTGTTAGAGAAATTGGAGGCTACTGGGAGTCTATAAAGTTTGAAAAACTGACACAAAACACCCTATATATCCATCAGGATGGGGAGGGGAGACTTTAGAAGTTTTAACAATATTTTTCATTGTTTAGAGTTATTAATGATAAGGAAAAACATAGGTAACTAAATAAAGATTTTATATTAAATGTGTTATTAACTATGTGGATATGTATTATTTATTCACATGAGTAGAAAAAAATTACCAGTGACAAGTCATGATTTTAGGGTTTCAAGGAGTCCAAATTCTTTGATATTTTTCTGGGTTTCCTCATTTTTCTGAAATAAATATTAACTGTACAATTCTAGGAGGTTGTAATGTTTTGCTTTGTGAACATGTTCCAGGTGGTAGCTCGTTTTTTTGCTTTAGGGTAAAATTTTTAATTTCCCCCCCTCTGTTTGATGTTATTTGAGCATGGGTGAATCTAACTCATTTGTATGTTTGGTTCCCATACCTGTTAATTTGTATCTTTTTAGTTAAAATTCTTATTATATTATTTGTATGTGTGTATGTGTGTGCATGAATGTGCTTGTGCAGGAGTTTTCCATGGTGCACACATGCAGAGACAACTTGCTTCTACCATGTAGGTCCCAGGAATCAAACCTAGGTCCTTAGGCTTGGTGGCAGGCACCTTTCCCCACTGGACCATCTCACCAGCTCCTATTTTGTATCTTGATTGAAGATATGTTTGCAGAAAAAGGGTTATAGCAGGTATGAGACTGATGTCTTTAGAAGGGCCTCCTTGCAAGGAGACCCCTGACTGGCTATCTGGGAAATTTGATTTCTAGAAGGTTCCCAGTATCTCAAGAATTGGGGAGAGTGGCTTGTTGTGCCTAGAAAGTTTGTACAAGTAATTGTGGTTTGCACCAAACTTGTTTTCCTTCTTGGAATTTTGGAACATGCCAGGCAGAGGGTGCCTCTGAGACCAGTCTCCAATAAAATGTCTTGTGCTCAGGGTCTCCAAGGAGCTTCTGTGGTAGACCGCATGGCACGTGACTTTTTAGCAAGAGGAATTAAGTACATCCTGAGTGACTCCCCTGGAAGATGGTTGGAAGCTTGGGCATGATCTCCCCTGGCCTTTGCTTTGATAATTTTGTTGTAATAAATCATAGCTCTGAGTCCAGCTTTATACAGAGTCTTGGGAACTGTTTTAGAGAGTCACCAAACATTGTCCATCTGAAGATGTTCTTCTGAATCCCAGCACAGCAAGCCATCCTCTAGTTGGAAAGTTGATTTCAGAAGTAAATTTATTTATGTTTATTTTATGTTGTATGGGTGTTTTGCCTACATATATGTCTGCGCACCATGTATGCAGTAACCACAGAGGCCACAAGAGGGTGTCAGAGCCCCTGGAACTGGAGTTAGAGGAAGTTGTACTCCACCCTATATGGGTGCTGGGAACCAAACCTGGATCCTTTTGAAGGACTAGTGTTCTTAACCACTGAGCCATCTCTCTAACCCTAGAAACAGACTGACTACTTACATATCATTTAAATGTAAGAGTCACTGGCATTTCTAGAGTCTCATTGTCCAGGATGCTTAATAGGCCTCTCCACAACTGTTGGACTGAAAATCCTCTCTCCACTCTGTTTGACCTCTCTCATCTCCAGGCAGCTGCTCTCTGCTAGACTTTTTAAAAACTCACCTTTTGTTAATTAATTAATTAACCAACCCACTAATTAATTAATGAATTAACCGTTTATCCAGGAACCTCTTGATGTCCCCATGAAGACTTCTGGACCTTTCTGCTTCTTTAAACTACTCTCTGTAAGTTCCAGCTGCCGCAGGATCTCCCACAGGTTTCTTCCAGCCCATTATCTCAGTAACACTGTTCCATGCTCTTCTCTGGTTGGGCTACACCTCTCCATCCAACCATGTGGAAATTGTCCCCAGGTAACAGTCCTGGGAAAATGTGAATCCCATGTTAGCATTCCGTGCTTTGTGCTCACAATCTTTCATTGCTTGTGGTCCAGTAATTGCACTAAGTTGTTTAATATAGTTTATCCAGTTTTAGAGTTGTCAAGGTATACCATTGTGATGACAAAAAGTGGAACCCAACTTTCCTTATTAAATATTTATTTAGAGCTTGAATAATATGAACCAAGATATTTATAGTTTGTGTGATATTAGCAAATTGAGATGCCCACAGGAATCATCCAGTAATGCTAAAACCAGCCAGAGGGTCTAGGTGCAAACCCTCTAAGCATCAAATGATATGTATTTCTTTTGGAATCATGTAGACCAAATGAAACATTCATGAACATTACTGTTCACTTACCAGTGGCAACTCTATTAAATTTCAGCTTTATTTTTCTTTGCTGGAGATTGAGCCTAGCCACACCAGGCTAACATTCTGTCACTGATCACCGCTGGTAAATGTTAGATTCTGGCTGGGCAGCCTTGGTCTCAGTTTGCCCATCTGTAGAGGGAAATGGCACTACTGAACCAATGGAGGTTACTGTGAGAGTTAAGGAAACCAATCAAAGTCAAATAGTGTTTATCACATAACATTCACTCCACAAATGGAAGCTTGTCCAATAACAATTGTGTTTACAGTGTTTCTATCTGCCATCATTTGGGGATGTCGGTTAAGTCTTTTTTTTCAACTGGGACCAATAGACAACCTTCTTTATAACAACTGAGGCTCCAAACCCTCCATCTGACTCATTCCCAATGTGCAAGTAAAACCCATCATGCCTTCTGGTTCCTTACAGGTGACCTAGCCTCCATCTTTTCTCTCAGCTGACACTCTTTACTGTTCTCTCTGGAACTCAAGCTCTCTAGTCAGAAACCCACAGCCCCATCTGGCTAACCTATTGGGTCGTAAGTGTTCCCTCTGGTTCCTCATCGTAAATGATATCTTCCTCTCCCCTGAAACACCTGAAGCCCTCCTAAATAGCTGTGGCCTTTTACCTTTTAAACTCACATCTTCTTCTTTGTCTGAAGGTGGGGTTTGTGAGTTTTTTTGAGATTATGATATAATTACATTATTTCCCCCTTTCCTTTCCTCCCTCCAAACCCTCCCAAATAACCCTCTGCGGTAGTTTGAATAGGAATGGCCCCCATAGACTCATGTGTTTGAATGCTTGGCCCTAAGGATTGGCACTATTAGGTGGTGTGGCCTTATTGGAGTAGTTGTGGCCTTGTTGGAAGAAGTGTGTCATTGTGGGGGCAGGCTTTGAGGTCTCAGATGCTCAAGTTAGGCCTAGTATGGCATCCACTTCCCGCTGCCTGCTGATCCAAATGTAGAACTTTCAGCTCCTCCTCCAGGACTATGTCTACCTGCATGCCTCCAAGATTTCTGCCATGTTGAGAATGGACTAAACCTCTAAAATCATAAGCCATCCCCAGCTAAATGCTTTCTTTTAGTTGATGTTCCATACATATACATATATGTATATACACATATATTCCTAAATACGAAAATATAACCTCTTAGTCTGTACAATGTTCTCATATGTATGTGTTTTCAGTGCTATTTGGGACTGGATGATCACTGGTGTGCTTTTCCCTGGGGAAGACTATGTCTCCCATTCTTAGTGTTCTTTAGTTGCTGTAGCTCTTTGTAGAGGGTTGGGGTCTCTGGGCTTCCCAGTCCGCATTAGAATGTCTGTTGCTGACATCTTCGGTCCTGTCCTCTTCAGCCTCCTCATTGCCCCCTCCGTTCCTTTACCATCTTGTAACAACACCTTCCAACCAGTCAGCAATCTCTCTCGCACACACCCCATCCTAATTACTGGCATTTCTAGTGGACCCAACCACAAAAATCACTAAGTCACCCAGCATAGTTTGTGGGCACAATGCCCTGTCCTCACAAGTGCTGGTTCAGCACTCTGACCAGGACTTTCTTCGACCTCTTCGTAACACTTAATCTAATAATTCCTTGAGCATCTTTTTTCTCCATTTCCCTTGTCTCCAGTTTCCAGCCCAGCAATCAGGATTTCAAAACCATTCCTTCCTGTATCAGAAGTTCCAGCACATCTCTGTTTTGCTCATCATCTTGGTCTTACAGATCCCTGATCCTAGATGAATTCACTCATGTTCCCCACATGTCCGCCTGTACCAAGCAGTGTTGGAGGAAGTAATGCAGCAGGCTGAGGAGTTCAGCGTGAAGTTGGAATTTCCTCACCACGGTGCACAGGTCACCTTAACCTCTGCACTCCTTCCTTTCTTCAGCAGGAGGTAGACCGACACATCTGTGTCCTACATTATGTGAAGGACAGACAGAGGTTTCTGATTCAAGGCCAGCTACAAGTGTCTGGTATCTGTTCACAGAAGTGCCATTTTGGATGGGAACAGCACATGGCTAGCTTTTCCTGGTAGACCCATTGCTGACATAGTAAACCCAATTCTTACAGTTTCAGCATCCTTCATTGCAAGGCACTAAAATCCCACCCCAAGTGTCTGAAATGAGGGCAAGTGATTTGCAGGGTAGGCATTTCCCATTTCTACCTTGAAATGGAAATCTTCCCTAGCTATATACTTATTCAATTAATGTTTATGCTCTTTACTGGACCATTAAGTTCATTGACTGCATCTGTTTTTGCTCACAAGGCACAATTTTAGCATTTTATGGGCATTTAATACTTGGTTAAATAATTTTTTTAAACAAAGACTTTTTAATTTATTTTTATTTCTGTTTTATGTGCATTGGTGTTTTGCCATGGGTGTCGGGTCCCCTGAAACTGAGTTGTGAGCTGCCATGTAGGGGCTGGGAATTGAACCTGGGTCCTCTGGAAGAGCATTCAGTTCAGTGCTCTTAACCACTGAGCCATCTCTCCAGACCCCAATTTTATTTTTTTATTTTTTGTTTTTTGAGACAGGGTTTCTCTGTATAACAGGCCTGGCTGTCCTGGAACTCAAACTATAGACCAGGCTAGTCTCGAACTCACAGAGATCAGCCTGCCTCTACCTCTGAGTGCTGGGATAAAAGGCGTGTGCCACCACCACCCAGCAGTTAAAGGACTTCTTAAGCTTTTTCTATGTATGCCCCTTTTTACTAAGGACGTTCTTAGGGGGCCATGAGTTTAGGTATATAAAGTAGCTATGCAAATCAAACACATTTATTGAAAATCACAAGGAAATACATTTGTAAACAATTCTTTGGAATACCTATAATTTCATCATTTATTAAAGACCAAGGCAAATTTGCATACTAGTGACATGGATGTATCTGTTGGTGTAAACTCAGTCTATTCCAAAGATACACTAACTTGACACATTGTGTAGAACGATGGTTGTAAAAGGGTTTGGTTTCTACAATTCGCCATCATGATTCCCTAAGAGCAGAAAACTTTATCCATAAGTGACAACGCTGAAGTTCATTACATACTACAGCCGTGGATCGAAGTCAGGGTGTTTAAGCAGTGTTTGGTGGTGTCACGTGGCACCAGGGACGCTCTGTGTTCAGAGCCAGGGCTTCTGTGAGGTTTCACAGTGCGCCCTGCCAGCACCTCAGATTCCTGATGCATTGGATTTCCCTCTGAATTTCGGTCCTCACGTACCCAGACAGCTTTCACTCTTGCTCACATTTGGTGGATGTGCCCACATCGAGTTACTGGATCCTGTGTGGGGTCATGACTCACAGTTTAAGCAGCTCTGAATGATTTGAATGCGTTATTTTATGAGGACATGAGTCACAATGACGTTTAGCCTATGATTCCACTGCTGTTCTCAGGGCATTTCTCTTCTCTGCTTTCTCTAAGATTCACGCTGTCAGCATCCGCCTCTTTCCATGCTCTGTTTCCATCTTCAGGTTTCTCTCCATTGGATACTTACAACTGAGAATATAAACTGTCACCTCTGAGCCATCTTTGAATAACTCTAGGATGATTTTGATAGCAAATAACAGAAAGTTGTTCAATTTGTTGCTAAAAAAACTAACGAAGTTTGTAACTGACTTGAAATTCACAGAGAAAGCAGCTTTGGGCACATGTATAATGGCTTTGGTGGTGCTTCCCTGCAGTCCCCTGTACCTGTACCTGTCTTTCCCTCTGGACTGGATTTCCCTTAGATTGGGAACAAGGTGGCTGCAGTGGTTTCATACCAGCCCTAGGACACCACAATATCTGAAGGAAGAAGAGGCTGATTCTGCCTCCTGTTATAGTAATCAACTACTTCCCAGCAGACTCTCTCTTACAACACCCACGCTAGCCCATGGGTCCAATCTTGAACCAACCCTTGCCTAGTGAGAATGGGATAAGCAGACCTTGCTCCATTTAGCCATTAAGATGGGTTGGAAGTTGAGGGAGTCCGCCATCTTGATTCCCATGACCAGTTAAAACATAATTTAGATTTCTAAGTCTGATTGAGCTTGCTCTTGTTTAATCCTTTTAAAGCCTTTGTCCGATCTTTCTTCTGTCTTTACTGACTCTTGTCTCCCAGTCTCACTTAAATTTCACAATCAACCCAACCCGATCTTAACTGTCAGCACATCCCCCTCATATCTGACATTTAGCACTTGTTAGCATGTCCAAAATTTTACCCACATCATTTTGTAGCCACAACTTTCTAGGTCAGTCCTCAGTCAATTCTGGGTAACTTCAGAAATTATCTTTCTTCATTCTTTTTTTTTTTTTTTTTTTTTTTTAAAGACAGGGTCTCTCTATGTAGCCTTGGCTGTCCTGGAACTCTCTCTGTAGACCAGGCTGGCCTCAACTTCACAGAGATCCTCCTGCCTCTACCTGAATACTGAGTGCTGGAATTCAAGGCGTGCACCACTACCCCCAGTTCTTCATCCCTTTTCAAGTTTGCTAAACCTTGCTGGGGAAAGGAGCAAAGTTCTGTGAATTTGGGCCGCTGCAAATTCATAGAGGTTAAGTCCACACAGCATGCTTGTGGTGGATTCAATGAGAACGGCCCTCATAGGCTCGTATATCTGAATACTTAGTCATCAGCTGGTGGAATTGTTTTGGACGAATGAGGAGGTGTGGCCTTGTTGGAGGAGGTGTGTCACTGGGGGTAGGCTTTGAGGTTCCAAAGCCCATGCCATTCCCAATTAGCTCCTTTGTTCTCTCTCTGTCTCTCTCTCTCTCTCTGTCTCTGTCTCTGTCTCTCTTTCTCTCTCTCTCTCTAACTCATGGTTGTGGATCAGATGTAAGCTCTCGGTTACTGCTCCAGTACCATGACTGCTTACCTATAGCCATGCTTCCCACCTTGATGGGCATGGGCACACCCTCTGCAGCTGTGAGCCTTTAATTAAATGTTTTTTCTTATAAGTTGCCTTGGTCATGATGTTTTGTCATGGCAACAGAAAAGTAGCCAAGACAATGCTCTTCTTTACTTCTTTCTAGTCAATTCCTTCAATAAGTTGCAAAGCATATCCTGCTTCTATAATCCACTAGACTGTACGACTCTAGGCAAGTAATTTAAACTTTTGAAATCCAGTTATTTAATTTTAAAAATGTGAATCAAATGACCTAGATCAAAAGCTTGTTCTAAAGATGAAGAAGTCAAGTTATGTGAAGCAATTTGGCCACTTTCTGGCACATAATCCTTGACTTATTGAGTCTTTTTTTAATGGCATGTCAGTCTTTCTGCTCTTAGAGATTATCTTGACTTTCTGATCAATACAAGTCAACTTTTATAGATCCCTTGGCCTCCTTTTATCTCTAAATACAGAATAACTGCATTCATTATTATACCCCAAATCTAATGGGTATAATTCTATGTGTCCTTGTTTGTAATGTTGATTCTATGAGATTACAGAAACATGAGAGCAAACATCACAATGTAACTATTTGGAAAGCAGGCTAGACATTTATTTGCTTGTGATGGTTAGTGACAAATAAATCGTTCGGTATTCAAAACTTGCCTGAGAGAGACTTGGGGCTCAGGGGACGTCTAAACGAAAAGATTAATTTAGCTCTGATAATTGGCAACCTAAACAAAACAAAGATGAAGTTAGCTTTATGTGTAAATAGCTGTTCATGGCCCAAATAATTTCCCTCTATGATAGTGACTTCCTACTCAATGTTGCAATGTCTCTCTGACATAAACAGTAACAATGGTAACAGTGATCCGCGGCGTGTTTGATGGTAGCAACAGGGAGGGAAAACAAACATTTCTCTACTAACAAACTACAGCCAGCCAAGAAAAGTCTCCTTTCATAGAGCAGGACCAGAATGTTTCTTCGAGTACACAGAGTTCCTATAGCTAATTCTTTGCATGCTCACAAATGTGTGCATGTGTTTGTATATGTGCACCTGTGTGTACATGCATGCATGTGGAAGCCAGAGGTTGGTGTTAAGTATCAGAGTACCTTTACACTATTATTATTATTATTATTATTATTATTATTATTGAGGCAGGATCTTTTTTTAAAGATTTATTTATTAAGTATACAGTGTTCTGCTTGCATGTATCCCTTCAGGCCAGAAGAGGGAGCCAGATCTCACTACAGATGGTTGTGAGCCACCATATGGTTGCTGGGAATTGAACTCAGGACCTCTGGAAGAAAAGCCAGTGCTCTTAACCTCTGAGCCATCTCTCCAGCCCCTTGAGGCAGGATCTTTAAGTGAGCCTGGAACTCACCAATTTAGCTTGACTGTCTGGCCAGTAAACTCCAGGGATAGCCTGTCTCTGCCTCTTGGCACTAGAATCACAAATGCACACTGCCGTAATTGGCTGTTCATGTGGGCGCTGGGCGTCTGAACTCAGGTCCTCATGCCTGCATGGCAAGCACCTTACCGGCTGCTCCACTCTCCTGCCCCCGTGAGGGATAATCCCTACATTAAATTCAATTATTTGCTTAAAGTAAACTTGGATTTAGGAGAGAACCTTAAAATGATGTTATTTTCTTGTGGGTAATTATTCTAATCAGCAAGTATTTTAAGCTAGGATCTTGATATTAGAAATCTGAGATTAGAATTCTAGGTAAGGTAACTTATGAATTCAAACATCTTTGTAAAACCATTCTTTTGTTCTCTTACTCTCCTTAAAAGTGTCTATTTTATTTCTGATCCAGTGGTGAATATTTAGATTTTTGAAGCCAGGGGCTATTACAGAATTTGAGAAGGTAAAAGGCTTCTGCCAGTTTCTAGAATGTGTATCATTGTCAAGATGAGACAAAATTGAATGGGAGTACAACAGCCCCATTAAAAAACTGTAACGGTCCGTCTACTGGACATGCAATTCCGTGTTCATGTCATCATGTTCATTCCTAGAACTATTTACATAGATGTAATGGTTTTCCTGCTTTTATGGTACAAAACTGCCCACCAACTCTGACCTTTTCCTCTAGCCCTCCACCATTATATATAAATTTACACACACACACACACACACACACACACACACACACACACACACAGGCACGCACGCACGCACACACGCACACGCACACACGCACACATGCACACACTTCATTTTTTCACACACTTCATTTTTTTAAAATATTCACCTAAAATTCAGGACACATTGATACAAGTTTGAATTGGCATGGGATATTGCAAGCTGTGTGGGGTTTAATTACAGATGTTTAATGATGGTTTGTTAGCATTTTAAGTAACAGAAAGCAAAACTATAATTCAACCTTGTGAGAAATGGATGGGTTAGTTTGAGAGATGCTAGTCAACCCTGTGGGATTCAAGGCAATAGAATATCATTTCAGGGCAGACTGAGAAGGAACCACACAGCACAGGTTCTTCATTTTCCACGGTGTTTTCCCTGTGAATTTGTTCTGTCACAATTTTATATGTGTCTGCGATGTGTTCCGCCCCTCTCCCCAACTCTCCCCTATTTCCTATCCCCTCCCACCTCTTACCAGCACCCCCTTCTCCCTACATCTCTTTCCCCTATTTATTAGTTTTGATTTTGTGTAGTGTCCCAGAGAGTTTAGTTGGGGCTGTCTGTGTGACCCCAGGTTTGGAACTAACCATCAGAGCATGGTGAGCTCACCAGTGGATATACAAATAGTTACCATGCCTCCCCCTTTCCCAGAACCTGTCACTTGGGAAAAGATCTGCAGTAGGACTCTGAGTGAATGTCTTCCCTGCCATAGTTGACTATCAGAAGGACTCTGGTTCTGTAGATCCAGTCTGAGTATGCACAGCTGTTGGGAGGTCATGATGGCCATGGCCATGTGTGCTTAGAAGACAGTGTTTCATAATTCCTCTCATCATCATCTGGGTCTTAGATTCTTTCTGCCTCTACCTCCACAGTGTTCCCAAGTTTTAAGGAGGGTGGCGCAAATGTCTTGTCCAGCTTCTTGTGTCTCCATGGGTTTTTACCTCTGTTTACTCCAACGACAAGCTTCTCTGTTTAAGGCTGAGAGCAGTCTTTGTCTGTGAGTACAAATACTGATATTTAGGGGTTAGCCTGATGCTATGTCAATTTGGCTAAGAAGCCATCTTAGGCTACTCCCCGAAGTCTAAGCTGTCTTCAGCCACAAATTTTGGACCAGGTTCATAGTATTAAGCATGCATCTCCTTGCATAACAAGCCCCCAATCCAACTAGTGATCAGTTGGTTACGCTCATAACAGTCATGCCACCATTACACGAGTGGGCACATTTTCCTGGCAAGTTGGTATTATTGTTTGTAGTGTTCGTAGCTGTCCTCTGATGCAGTTACCTCACAGCAGTCTACATAGCTCCATCCAGTACCATGAGAGACATCCAGTGGAGAAATCTAGCCTAGGTTCAGTTTGATTTCCCTACATCTTTCATCTGAAATTTGAGGAGCCTACAGTAGTAGTGCCTTTCCTACTAGTTATATGAGTAATCAAGAGAACTAGCAAGAGTTAGTATTGTTTGGAGGGCCTCTCTGACAGAGCAGTTCTACAAAGGTAGCCCACACCTGGCACTGGGGGTTTTGTTTAATGATCCATTGCATTCAGAACCTGCATTTCCTAGTCTTACAGGGTGTGATGGCTATTCTTGGTTGTCAACTTAACTACATCTAGAATTAACTAAAACCCAAATGTCTGGGCACAGCTGTGAGAGATTTTTTTCTTTAATTAAATCATTTGCAGTAGGAAGACCCACTTTTAATCTGGATCTGTGAGGTGGGATGATCTACTTTTAATCTGGGCCACACCTTTTGCTGGCAGCCTATATAAAGGACATGGAAGAAAGAAGCTTGCTCTCTTTCTCTCTCTCTCTTGCCTGCTTGTTCTCACTAGTATGCCCATTCCTTCACTGACATTATAGCCTACTTCTTTGGTATTTGGGTGCATACTGAAGACAAGCTGAGATACACAGCTCCATGAACTGAACAACTACTGGATTCTTGGACTGTCCATTGGTAGACAGACATTGCTAGCTGTCTACCACAGCCTGGACTTGCTGGACCACAGCCTGTAAGCCATTCTAATGACAGAGAGAGAGAGAGAGAGAGAGAGAGAGAGAGAGAGAGAGAGAGAACACAGAATATTTTTTTACCTCCTTGCTCCAATAAAGCATCTCTGGATATAGCAATTAATTTATAAATGTAGTTCCCTATTAGTGACTCAGGGCACTACATTAACTGTCCTAGTTAGGATTTTTATTGCTGAGATGAAACACCATGACCAAAAACAACTTGGGGAGGAAAGGATTTATTTGGATTACACTTCCACATTGCCTTTCATCAATGTGGAAGTCAAAGACAGGAATCAAATAGGGCAGAAACCTAGAGGCAGTTGCTCATGCAAAGGCCATGGAGGAGTGCTGCTTACTGGATTGCTTCCAATGGCATGATCAGCCTGCTTATAGAATCCAAGCTCACCAGTCCAGAGTTGTCCTTACCCACAGTGGACCCTCCTCCATTAATCACTAATTAAGAAAATGTCCTACAGGATTGCCTGCAGCATAATGTTATGAAGGCATTTTCTCAATTGAGGCTCCCTCCTCTGTGTGGAATAATCTTTCTGTACACTGTGAATATGCATTACTCTCATTGGTTAATAAAGAACTGACTGGCCTATAACTGGGCAGGAAGAGATTGGGTGGGAGAGCCAGACTAGGAGGATGCTGGGAAGAAGAAGGGCAGAGTCAGGAGTCACCAGCAGATGCAGAGAAGAAAGATGGGCATGCTGTACTGAGAAAAGGTATCAAGCCATGTGGCAAAGTGTAGATAAGAAATATGGGTTAATTGAAAATGTAAGAGTTAGCTAGTAACAAGCCTGAGCAATTGGCTGAGCATTTATAATTAATATTAAGCTTCTGTATGGTGGTATTTTATTTGTACTGAAATGTGATTTTCATTGTATGTTCATAAAGTTGCCCGGGGGTCAGAGCTATTAGAGCCATAGCAAGAGTGTGGTGGTGGTGGTGGTGGTGGTGGTGGTGGTGGTGGTGCACGCCTTTAATCCCAGCACTTGGTAGAAGAGCTAGGTAGATCTCTGTGTGTTCAGGGATACAGCCAGCATTGGAGACATACGCCTTTAAGACCTGGAGGGCTGTACTTACAGGCAGTGACGAGGCAGTCATGTGTTTGGGTTTACAACCAATGAGAAGGCAGAACAGAAAGACTATTTAAAGACAGACACACAGGAAGTAGCTCTCTTTCGGGGAGGTAGGAGCACCGCAGGAGGTAAGATTTTTAGCTCTGAGCTCTGACCTCTTGGGCTTTCTCTTTTACATTGGTTCTCTGTTTCTTATTTTAATAAGACGGTTGGTTACATCTACACTTCTGTGAGGTTATTTGGGAACTAGTGGGCAGGAAAGAAAAGTCCACCTAAAATGGTATTCCAATGTGAGGCTGGAATTTCCACATAAGACCTGACAAAACTTAAATAAGGATTCTAAACACACAAAAAATGGAGTCAAGCATGGCTTCTTGGTAACCTCCCTTTCTCAGGTAGGCTCTGCTAGCAGCAAGCAGAGGCACAGCTCCTTTAAGAGATGGCTTCTTGGCTCAGTGCTAGTAGCAAAAAAAAAAAAAATGGATGTGGCTCTTTTAAGAGGCTCTGCCACCAAACATTTAAATGGGGTTTACGAACAGCAGGCAGTGTACTACTACTCAGTGGCAGTGTGGACTCAAAAACTCCCCAGAGTTGGGGTGGTAAATGTGGCTCTCACCAGTACTAGTTCCTCTGCCATGAATCTGGGCTCTCAGGTAACCAAGCAGGATAGAGCCAGTACCAAAACAGAGGCAGAGGTCCTAGCCACACCACTTAGCGGTTTAAAGACTCATGTGGTCAGAAGAAGATTACAGGTACACAGTAAAGACAGATTCAGGTGGAAAAAAAAACTCTAAATGGGTTACAGTGTGTATAAAAATATGCATAGGCTTGGGAGAGAAAAAGAAAAAGGGTAGAGAAAGTCATTAACAAAGGAATAGAGTAATAAAAATATAATAAGCCACATATAAATGGGAAATACACAGAGAGTCTGGATCCTGTATGTCATTGTGTTGTGTTTGATTTTTCTGATTGCTAATGAAGGAATGACAGCTGCTAAGACACACTGGATTTTGGAAACTGCTGGATTAAACCAACCTATATATTTAAAAAATGTCTTGACTTCAAAGTGGAAGTAAAAAGACAAGTTACTGTGGAAACAGGTTATGCTTTTATATCCACAGGAAAAGAGAGGCTGTGGATTCATACCAGGTTAAAGATTATCAGGTTTGATTGAGAAAGACCTCCTAAAATCCTGGCTATAAACATAGAAAAATAAGCCAAAAAACAAACAAACAAAAAAAAAAAAACAAAAAAAAACCCACCCTACTAAACATGTAATGTATATTTTACCTGCTCAAACATAAGACAAAAATAAAATCATCTTGGGCTGACTTGTGAACAATCCACAGTCTATACTTGTGTTAATAACTTTAAAAGTTTATGTGTTTTCAGAACAAGAGGACCAGCCACCAATAAAAACAGATGGCCCAGTTAATCCAGCATCCAGAACAGTTTCAAGGCTGCTGGCTGAGATGATACAGCCTCACAAAATACTCCAGCCAAGACTTAACAATTATCCTGATTTTCTCAAGGTTCCCCCAAAGATTCCAATGCCCCCCAAAATAGGAAGTAGACTAGACAATGATGCCCTTATTCCCAAAAGATGGGTTGTTGATGTTTATTATCATTTAAGGGAGGTTGGTTACAAATTGTTATTGGTCTTAGTTAAAAAAAAAAGACTAAGCAAAAGAGTTAAATTAAAAAATCCCTTTCTAAAGGAAAAAAGGGAGATAAAATGTAGAAATGATGAGCTAAAAGGGTAGATTATTGAATCCACTTTAACCCAAAAAACAACTATTAATTTCAAAATATTTTACTTTGGTATGGACTTTAGTTTATTGAAACAAATTTAAAGTTAATTTTGTTATACTGTATGCATGTTTCTACTCTTGTTTATACAGCTCATTTTAAAATGTAATATATAATTAAGAAATACAGATTAATAGTCATCTATAATAGTCAAACTTATAGTCATATTAGGTATGTTCCCAAGGTCATAAACAAATATAGTTAGATATATAAATGGTCTTCAAACACTTCAAACACCTACAGAATATGGCATTTAAAGTGTTTTAATAACATAGACCTTTTCTTGACAGTGAGACATGTCTGCTCCTGCCAACACTAATCTGCTTTAGAGAAGATGATGGGCATTGAAGAAACTCTGTATGGAGTTTACTTTCTTTTTGGCAAAAGCTAGCCACTGGGCAAAGAAACTGTCCTTGTATTAATTGCTGACAGTATACTATCAAAACTGGACCAGTAGGATGCAAAAATAAAAAGTGGCTGCCAAACTTTGCCAAGACAAAGTAGGACAGTCCTTCAAAATTTTCTGTTTCACAGGAAAGTCTGTCAGATATGCTAGGCCTATGGGCCACAGTTGGATGCCCCATCATCACAAAAGAACCTAGGGTAACTGTCCAGGCAGCCAGATGTTCCTGTCATTAGGTAACATTTTACCCTTCTGGGGTCTTTGTCAGCATTGAAGACTAGATAGTCATAGTTAAAGTTTTTCCTAGTTATGGATAAGAGATAAATTATGTATAAAACTTTAGAGTCACAAAGATAAGACATATAATAGAGGATTTTCTCTGAATTTGCCAAATACAAATGGACTGGATATTGCAATTGTAATTCTTACTTAGTAACCGTTTTTTGTTATATGTAGTTTTACTATGTTAAGGTTAAAAATTTCCTTTCAATTAGACAAAAAGGGGAAAATGCTGTGGAATAACCATTCTTTACACTGTGACTATGTATTACTCTTATTGGTTAATAAAGAACTGACTGGCCTATAGCTGGGCAGGAAGAGATTGGATGGGAGAGCCAGACTAGGAGGACACTGGGAAAAAGGGCAGAGTCAGGGGTCAAGCAGATGAGAGAAAAAAGATGGACATGCCATACTGAGAAAAGATACCAAGCCAGATGGCAAAGAATAGATAAGAAATACGGGCTAATTGAAAATGTAAGAGTTAGCTAGTAACAAGCCTGAGTAATTGGCTGAGCATTTATAATTAATATTAAGCCCCTTTGTGGTTACTGGGGAGTGGCTTCTAGGATAGAAACTTCCACCTACACTCCTCTCTGGTGACTTTAGCTTGTGTCAAGTTGACATAAAAGCAAGCAGCACAGTAACTATTTTCTCTCCACATCCCTCACGCTCACAGACCTGTAAGAGAACCCTTTAGTGATACTCCCTAGGTCCCTGAAATGACTACTCACACTCTTGTGACCAAAGCTTTTCTTAAAGTTCTTCATCTGTCAGGATTGAGATTGGTACGTGGTAAAAAGAAAAGCTCTCAAATCGAACTCTGAAGATTAGAATTCTTGGGCAAAATTTCCCTCTGATTTAATGAAAATGATTCCTTGGCTGAGATGGCAATAAGCTACAATGATATGCAATTGCATGGTGATGAATAATGTACTCGAGACATCTCTGGCTGCAGCTATTGTTCAAAATATAATATTTCTTACTAGAGTAAAACATCCCCCAATGTTTGATATAAAATTATCAACCTAGGACATGTTTTATTTTATTAAATTCTCACTAGTAATCACAATTAATAGCAGTTTCTATTCACCTGGTAAGGAGACTAGTCTTCCTTCAGAGTCTCTTGATTTCTTTGCTTACACTGCCTGGAGGGCCCCTTGGCTATCTTGATGTGCCAAAGGCATCACACTAGTTTATTATGTGTAGGAAACTATGCTAATTTAGTGTTTTTAAAAAGTGCCCTTCAGGTTTTAGTAAGACATGTGCATACCAAATTATGGGAAACAAACCATTTAGCCAGGAGGTCTGGGAAATGAAAAACACAGAATTGGTGATATGAGATATGTGGATGAACCTTATAGAATGGCCTAAGAATACACAAAAAAATATGTTCTATTATATGGACTAACGATAGACAAAGATCCAACAATCAGGTTGACAAGATGATCTATCTTGTGGATGTCAGATAATGTCTTTTCCTTAAGTAAATTTTTTGTTGTTGTTTGATTTGTGTATTTATTTTTTATGGTCTTATCCACAAAATGGCCATGTTGGCAACAATGAAGGTTAAGTGTGGTCCCAGCAGTATGGATTTTCTCAAGTAATTTGTCTGGTAAGCTGATTGTTTACCCTACTAATAAGCAGCGTCAACTTGAAAGCTCTACTATGGCAAAATTCTCCAAGGTGACCTGCCATCACCATCAGATAGGAGGCAATGATTTGTCCTCAGGGAAACACATGCAAATTCCTCACATAGTTGTGCCCTACCATAACAGTGCTATTTTCTGATTTATATACTTCCCTATCCATTATAATGGTAGTTCACACACTTCTTCTAAATAAGAACTCGTGGAAGAAATATACTAGAGAGCCTATGCCCTAGAAATCTGCTGATGTAACCATATACTTCATCTCTTCAAGCAGGGAGCAGCCTGTTGAAGGAGCTGGGCATAGCATCCATACACTTGGATGCTACTCTGCAGGATGCAGCATATGCTTCAGATCAGCACAGATATTTATTACATCACATGATTCTTCAGGGCTTTCCAACATCTGGTCTCTATTTCTCTCAGAACTCTTAGAGCTGGCTTGTTCTGGGCCACCCCTTTAGCTGGTTTGAGCCTTTTCGAGCCACTCCCGTTTGTTCGTGCAGATACAAAGCCTTTGTCGCTAAAGTGCTTCCATCACTGTGAACTTGTCACAGTAAACAAACATCTTGCTAAAGGTTTTCAGTTGTTTGATCAAAGCCACGCAGACACTTCTCAATGCCTTGCTAATGGCGGTGTCTGCTTTCCTTCTTTGTTTCATTAACATGGATACACAGTCATGAATATTTTCGTTAGTTTTGAAATCTCTTTCATTAATATGAATTGTCTTTTTAGGCCCAATTTATGTTTTTGCTTTTAATTCGTATTCATATGGTATTGATATTGTGATCATGATTTCATTTTGCTAGTATTGCTGTGATATCTTTTTTAAAATGTGTGTGTGTGTGTGTGTGTGTGTGTGTGTGTGTGTGTGACGTGAGCATACGAGAGTGTGCAAATGTTTTTATATGTGGGTGCGGTTGAGTGGGGGCCCTTGCTTTTCCACCTTGTTGGAGTCAGGGTCTCTTTGCTTCTGTGTAGGCCAGGCTAGCCCATGGGCACGGATCTTTTGTGAGGGTTCTGAGGATCTTAAATCAGGCTGTCAAGCTTGTGTGGCCAGCACCTTCACTCAATCTCCCTCCCCATTTTTTAAAAACTGTTTTGTGCCAGAGCCTTGCAGTGCAGCCGGGTGCTGAGATCCGTTTGACTTATCTTTTCAGATCATTTTGTAGTTTTTCATTATGAATTTTGTAGAAATGGAATATGGCTGGACTCTCTTTTCTGACACACGAGGGAGAGTTTTTGCTCACTAGAGGTAGTGGTAACTGGATTTATTCAATTTTTTTCTAGAATTTTCTACACTATCTTTTTCCTCTCTCTGTATTTTCTGTCTTTTCTCTATGGGCTGTATATTCTTTGCTTCCCACCCCCTGTGATTTGAAATTTTATATAATTGCGTAGATATTTTTCAAAATCACCCTTTAGCTTCAGTGTCTCTTCTTATCAGAGGGTCTGGTGTGTTGGAACAGTGTGTACCCTCACCCATTATTTTGCTTCTTTTCTGCCTCATGTGACCTTTCATGTTAAAAAATTATACAGAAATACAAATCTAATTTTTTTCCAGAAAGCACCTGTAGATGATACATTTTTTAAAAAGCCTTTATCGCCTTAGAAGTAAAGTCTGAAGTTCTCATCTTTACTTCTAATGCCAATTTGGCTCTAATTATCTGGTTGAAATCATTAACTGGTGGCATTTTAGTGGGTGACGAGCATCCAATCCTCATATGACATATCGAATGGCTGGAAGGTGCCTAAAAACATGGAGAAAAGGGGAAGTATGGTGGTTTTAATGAGAATGGCCCCCATAGGCTCATGTATTTGAATGCTTTGTCACCAGAGAGTGGCGTTATTTGAAAGGACTAGAAGGATTAGGAAGTGTGGCCTTGTTGGAGGAAGTGTGTCAGTGGGGTTGGGCTTTGAGGTTTCAAAAGCCCTTGCCAAGCCCAGAGTCTCTCTCTCTGCCTACAGATCGGGATGTAGTTCTCAGCTACTGCTCTGGTGTCTGCTTGAATGCAACCATGCTTCTGGCCATGATGATAATGAAACTGTAAGCAAGGCCCCAGTTAAATGCTTTTCTCTTATATAGTTGCCTTGGTCATGGTTTCTCTTCACAGCAATAGAGCAGTGACTAAAACAGGGAGGCTCATGATACAAAAGAATATTAGTGAAATATTAGACAAAATAGATGTGTTCTGCAGAATGTAAAAATGCTAATCAAAGGGGAGGTGCTATCTGTCTAAGACAGCATCAGTCATTCCTACTAATGAAAACAGCCAAGGGCCATGAGGACTCTGTGTACACATGGGCATGGTAGTCATAGGTTAATGGTTTTAAGACTTTATGCTTACAGGGCCTTGAGACAGAGTTTCCCGTAGAATAGTCATGTCCCCTGAACTTTGGGGATTCAAAATGCTCATTAGAGGGAATCCCTGCTGACCTGGGAGTCTGATGTAGTTGCTTCTAACATTCCTGTGTTAGATACTTGGTATTTGATGCAGTCCTGTTGGGAGGTGAGGCCTCATAGGAGGTTCTTGGGTCATGAGGGTCATGAAAGATGACTGCCATTATTACAGGGGCAGATTCCTTGTAGAAAAGATGCATGTGGGGCCTGGGAGACCTCTCAGTTGGTAAAGTGCTTGTTGCACATGCATGAGAGCCCAAGGGTGGATCCTCAGCAGCAATGTAAAGAGCCAGGGATGGTGGTATATGCACCTGTAATCAAGTGTTGGGGAGGCAGAGCCGGGAGATCTCTGGGGCTTGCTGGCAGGCTAGTTTAGACAAATTGATGAGCTCCAGGTCAAAGAATGACCCTGTCTCAAAAGTAACGTGGGAAAGCAATCAAGGGAGACACCTGAAGTCCACCTCCATCTCCACACATATGGGGAAGTAGAGGCAAGAACAACAATTCAAGGCCAACCTTGGCTATATAACAAGTTTGAGGCTAGTCTAGGTGGCATGAAACTCTGTCTCAATATCCCTCTAAAAGTCAAGCTGTTTGCCCCAGCTCTGTTTCTCCTGCCCTCCCTTCTGCCCTCCCTCCTCCCCCTCCTCCTTCTCTACCACTTCCCACACCTTCTCTTGCCCTTTGTCTTCTGAAATAGATGGACACACTAAGAAAACTGTTGCTGGAGACTGGCCCCCATGATCCTGAACTTCTTGGCTTCTAGTTCTAGCCACATGCATTCCTGCTTATTATAAATGCCCCAACCCGAAGCTGGACATAGTGCTATAAAACTGTAATTCCAGCTCTGGGGAGACTGAGGTGTCACAATGAGGATTTTGAAGCCAGCTCTGATTCAGCAGTGAGTGTGAGGTCAGACTGAGCAATGTGATGACATACCCCATCTCAAAAAATAAAATACATAAATGAAGTTTTAAAAAGTATCCAGTCTGTGGTGTTCCATTATAGTAGTATAAAAATAGACTCCTACAGCCGGGCAGTGGTGGCGCACACCTTTAATCCCAGCACTTGGGAGGCAGAGGCAGGTGGATCTCTGTGAGTTCGAGGCCAGCCTGGACTACCAAGTGAGTCCCAGGAAAGGCGCAAAGCTACACAGAGAAACCCTGTCTTGAAAAACCAAAAAAAAAGACTCCTACAAAGCAAGCAAGACTCTTACAAAGCAAGCAAGCAGGCTAAAGTCCACCCAGCCCTCTGGGCTGCCTCAGCTCTGTGGGAAGGTGATCCTGGTAGATACAGAGTGTGTGCCTCACTGTGTCTTACCATAACATTTTAACAAGAAAATGCTTTGAAGTTGGAAAGCCTCTGATCTAACCTGGGGGTGATGGGAATCCCTTGGGAACCCTGCTGGGGTCGTGCCTAGGAAAGGCACCAAAGGTATTCAGTTAGAGAATGTGCTGTGTCCTGTTATCTCAGCACCTGGGGCCTAGGTGGCTGCACAGGTGGGCGCATGCCTCCTTCCTCAGTCAACCTGCTTCCTCTCCTCTGAAACAGCTGCTGACCCCAGTTGTGAGAAGGATTAGCGCACAGGGGCCGCACACAGACAGTCCTTGGCCTGGAGGAGCGTTCGGGAAAGGAAGCTCCTTGGTTTAATTCTTAAGATAAACGTTCAGGATGAGGGTGCTCCTCAGCTGATTATGGGAGCAGCGAGGAAATTGCTACTCGTAGATTGGACGTTATTGCTTGTTTGTTTTATGGACGAGAACATGGCCTTTTGATTCCACACTGAGGGTTGGGCAATCGGAAGAAGAAAGACCCATAGTGATGATTGGTGGAGTAACCTTCGAGGAAAGTAAGTCAGCATCAGGTCCAGAGAAGGCTGCTTACGAACAAGGGAGACCCAGGGACTAAGATGAACGTGGAGCCTAGCTTGGGGGTTTAGCTCTCCTAACCATGGGTGAGAAACCTGAGCGTCAGTAAGAGCATAGAGAGGACAACCCAGACTTTCCCTCTCTTCTCTGACAGCCCAAGAGTTGCATAGTTATTCCAAGTTATTTTTTTTCAAAAATGAGACATTTTAGAGTGAGGTTTTTTTTTGTGCTTCTTCATTGACAAAATGATTTCAATAATACTCGCTTTGCAGTATATGAAGCCTGTAGAATTTAATTTACCCCCCCCCAACACAGTACTTTATTTTTCCCCACAAAATATCAGATATTTTAGAGGAAGACCTTCCCAGATGCCACCTTTCAATGTTTGAATTTTTTCAATTTTCATATCCTTCAATAGAGTCTTTATTCATCTAGCTCATTTTTTCATACTAACTGCTTTGTATTTATTTAGTTTTAGGCATTGAACCCAGAGTCAAGTGCGGTCTAGACATATGCTCTACCGCCGATCTGCATGTGAAGCAGTGATTTGCTTTGAATGTATCTCACTTACTTTAATAGATTAGAAAGCAACTTAGAAGTAAATTTTAAGCCTTTCTCTATGTATTGATAAGTTGTTCATCACTCTAATAGGTTAAACAGGGGCCAGATAATAGTTTTATATCCTACCTACATAGATAATATTCTTCATATCCTGCGAAGTATTATTGAAATCCTTTTATCAATTGAGAAAATGAGTCTTAGAGGATTCAATAGCTTATCCTACTTTGGATCTAGAAATTGACATGGCTGGGATTTTAAATTAGCCCCCCCACGCCTTTTGAGTCAGGTTTTTATGTAGCCCAGGCTAGCCTCAACCTTCCTGCTTCCACATCCCGAGTGCTGGGCTTACAGATGTATGTCATAACATCTGGTTTATCAGTTCTCACCCAGGGCTTCGTGTATGCTCAACCAGTGCTCTGCCAACAAGCTACATCCTGGCCCCAGAGCCTGCTCTTTCCCTATGGTTCAGGATGCCTTCTGCCTCACGATATTTATGCCTCTGTTTGACACCTTTGCTTTCCCTGAAACTCTAGCTTCAGCTTTATCTCGAAGGCTTTGTGGGTCTTCTTTCAGTGGCTACAAATGGTCTGTGTGAACTACACCAGATTTAATTTCCTTCAGATATTTCCTTTTGATACGACATAATACATTACTCCAGCAACTGCAGCCCCCTCGTCTTTCATCTGGAGAAGCTAGCCAGGGTCTTCAAGTTCTCAAGCAGGTCTTAAGTCTCTGACGACAAAACGCTTCCCCCAAACACAGCATTCTAAATAGAAATAATTTTGTGATTTCTTCATATATGTATTTTAAAGACTCACAGACCTCGTCGGGAATTCATGAGGAACCAATGGACGTGTCTTATTTAACAAAAATGTGGGGAAAATATACCAAGAACATTGAATTTAAAGCAAATGTTATAGAATTAGAAAAATTCAACAAAGAAAAATTCAAATTATGCAATTAAAAAAAGCAAAAGGTTGCTTTGACAATACATTTGTGTTACTTCATATTTTAGGAGGGCAATATGTTGAAATATTTTTTGTTAAAATTATTCATGTATGAAAAAACAGATATTGAAGAAAGAAATGGAATAAAAAAAAACCCAAGAAGTCTCTTTACATTTTGTGTTCTTGTGTTCTGTGAGATTTCCTGCTGAATTAATTTATGACTTGGTGATTAGAGAAATTGCTGATGAAACCAATTAGTACAAGGTATTTCTCCTTTGTATAATTAAGCTTCCTGAGTCATAGAATTTAAAATTACACCAGAAGATACCCTGCCAAAGTGCTGCCTAGGCAGTTGAAGGTTCCTGATATTAACCCCTGGTCCGGAACACCTGGGAAATATTCATCTTTTTGTCCTGAATATTTCTAGCCTCATTGGTAAACTTCCCACTTACTCTATATTTTGTTGAACTTTAGTTCATCCCTACAATTATACTATAGACAGGGCAAACAAAACAAAAAATAAAAAATCCAGGAGAGGAAATGTAGCTTGAGCATGCCTGTAATTCCTGCGTGTTTTCGGTGGCCTCAGCTCTATGCTACACATGTAGCATTTCAGGTAATTTCACCCCAGTCAGTTCAGGGTCCTTCTGTGGGATGCAAGCCTCCAAGTTACAGCCACTCAAAGGCAGGAGAGGCAATGATGGGCCCCAGCAGGTCCTGGCTCAGTGCAGACACCTCACGGCTGGAGCTGAGAGAGGACTTCCCAAACACCCATGGCTGTCTCCAGACTGGGCCCCAACCCCGACTTCCACTGTTCTTCCCAGCTTGTTGCATCTTTCTTCTCAAGCAAGGTGGGAGCTGTCACTACAGCTGCAGCCTGTGATAGGTCTTCAAACAGGCAGGATTCTCAACACTTTGATTCTTCATTTCAAATATCCATAAGACCTAGACTGGAAATATCTGACTCTATAGAAGCCATAAAGCACTGATTTTTCAAATACCTCATTAAGACTGGAATAATTCAGAGCAATCTTACAATGGTTTCTGAGTGTTCAGATGACATGGAAACTGATAGTCAAATTGGTATGTATATAATAGGTCTTTAAAGGCACTATTGATAAAATACTTTAGGAACTGTTTTAAAAATTATCCTATATTTTAAAAATTGCACCGAACCACTAAATATAGTTGTTAAAAAACATTTTTTTTTTTCTGTACTACTGGTAAGACTGATTTGTAAAAAATGTTATTTTATGTTTTTGGGTGTTTTGCCTGCATGCATATCCTTGTACTACTTGCGAGACATTCCTGCAGAGGCCAGAAGAGGGCATCACACCCCCTGGAGCTGAATTTAGAGACAGTTGTGAGCCACTATGTGCATGCTGGGAATATGAATCTGGGTCTTCTGAAAGAGCAGCCAGTGCACTTAACCTTGGAGCCATCTCTCCAGCAACCTTCCCTCCCCCACTGGGAGGATTCTCAGCAAGATGAACAGAACCCAAGCTTTGAAATCAAACACAAAAACTTGAAAATGTTTCTGAAAAATGATCGCATATATTTCATCTCTGAGAAGTGGATCGGAAGGGATGCTAAAGGTTCCTTTGCCTTGATAGTCTTCTATTTCAAACCTTGCACGTCCACAGCCCCTTTGGGATCTAAGAAGACCATGTTCTCATCTGCCAGCTCCACAAAACAATCTCTCCTTCTGCCTCTGCTCACTGTACCGGAGGGGTTAAATTCGGTGTGGACTCCTGGTTAGCCATTTCTGACAGAGGCAGAGCAGTGCCATTGAGGTTGCTGCCAGGCATCTGTTGGCCTCAGCTGTAGAATAGAGCTTGATTTGGAATAAAGGGCACACCGGGGCAGTGCAGTGGCCGGCTCAGTTGGACGGAGGCATTGAGGAGTCTCATGATTCTGATGTCTCAGTGTTCTCTGCTGCTGGCTTGTCATTTACAGTTCTTGTGTTTGGTAAGTTGGCTACCATTAGTTTTTCTGTTCTTAGCTTCAAAAACTCAGAGTTGCTGAGTTATTCTAGCTATTGAACTTGAGGGTCATGACTACAGACCTCTCTTTCTGAGGGCCATGATGCCTTGTGAGGCATGGGTTACCTGAAAATTTGCTGTGTTTAATTTCTAAATGAGGACCCGGGGTACTTTACATGGTTGTAAAGTTTGTCCATTTGACAAAGATGTCTGGCCCAGGGAATGAGGGTGATGGTCCCACTCAGCCCTGCCATGCTGGTAAGGTCACATTCCCTCAGGTCTGGGTCCACCTGCAGCAAGCATCTTTTGCTTTCTTGTCGAGAGGCAACTTTCCTCAGTCATGTGAAGTTGGTACTACTGAGGCCAGCGGGTACTCTGTCAGGACCCATTTGTCCTCTGCATCCCGTGGGTCCCACTCTCTTCACAGACCGCTCATTTGTGTCTCCTTGGGAGGGCTAACCCTACAAGTCATCCAGATACAAATCTACTTCTCTGTTTATTTCCTGTTAGCCTGGAACCTGCACAGGGCCCTGGAGGAGTGGGCCAAAAGCCATAGCTCCTTCTGGCTAGGATGCTGGGTCGTCCACTGCACACAGCTCAGTTCCAGCAACTATGGTCTGATAGCCAGTCTCCTTCCTGTATCTATACCTTGCCTTGGAACAAAGGAGCACATTCACTATGAGACTAGAGGAAAGAGAGTATGATAAACCAAAGACCAAAACAGCCATCAAGTACCAAACATCCATAGGGAAGAACATGTGAGGGAATGAGGACGTAAGTATGGTTCCAGGTTCACCACAACCAGGTAGCAAAGGCTACGATAAGACCATCCCTGGCAGTGACTAATGCTTCTGCTGCCGATCCTAGTACAGGACCCACTCCTACCCCATCTGATATAGGTCTTTCTTTCCTCCATCCTGTCAGGTCAAAGGAGCCTCTAGTTTCCTTTACTTGCTAGATGCAGGATACATCCATGTCCCTGGGTTCCTCTCATCAGGATCTTTGTAAATAGGTCCTCCATTAAAATGTCTTCAAGAGTTCAATCCGGGCTGAGAGAGAGAATTATCCTTTTCTAGGGTGTGACCACTAGCTGGTTTCCTGTACTTCAGTGGCTGGATCCAAACCCACGCACCCACGGGACTTAGTGGCAGATAAAAAGGAGGAGGAAAAGAAAGAAGGAGGGAAGGAGGAACATGAAGTTGGAAAGAGGGATTTGAAGAGGGAAATAGGGAATGAACATCATCATATTTCATTGTACATATATTTAAAATCCTCAAGAGTAAAAAAAAAAAATCACATTTTTTGAAAATAATCTGTCAGATAGCCAGGCATGATCACGTATGCCTATAATCCTAGCATTTGAGAGGTGGCAGCAAGAGGATCGTGAGTTCTAGGACAGCCTGGGATATACGAAGCCCTCTCCAAAAAAAATCTTATCTAAGAGTGTGAATGGCTTTTTAATGGCTCCAACTGACAAAATTTGGTGGAATTTCAAAACCTTAGGTACAAAGAGAAAATTCTGTAAGTGTGGAAGTAGAGTTGGCAGCTTGGGAGGGGTGTCAACAGGGACTTTAGATTCTAGATTTCTTGACAGCAAGAGGAAGCTAGAAATCAGTGAGTCAGTTTCTTGCAAATATCAGATAAAAGATATTTTCAGTCTGGAATTTCGATTCCCAGTTAGGATGTCAGTTTTGCATGAAATAGACTGAAGACATTGTCAGAGATCAGGGGTCTCTATGATGGTGCCATTCAAACATCCGTTCCCAGAAGGCCATAGGAAGAGGTGCCACAGCACGAGAGGATAAACAAATTAAAAGGAAGCCATGACCCTGGAGAGTAGAGAGCTCTGTGCAAGACAGAAAGAGAAGGAATCCTCAGCGTGAGGGGCCAGGGGTTGGCAGCTGCTTAGCGGGCATAGGGAGCCCCCCCAAACAATTCAGGAAGCTGCAGGGAACAGATACAAAGAAGAAGAGAGAATTGTGTCAAGAAGAGACCCCGAGAACAGGAAGGACTAAAGGTGTGTTGGTGATAAACAAACAAACAACCAGACCAAATACCGAAACTCCTAATATCACTGAAAGCCACATTTGTATGAGGAAAAATGATTATAATAAGACTTCTGGCTCAGCTAGTTTAATGTAACTACTATTGATTTTAACAAACCAAGAAACTAAATTAGTATTTTAAAACGTAATATAATATTTGTATTAATTCTTTAAGAACTTCATGTGTGCACCTAAGGTATTTTGATCATCTTGGGGGTGAAAGGAAATAGGATAGGTGTGCATATGTGTCTATGAGTGGATATATGAGCATGTGTGGATGAGTGTGATGTGTGTGAGTACACGAGTGTATATGTATATGTGATGTAGGTATGTTTGCATGCATGTGAAGTGACTAGACAGTGAATATATGAAGTACGTGCGTGCGTGTGTATGTGCATGTGTGTGTGTGTGTGTGTGTGTGTGTGTGTGTGTGTGTGTGTGTGTGTGTTTGTGCAGAGATGGTGGACCTGCAGGAAAGACAAAGAGGCAAGGCAGGCAGAGGAGACAATAGGCAATGCCAAACTGGTAAATCAGTAAATATGGCCATACACCCATTATGGAATACATGGAAAAAGATGCCGAGAGTGTCAGCTGAAGATGAAAGGCTGTTGTCCCCCCGAAGCAGGAAATGAGAAGGAGCTATGGTGCAAAGCGTCTCAGGCTTTGCTTTTGATTTTGTGACTTATCATCCTTTTTATAATGAGTCTCATAAATTTTCAGCTATGTACGGGTATAATTTTGTAAATCATAAAAACTAACTTTAACAAACATTATGGTCAAGTTTTTGAAAAAGAGAACCTTATATAAATGATTTTATATTATAAGAAGCAGAGAGCAAATGTAAGTCACAATAAACCCTAGCCCTTGGAAGGCTGAGGCAGGGGTTCAAGGCCAGCCTGTGCTGTACAATAAATTCCTGATTAGTAGAGTAAAGCCCTGTTTGAATGCCCCAATCTAGCCTCTGCAAAACCAAGCACACACATACTCATTTCCTTCCCAGACATGGTCAGGGTTTCTGAGTTCTGGTCTCTTACTCTGTGGTTCCCCTGCCTCTTGAAAGGTAAGCGGGCTCTTGGCTCCTCAAAGATATGTCCAAATTTGAAGTCTGGGTTTTTGTTAACTAGCTCTGTTGGAACCAGAGACTGCAGGTATATTTAGGCTAAGGATCTCCAGTGAAAAAATCTTGGCCTTGGGGTGGCTCCTAAGCCAGATGGACAGTGTCCTTTTCTAGGAGAATAGGAAGTGCCCCGTGAGTGAAAGACACAGGAGACTCGGGAAGGAGGCCAGCGCAGATGGAAGCTGAGCTGGAGGTGACCAGAGGCCGGAAGAAGCAAAGAAGGAGACGGTCTAGGACTTTTGAAGGGTGTTTGGCTCTGCAAAACTTTGGTTTGTATTTCTGGGCTTCCATTCTGTGCGAATGAGTTTCTGTTGTTTAGATTGTCAACCATTGTGGCCATCAGTAGCCCATGACAGAGCTAATGGAGGGCACTTAAACCTATGAACAGCATACCTTTTCAGGCTTTCTTCTCTATAGATGATGATGTCTACTGAGTACCTGCTGTTTGCTCACCCTGTGCAGGCCTTGGGCTGGAGTAGGTCTGCTTGACAAAGGCCACCTAAAAGGCCTGTCTCATAAATCCCCGGTAGACTCTGAAGGATGGTAAAGCTGAGTTCCATGCTTTGGAGAAAGATCTCAGGGCATGGGAGAGCAGGAGGAGTGGATCACTATGGGGAAAGCTACTGAAATGTCAAACAGCTGTGGCTTGGGTATTGAATGTGTCCCAAGGCTCATTCATGTGTTCAAGTCTTGGGTCCCAGCCTGTGGCACTAGTGGGTGGTGGAGGAGCCTTTGAGAGTATAGTCCAGTGAGAAGCCCTTAGATACGATAAATATCCAGTGGGATTTGTGGCACCCCTGACTCTTTCCTCCCTGGACTTGAGGGGAGCAGTTTCTCTCATCCGTGAATCCACGATGTGCAGTCTCACCACAGATCCAAAAGCAACAGAGCCAACTGATCACAGACTGCTGCATCCAAAACTATGAGCTGAAGTAATCTTTCCTCTTCAGAGGTTGTCTATGTCAGGTACTTTATTATAGCAACGGAAAGTTAACGAGACTGGAATCGGGAGTTTCGTGTGAAGAATAGTCAGCTTCCTTATTGACTACTTCAATGTCTTAGGCACAAGATTTGAAGAAGAAAAGATAGTATGTCTATTGCTTTTATAGTATAAATTATATGGAAAATGGATTAAATTGAGGCTGGCACAATTATGCATGGTAAACATTGTATAGTAATGAATTTTAAGAGTCTGATAAAACAATTAGCATTTCTGATTGTCTCAGTATGTGCTGTCCTGAACACTGTTTTCTCATTTCCTCTCCAACAGCGCTATGAGGCATTGTGAGGAACTCGTTTTCACGTGTATGAAGGTTTGGAGGTTTATACTTGGGTATGGCTATACAGTTATTGAGAGGCAGAGCTCAGACTCTGACCCAAGCAGCTGTGCCCTTGGCAGTCAGTCACTCTACACAGAAAACCCACTCAATCCCCCGCCTCATCAGGTAGATGATAGAGTGGGCCAGGAGTTAAGTGGGTTAGAATAACAGCAGTGGTAGTCAGCAGTGGTGGGGGAAACTGAGGCAAAGGCCAACCCAAAAGTCTTATCTGTCAGACAGGTGACAAACTGATTGAAGGGAAGGGGGATTAGGAGGAAACAGGCATAGATGTTACTCATGTGCTTTTCTTTCTGCTTTTGAAATGTCATACGATCCTTAGAAGTTTATGCTTCTACCATTAAGAATTTTGTGTGTTTAACTCATTATGATCTAGCCAAGGCAGGTCTAAGCCTTTAGCTACCACAGAAAAGGGCCAAATTTCATCTAACCCACCAAATAACTATCACTTCACAAATCTCTCTCCATCTCTCTGGGGAGATAGAATACTCAAGTAGCCACACACTTATCACTTCTGGGTGGTGTGGCTGCTAGACCCCCTTGTAAACAGAGAAGTACATTCCTTACCACACAATTCTGCAGAGCAGCGCCCCAACTGCAAAGCAACTCATGTCCCTTTTTTCCATTCAACTTCATCCGGGAGTCTTGTGGTGCATACCTATGTCAAATTAAATAAAGCATTTCCTGAGTTGCTTTGCCAGGCTTGCCATAACAAGGAATCATACAGCCTAGCTGCTAAACCAGAGAGATTTTTTTTTTTACCATTCTGAAGGCCAGAAGTCTGAGGTCAAAGTGTCAGCTGGTTTCATGGCCCCCAGTGTCTTTCTTCTTGGCTTGTCAACTGCTGTCCTCTCACTGTGTCCCGACATGGTCTTCCTTCTGTAGCCCTGCTTATTTTCATCCAAATCATCTCTTCAAGTAGATTGGAATCCACCCTCAAGACTCAATTTTAACTGAATCGGCCATTAGAAGACTTGGATCCCAATATGTTTATTGGGAGGTTAAGTCATCAAGATCAGCTCACAGGCCTTGTCCCAGGTCACAGGGTTCAGAACTGAATTCAGGCTGTCTCAAGCTGTTTGTCGAGATGAGGAGTTCCAGTATTCAGGCCATTCACAAAATCAGAACAGAGCCAAAAGTGACTTCATGTGGGACACTTGAGGAAGTTCCCTCCCTCCTCATGTGGCCTGTTTCCCAGAGCTAAATAGAAGAGGTTTCAGTCATTTTTTGGCTCTATTGATGGCCGTGGGGACATCTATGTCTGATATTAAAAGGGATGGGAACATGGGTGGCTGGAAGCTGAAAGTGTTCTTTGTTTGAACTCAGGAACATGGAGGGGCTGAGTAAAATGGTGTGCTCTCAGCGGGTGGACTGGAGCTTGAAGAAAAAGTTGGAGTTCTGTCCCATTGGTTAGAGGGGGAAATTCCTTGGGGGCATGTGTATATTCCCTAAAAAACAAAATGAGAGAAAGATTATTTTTGCTATATTTTATTTTATTTTTTGTGTATGTACATGGTGTGTGTATGTGCGTGTGCATGTGTGTGCATTTACATGTGTGTGGTTCATGTGTACATGGAGGTCAGAGGTTGATGTTGAGTAGCTTCCTTGACCATGCTCTGCCTTTAGATGCTGAGACAGGTGTCTTACTTGCATCCAGAGCTTACAGATTCAGCTAGTTCAGCCAGCCAGCTTGCCCCAAGGATCCCTGCTCTCTGCCTCTAGCATCCGGGGATAATAGTCAGGCTGCCATGACCAGCTGGTTTTTTACACTTTTATGTGGATTCTGGGAATCTGAACTTTGGTGCTCAGCTTGTGCTATTTCCACAGCCCCCTTTCATTACATTTTGATTTAAATAAACACACACACACACACACACACACACACACACCACACACACATCATTAAATACACACACACACACACACACACACACACACACACACACACATATTTATGTACTTCACCTAGTTTATCTCTACCAACCTCTAAAATATCCCAGCGAGTGAGTGAAAAAGTATATGATTGTTAGCTTTAACGGTCAAATTGACCCACCCTAGGATCACTTGGGGAGACAGACTCAGTGGGCACATCTATGGGGGATTGTCACAATGTAGTTGATTGATATGTGAAAACACCGTCCACTGTGGGCAACGCCATTCCCTAGGCAGGTCCTGAACTGCATACAAGTGAAGAAATAAAGCTGCACATAATTAAGCAAGCAAACAATTATGCATTTTGTATTTATTGTTCCCTGCTCTTGACTATGGCTGTGATGTGCCTGGTAGTCTTAAGTTCCAGCTACCTTGAATTCCTACGGACAGCAACATGGAACTATGAGCTAAAATAAAGCCATTCTTCCCTAGGTTGCTTTGTATCAGGATATTTTATCACAGGAACAGAAATGAACTCAGAGCAAAGTAACTATTTTCAAAGAGAGCACTGTTAAAGGTGAGATTCAGACTCGGTGACCTATTCCTCATTAACCAGTGACACTGAATACAAAATTATCTCTCAAAAATCCAACCTATTCTCAAATATAGATAAGAAACTGGGCCATACATACATAGAGAAAATTGTATCAGTCTTGAAATGAGTGGCTGATGAGCCAACATATAGTTTTGTCTCACCCAAATGATGCTGTAGGCTAACAGACCCTTTTGGTATTTTAAGAGCGGGTGAGAGCACTGACTTTGTAGCTAGAAAGAGGAATTCCTCCCTTCCCCATCCACAGACATAAAATGGAAGATGTGGCTGTGCTCATCCCAGGATGCTTTCTCTATACTAGGAACCTTCCATTTTGTTCAGAACGGTCCTGGTATGAGTTCACTCTCCTGGTGTAATTAATGAAGCCTCCTTTCAGTTTATAAATTGCCCCTGCTTAGGCAATAAAGTATATGTCCATCTTAACCCTCACACTTCATGAATGACTCAACAAATAAGTGGATGAGGGATTTCCTAGCCTCATCCACCTTGAGGGACACAAGATAAACATCTGTACTGTAGCATGCTGTATTACACTATCCAGCAGAAATCTGGTGAGCAGGGCATAATTCAGCAGCAGAAGGGAAGACTCTGTTTTCCTTATATAGAAGTAAAATGATTCCCCTTCTATCCCAAGTCTCTGAACTGTTAACTTCCTCCTCCATGTTCTTCCTTTGGAAAATGAATACAGAGATCAGGCCTGATAGAGGGCCTGGGGAGGGAAGAGCTATGGGTCAGCAGATTTGGGGACAATTTTCTCATTATATGGAGTTCAACTTTAACCCAGTGGTGAGAGTGTACTTACTACACTATTAACATTGTCTCCACTTGATGGGGGATTTGAATTGTCAAAACCAGATTTAATATTTATTTATTAGCTTGCTAGGTTTGTCCTTTGGCCTTCATTTCAGAACACCTTGAGATCATGAGACAAAAAGCAAAACACACAAAATAAACAAATGCTTGCCCCTCCTATAGTTGGTAGAACAAATGCACATTTATAGAAATTCTCTGGGCCTGGTGAAAGCAGGCAGAGGCCTGCTGAAGAAGTCCTGTCAAATCTACAAAGTGTGGCGCAGCCACCAGAGGTCACATTAGCAGGAGTGGCCAGGCCCCCTGTTTCTATGGGTTGCAAAAGCTCCCCAAATCTATGGCAGGTATTTGTTTAACACCTGTAAGCCCAGACAAAGGAAAGGTTACAGGGAAGGCGCTGTAAGGGAGCAAATGCCTAAGGGAGAGGAGAAAGCCAATCAAGCAAGGAACCAAAAACCTGCTGGGATTCCATTTCCTTAAGAGCTCCAAACAATTATAGACTGGTCTACCAGGCTCTGCCCATGTCATGTTGTGGTCCTGCCCTCGTTGCAAACCCCCACCAAATGTCAGCCCATTGCCTTTGAGAACCCCTGCTGGGACAGCAAGTGGAATGGGGCCTCTCATCTGAAGTCTGGGACCTGACCATGGGAAATACAGACAGTGCAATAAACTGACAATGTGGAGAAAATGTCCTATTCCATGATTGGCTGCTGCCTGAGAGATAACCTAGAGAGATGTGAGCATAACACAGAACAGAAGGCGGGGTTTCATAATGTCAGAAAACACACAGCCAAGTGTAGAGCCTAGAAATACTCCGCAAGAGTGTCTGAGTGTCACAGAAGTCATCATAGTGACCTCCAGGAGTGTCACAGGGATGGAGGGCGTGGGAAGAAGAGCAGATGTATGTGGGACCGTTGAGATCATCTGAGTTAAGATGAAGTATAGAACACTGCTCTGTACGCCCTTGATAGCAGCTTGGGGCCAAAGCCTGTGGACTGGGATTGCAGAGAAGCACACTACGAAAGGATGGAGAGAAAGACAAGGCTCATGTGAGTTCAAGTGGGTAAAATAGGGGGACAGACTCTTAACTGAGGCCTCCAGTTCAGAAGTTACTGGGACCTACCTCTACATGTTACACTTTTCATTAAAAAAAACGATTGCTTCCCTAATCCCAGCACTCGGGAGGCAGAGCCAGGTGGATCTCTGTGAGTTCGAGGCCAGCCTGGGCTACCAAGTGAGTTCCAGGAAAGGCACAAAGCTACACAGAGAAACCCTGCCTCGAAAAAACAAAAAACAACAACAACAAAAACAACAACAACAAAAAAACCCGATTGCTTCCCGAATGAAGAGATGAGTGGGGGGTCTTGTGAATTTAGAGGTCTTAAATTCATGAATGAACTGCACTTACAGTTCCATCTGGTGGAACTTGATTAAGGAGAGGAACCTTCCCTCCTGTGACCTGAGGTTGTTTAGTGTGCGCTGATGTCTCATGTTAGCATGTCTCAGTGACACCTTAGGAAGACCCGTCTTTGCCTACTTCGGTGATGAGCGAAGTTGGGCTGAGTTACTAAGGAAAGGGGATTTACAGAATGGCTACAATTCTGCTTTGTATAGAGATGGATTTAAGCCCTTTGCCACTTCCTAGAGTTTTCTCATCAGCAAGTGAAGCATTGGTGATTACGTGTGAATGAGACTTTAGAGTTAAACCCTCATTGTAAAGGCCAGATGGTTGTTGGATAAATCTATTGGGGGTCGGAAGAGGCACCTGTAGCTCCTTGAAATGCTGGAGCCTGGGTCTGATCTCCTGCCTCACTCACTCTAATCTCTTAAAAGTTGTCTGTTGGTAAGTCATTAACAACTTGTAGCTTTTCTTGACAAGTCCCTACCTGGGAGTTCTTTTTATAACAAAGTAAAAACCTCATTAAGACCTTAGGGATGATCCCTGAGGTGGGCAGGTTAGAGACAGACAACTCCCCTATCTATTTAGGGCTAGCCTGCACAAGTTACAGTGTCATAATAAAACTAATATCAAAACACAGAGGAGGAGAGTGAAGAGATCGTGTATTTATAAAGTAAAATAACTCAACATAAAAAAAAAGTATTGTCAGAGGGCAGATTTATAGCAATTGGGTTTAATGACCTTAAATAACTTTTTTTTTAAAATTCTAGAATTAAGCAAGATTCTATTTGATAAAATAGAATCATTATTCCAATGAGCTCAGTAGAAGAAAATTGTTTTTTATAGATGGAAAAGGACTGGAAGAAAATAGAAAAAAAAGTAACAATTACAAAGTAAGCGAACAAATACGAACTAGAAGGGGACTGGTCATTTCAAAGTTACTTCCCCTAAACTCTGGGGACAGTGAGGCAGACTAGAACAATCCCTGGCCAGTCCATGTCAGATTACATCTTTTGTTGTAAGGATTGTGTGCAGAGGAAACCTCCTTATCACACTAATTGAAACCAACCTGATAGAGGAGTTGGGCTGTTATCTCTAACGCTGATTTCTCAAGTCGGCCGGTCGGTGCCGCAAATCTAGTGTGGGAACTCAGTCTAGAGCAGTCGCCCTTTGTAGTTCTGATTCAACTGTCCTGCAAAGGTAGATAGATGCATGGCATTGTCTTCTTGTCTAAAGAGAACACCACGGGTTCTGAGTCTTTATGGCAGGCCACTGTAGGCTCATCACTTGTAATAAACCACTCAGATGGGGATTTGATGGGACTAGGAGAGTATGAGAAACATCTGTGCCTCCCTCTCATTATTGCTGTGAATCAAAAACTGCTCTCTGAAAAGTATTTTTTATTATTTCTTTTATTTTGAGATTATGATACAATTGCATAATTTCTTTCTTCCCTTTCCTTTCTCCAAACCCTTCCTTGGTCCTTGTTCTCTTTCAAATTCATGGCCTCTTTTTTTCATTAATCATTGTTACATGCCTTTATATGTATGTATGTACATATATATCCCTGAATATACCTGTTTATCCATATAATGCTACTGGTGTGTACATTTTCAGGGCTGACCATTTGGTATTGGATAACCAGTTGGTATGTTCTTCCCTTGGGTAAGACTGTTTCTCCTTTTTTTTTAGCATTCCTTAGCTCCCTGCAGATTCTTACACAGGGCTGAGCCCTCATGGGCTTTCCCTGCCCACTATGGCATGTCTATTGCTTGTTTAGCTCATGCTTAGGCACACTTGTTGGTGAGTTTTTATGATGGCTGTTTTTGACAAAAATGGGGAAAAGCTTGAAGCAACTCCGTTGAAGTCAGGAATGAGATAGGGGTGTCCACTATTCCCAGTCTTTTCATTATTGTTCTCAGAATGCTAGTTGAAGCAATAAGTCAAGAGAAGGAAACTGGAGGAGACAAGTAGGGAAAGAAGAAGCCAAACTTCTCTTGTTTGCAGATGACTTTACACTACACATCAGACGTTACAACAATTATACTAGAACATTTTTGAAAATGATAAACTCAGCAATGTGGCAGAATACACAATCAACTCACAAATAAAGAAAGTTTTCTATTCATTACCAGCAAGCATACAGATAAAGAGATCATGGACACACTTCCATTCACAACAGCCTCAAAAAGATAAAGTATCTAGAAATAGACCTAACCAGGGAAGGGAAGGGCCTCTAGAATGGAAAGACATTTCATGCTCATTGGATGGTAGAATTAATACTGTGAAATGAGTATTTAACAGAAGCTACTTACAGTTTCAATGGAATTCCATTCAAAATCCTCATCTCATTCTTCACAGAAGCAGAAAAGCCTATCCTAAAATTCATATAGAACCATAAAAGACCCCCCCCCATAGCCAAAACAATCCTCAGCCAAGAGAACAATGCTGGAAGGCTTTCCATTCCAGATCTTAAGAGATGTTACAGAGACACAGTAATAAAAACAGTATGGTACTGCCAGAAAACAGACACATAGATCAATGGAACACAATCAAAGACCCAAACATGAGCACATGTAACCTGCCATTTAATATTTTACAAAGACACCAAAAATATAAGCTGGAGGAAAGAAAGCATCTTCAATAAATGGTGCTGGGAAAACCAGATATCCACATGTAGAAGAATGAAATTAGACCCGAATCTATCTATCACCTTGCACAAAGACTAACTACAAATGGATCAAAGACCTAAACCTGAAACCTGAAGAAACGGTATATTAAAAAAAAAAAAAAAAGAAAGAAAAAAGAAAAAAGCTTGCTATATACCAGGAACTATCTCTAATCCCTTAAATTCTTTTTCTCTTCCAATCCAAGAATGGTTTGCATGGGCAACCAATATTAACGCTAAGTGCATACTTTCCAAAGAAGCATTAAGTGATTGAAAAATTAAGTTGAGGGACTGGAGAGATGTCTCAGAGGTTAAGAGCACTGGCTGCTCATCTAGAGGTCCCGAGTTCAATTCCCAGCAACCACATGGTGGCTCACAACCATCTATAATGAGATCTGGTGCCTTCTTCTGGAATGCAGGCAGAACATTGTATACATAAGTAAACAATTTTTTTTTTAAAATCGAGGGTTCCTTTTTCATTTCCAACACAATTGACATATGACTTGCTCAAGTTCTGCAAGCAAGCTTTTTGCTTGCATCTTTTTAGGGAGGCGTGGTGCATTTGTAGAATTGGGGCTTTGGGCAGTGCTCGTTTATGTTGAGTTCATCTGTGTCTTCTCAGTCTTTAGCCAACAGACCAAGAAGGGCCTTGGGAAGCAGCAATTCAAAGCTTAACAGGTTTCCGAGATGGTCAGCGCGGTAAGGCGTGCTGCTGTTCCTAGGAGCGGATCAGACAGGAAGCACTCACTCCACCAGGACAGACCCCATCTCTACTGCCCACCCATTCCTAACAACTGCTCTGTATGTTTCTCCTTCCTCTCTGCCAGCGGCCATCTTACCTCACCTATATCATTCCTTCCTGCTCCCCAATGCTGTGCTCGGAGCCCTCGCGGGCTCTCTTTTCCAGATTCTTCTATTTTGTTGTGTCGACAGTGGTGGATTTCAAATGTGATGCAATCTTTGGATTTCCAGCTAGGGCTTCTGAAAGTTCAGAACTTCGACTTCCATCCCAGACTTAACAAAAGAAACTAAAGTCTAAAGATGAGGCCATGGGAATCTACATCTTAAGCCCGCAGCTTGGCCGCTGCTTTTGCGTAGTCAAATTGATAATCAATGCAGAAAAATTAGAGTATTCTGTCTTCCGGGGAACCTAAATATTTCACGGACACAAGGCTGTTAGACTGGAAGAAGAAAAAGCATCCTCCTATGGCAGTGACTCCCAGCCCAGAGTTTATATTAAAACCTTGGTGGGGAGGGGGGCTTTAAATTAAAACCACTGCCTGAGCTACACTCAAAGCTAACTATATCAATTTCCAGAGGGACTCATGCACCATTACTTTAAAATGGCTCTTTCCGGTGATTCCAAGCTACACACGAACTACAGTTGCGCAGAATGGAGGGCAGGCACAGAAAACAAGAGCTATGGGACTCAACACACACAGATCACCTGCTCTTGTACTAAAACTCGGGTGGAAGACTATGACATGAACAGTGCACAGGAATTTGTTTTTGTGTTTCTGGTCTGTTTGTTCGTTTGGTTTTGTTTTGATTTGGGACAGAGTCTCACTATGTAACCCAGGCTGATCTTGAATTTGAGTTCCCCCTGACTGCCTGTACTTTCTCGTGCTGAGAGCACAGGCCTGTGCCACCATGCTCTATGGGAATTCCTATTTGTAAACAAGCAGCCAGGTCCCTGGACCAGACCCTGGGTACTAAGGCATGAGGTCCCTCCTTCTCAAATGTTGCTACTTGCCAGAATCAACCAATCAACCAACTTCATAGTACCTTAGGCTGCACCCTAAGACCAACTCAAAAAGAACCTCTTGGAGTGGAATTAGGCATTGGTAGGATTTTTGTTTGTTTTTAAACTTTCCAGGCAACTACAAAACACAGCATGGGCTGTGAACCAGTGCAGGAGAGGAACAGTGAATTCGTAGTAAACCTTGAAGAAGACAGGGAGTTTCAGACACACTGAACCTCAGAGAGCAGAGAGCTTGATTCCTTAACTGATGATGATGATGACAGACTGATGTCATCACCAAACTTTTGACATTTTGTTTATTTGACTAATAGGGAATTATATTTTTCCTCAAGCCTCCACCTCTGCCTAACAACAACAACAACAACAACAACACACACACACACACACACACACACACACACACACACACACACACACACACACAGTTGCACCCTTAGGGTGATCAAGTAGCTTCCTGGTTCCCAGCATGCCTGAGGTGAGTTTTATGGTTGGTTGGTTATCCTGTCATATTCTATGACTGCCCAGACATGGCCTATGCTGATTTCCTAACTAAGATGTGAAGCCTAGGGAATTTAAGAATACATGAAATCTGTTTAACACAACTTGGTTAACTTGGTGCCCATAGGAACAAGTTGGCAATATTGTCTAGGAAAGCTTTCTGGAAGTGTCCTCTCTGCTTACAAACTGCTCTAAGCGATCAGCTTCTGGGAACATCCAAACTGGCTGGATGCACATCGGTGTGATGTGTCAGGGATGTTGGACAGGGGTTTCAGAATGCCACTTTGTGCCTAACTCCACAGGGACAGCTATCCTCTTGTCCCCCTGTGATCTAACAGAGGATACGCTTTTCAATAGGAAGGTCTGAAAATAAGTTCCTATCAGCACTATGTCATCGGCCTCCACATTTTCCCAGTGTGTGAGGGGTGTTGCCTAACACGCTAGTCAGCTTTACTTTGCTGTGACAACATATTTGAGAATGTCAGCTCTAAGGAAGAACATTTATATTTTGGCTCTTAGTTTTAAAGATTTCAGCCCATAGCCAGCCGGCTCTGTTGATGAAGCAAAGTATCTTGGCAGGAGCATGTTGCAGGAGGCTGCTCACCTTGTGAGGTCCAGGAAGCAGATGGAAGGGCCCAGAATAAGAAAGGCACATTACTAATTGGGTTCCACTTCCTAAATTTCTACCAGCCCCCAATAGACTACCAAATTATGAAATCACAGCTTCCATAACCCATCGGCCTCCTCTGAGTTCCACCTCTGAGTCTTGTTGCATTGAAGACCAAGGCTCCACACATGAGCCCCTGGGAACATGCCAGACCCCAGTATATATCACCTTAGTTCTCTAACTGAACCTATTTCTTTTCTCCTAATGTTGTTCCAGAACACTCAGTAATCAGACAGTTCTTACCTGGTGGGTTTCTTTTGGGGGGGATGGGGGATCCTATAGGATACGGCACACACATACTCTTACTTCCTTGTCTGTCTGAGTCTTCTGGTTCTGTCTTGAGATGGTCTTAGCACTGTAGACATGATCTCTTCCTTGCAGAAGCAAGCTGATGAAGGTAGTCTGTGTAGGGGAGTCCTCTGGGAGAAGATGGGCATAGACAGCACATGAACTGCCCCCTGAGGGCATAGTGGTGCCATTCTGGAAACCTATAAGCAAAGGAGGCACTTATAAATTCAAGTAGTTTGATTTGGACAACCTTAGAAAAATCTTACTCTTCCTTCTAAGACACTGAGAGCAATGGGCGCTTGGCAGTAGTCCTATTATCAGATGTCCTGTTCTACTTTACAGTTTTCCCAGCCATGCTAAACTTGTGCAGGCAGGACTCCATCTGCATAGCCTCTCCTGGATCCTTCTGGTTTGTCATCATTGTTTTCTCCACTCCTAGGTCTCTGAAGACTTTTCTTGGTTTCGTATTTTCTAGAACTCAGAATGTCTCTCCACTTTAAAGAAGTCAGAGAGGAGCTGGGGAGACATTCTGCACTTGGAACCTGTGCTAGTCAGCTTTCCATCACTGTGACAAAATAGCTGAGACCATCAGCTCATCAGGAAGAAAGGTTTTAGTTTTTGTTTCAGATTTCAATCCATGGGACTTAGCCTTGGTGGCTTTGGACCTGTGGCACCATGGCCCACCATGATGGGGTTCACACTGAAGATTGCTCACATTATGATGGAAAGGAAGCAAAGGTAAGATATAGGAAACAGCCAGGGTCTCAGTATGCTCTGGAAGGGCATTTCTCCAACTAACCAGTTTGCTTCCATAAGGCCCTCCCTTCCTCCCACCCTTCCAAAGGTTTCACCCAGATGCTGGCAGCACCACAGTCTGGGCCAAGCATTTAACACACAGGCCTCTGGGGGACATGCACATCCAAAACCCAGCACTGACTGTGGAAGATTCAAGGAGTGGCAATGCTGAGGATAGAGGCTTTCACTGAAGTTAATCCATTTTCTACTTCTGCAACAAAATATTAATTTATAAAGGAATTATTTCTGACAGTTCTAGAGCCTAGTAAGGCTAAATGTAGTGTCCCACCCCTTTAATCCCAGCACACTGGAGGGTAGATTCAGGTGAGTCCCAGTGAATTCAAGGCCAAATGGAAAGCTAGTTCTAGGCCAGCCAGAGCTACATAGTGATATCCCATGTCAAATAAATAAATAAATAAATAAATAAATAAATAAATAAATAAATAAATACAAAGCTAGGAGGCATAAGAATATGGTGCTGGCACCTGCTACATCGTAACAGTGGAGGATATACACAGGCAAAGTACACGGGCACAGGTATTGTGGTGGTTTGAATGAGAATGGCCTCCATAGGTTCATATATTTGAATGCTTGGTTCCAAGTTAGTGGAACTGTTTGGGAAGAGTTAGAAGGTGTGGTCTTGTTGCAGGAGGTGTGTCACTGGGGATGGGCTTCCAGGTTTTAAGGTATAATTTCTCAGCTACTCTACCAGGGCCATGCCTACCTGCCTGACTACTGGTATGTTCCCCGTGGACACTAACGCTCTGGAATTTTTAGGCACAAATTAAACTCATTCTTTTATGTTTCCTTGGTCATGGTATTTTCTCACAGCAATTGAAAAAGTAAGACAGATCTATACACACACACACACACACACACACACACACACACGTGCACGTGCACGTGCACGTGCACGCACATACCCCCCCACACACACACGGGGAGGGGGAGAGAGAGAGAAGAGGAGGAGGAGAAAGTAAAGGATCTGGGGACTCACTTTTAAATAAAATCCATCTTATGATAACTAACCAAGTAATACAATAATAACATTAAAAATTCAATCCATTCTATTAGCTGTTAAGTAAATGATAACCAAGCTACAAACTTTAGACCCATAGAGGAAGGGACTAGGGTGATACATGGATCTTCCTGGGAGGGGGTCAGTAGAATAGATTTAATGGACGGACTGGGGGCAAGGAGGACAGAATGGGGGATGAGGTTGAGGAAGGGAATTTTGGGAAAGACAGCTAGAATTGAGGAGCATTTGAAGGGTGGTATGGAAACCTAGTGCAGTGGAAACTTCCTAAAACATACGAGGGCAATCCCAATGAAGTCTCTGCACAATGGGGAAGACAGAGTCCCAGTGGGCCATCTCTTGTCACCAAATGAAACTTCCAGCACCAGGAATGGGTTACATCCAATTGAGTTGTTGGCCAAAGGGATTTCGTGGAAATCCCCCAAACAACCCAGGCTGTCGCCAAGCTAGTAGGTTACTCTCCACAATCTGACAACAAGGCTCCATTGCTGAAGACCACACCTACACAACTCATTGAACATGGAAAGGTCAATCTTGTGCCTGCATAGAACCTACATCCCTACATTTTAGTGTCTTTGGTACAGGAAGGTACTCTGCAGGTACCAAAAGAGAAATGTAAACACCAACCTAGCCACAGACCATTTGATCTGTGCACAAACAATGCCTTCCTGCCTACAAAATCTCATAGGGCAACAGTGGCACAAAGCTTGTGGGAGTCACTGACCACTTTCTGATTTGACTTAAGGCCCACTCCATGAGATGGAACCCACAACTGACACTGCTCAGGTGACCAAAAACCAGAGACTAGATAGTCTAGAGACCTACGGTGAAACCAAATACCGCTTGTTTTTAAAAAAGAGAGAGAAAGAAAAAAAAAGTAGGGATAAAATGATGACTCTTCATGATATTCTGCTATACTCATAGATCATGCCTTATTTGGCCATCGTCAGAGAAGCTTCCTCCTGCAGCAAATGGGAACAAATACAGAGACCCACAGCCAAAGAGAGACCTTGGAACACTCGGCTCTAAATAGGATGTCTCCATAAAATCCCTCACCTCAGAGCTCAGGGAACCCTGTGGAAGAGGAGGTGAAAGAGTGTAAGAGCCGGAGGGGAGGGAGGACCAGGAGAACAAGGCCCTCTAAATCAACTGAGTAAGGCCATATGAACTCGGAGACGGAAACAGAGAGCACAGGGCCCGTGTGGGTTTGTGCCAGGTCACCTGCATGCATATTATGGCTTTCAGTTTAATATTTTTATGAGACTCCCAAGTGTGGGAGTGACTGGATCTTTGATTCCAGTGCCTTCTCTTGAGCTCTTTTCTATCTGTTGGTTTGCCTTGTCCAACTTTGATGTGATGGTTTTTATCTTATATTTTATTTTGCTATGTTTGGCTGTTATCTCTTAGAAGCCTATTCTTTTCTAATGAGAGACAGAAAGAGAGTAGAACCAGATAAGAAGAGAGTTAGGGAGGAATTGAGAGGAACAGAGGGAGGGGAAACTGTAATCAGGTTATATTGTATGAGAAAAGAGTCTGTTTTCAATAAAAGAGAAAAAATAAAAAAAAATTTGTTCATGAAGATGGTACCCCAGTGGCCCAATTATTTGTTTTGTTTTGAGATAGGCTCTTACTTTATAGCCACAGCTGGCCTGCAACTCATTGTGTAGCCTAGATTGGCCTTGAACTCATGGCAATTCTCCTGCCTCAGTTTTCTGAGTACTAGGCTCTCAGTCATGAGCCATCACATCTGGCTTGACTACTTCTTACAGGTACTCACTCTTGATATTATTGCAATGGCCATTACATTTCATCACTAGCGTTAGCGTGGACAAACTTGTGCTGAAACTTAGTGGTGATTGTAAAGGAATGTATTTGAGGGCAGGGGTATGTGTCTCCCTGGTCTCACCATCTATCCTGACCTGGGACACCAGGCACTGAGATTCTCTGGCATAGAACAGAACAGCAAAGCAGAACCCTCCAGAACGGAAGCAATGTTCCTGCTCTTTGGATCACCACAGACTGTGAATGTATTCAATTCTGGCAGACGAGCCTCTCACACTTATTTTGGAGACTGATGCTAAAGTAGGAGGTGTATGAATTCTTCCATGAAAGTGTAAAATGATAGTTATTCCTTTTTATCTTTAAAAATCAGTCACAGAGAATTCACAGAGCTTTTTATTTTTTTCTCTCTGTAACCATTAAGATTTTGTTAAATGTCTGTTATGTGGGAGCCTCTTCCTAGGCCAAGAGAAAGGTGGAGGCAAGGGCAAATTCTTGACCTCAAATACAGATCATCTCTGTAGTTAGAGAAGGTACCTGTACTGGGTGGCTTTGTGTGTCAACTTGACACAAGCTAGAGTCATCAGAGGGAGGAGCCTCAGCTGAGGAAATGCCCCCAAGAGATCCAGCTGGAAGGCATTTTCTCATTTAGTGATCAACAGGGGAGGGCCCAGCTCATGGTGGGTGGGGTCACCCCTGGGCTGCTGGTCCTGGGTTCTATAAGAAGGTGGGCTGAGCGAGCCATGGGGAAGCAAACCAGTAAACAGCACCCCTCCATGGCCTCTGCATCAGCTCCTGCCTCCAGGATCCTGCCCTGTTTGAGTTCCTGTCCTGACTTCCTTCAGTGGTGAACAGTACTGCTGAAGTGTCATGGTGTTTGGTCATAGCAGTAGAGACCCTAACTAAGATAGCGCCCATATATGAAAGGGTGTGAGTACCAGCGGGAGTGGAGGGGGTCTCCCCAGGAGTCAGACTGTCCAAGACAGCTTCAGAGACGGATGCAAGAGAAACCTTGGGGATGGGGTGTCACAGCATACCTCAAGGTGTGTGTGTATGTGCACATGTAAAAACACATGTGTCTTGTAGATCTTGGGCCCCAGCAGGACTAAACAGTCACCACTGAGGTTTAGCTAAGATTTTAATTGATAGGTATAAAAACTATTCAAATTTTAGGGTTTTTTTTTTTTTTCTTATGTCAGTTTCAGGAATTGGTCAGGAATTTATTTCACTTAAGGTGTCAAAGTTACAGACACAGTTCCTAATGTCTTCTTATTTTTAACATCATTACGATTTATGCCTGCCTCCTTCGTTCTTCTGATGTTAGTGGTTTGTGTTTTTTGAGATGGGATTCTTAAGGTAACAGTTCTCTAAAAGATTTTAGTATTTTTTAATTTGTGTGTGTGTGTGTGTGTGTGTGTGTGTGTGAGTTTGAGCATGTCTGCCTACCATGGTGTATGTTTGGAGGTCAGATTCCTTGTGGAAGTCAATTCTCTCCTTCCACCCTCTGGGACCCCTCTCCCTTTCTCCCCTCCCCCACCTCTTATTGCCCCTCTCCCAACCAAGGACACTTGCTTCATAGATCCCAGACCAGAACTCAAGCCTGGGTCTTCTCTCTGTGGAATCTTATCGTTCCTATTTTCTTGCAGTCAGTCCAGTACCATCTTTTCGACTTTCTCTTACCTGTTAAAAAGTATAGATGTCAGAACTTCTTTGCAAACCATTTGGTTTTTGTTTTTCAATTTCACAGCTGAGTTGCTTTCTATGGGGCTCCAAAACCACATAATGAAAGATAAAATAATGTGTTTGTTTTATTCCTTTTCTTGCTGAAAGGTCTTGGCTTGTGGGATAAGTTAGCTTTACTTGGCAATTTGAGATAATCAAGAATTGAGGACTTGAATGGTTTTAATCTCTTTATCATTTTAATCTTTGCATGCAGAATTAAAGATGGCCATAAGTCATGGGCCACAGGCAAGACCGTTGTAATACATTTTTTTCTAAAGAAAAACAAAAACAAAACAAACTGAAAAAAAAAAACCAAATCAAAGCAACAACAACAAACCAGTTAGAAGACAGTACTGTGGGTAGAGTGAGAGCTTTGAGAACCTCTGAGATCGGAGTTAAATCCACCCAAGCTACTTCGTCACTTGACCATTTTGACCTCCATTACAAAATGGAGATAATCCTGAGCTCCTGAAAGGATTGTTTTACAAACCAAATGTAATGATATAAGGGAAGTTTCTCAAAAGCAACAATTGCTATTACTTATTCCTTATCAGGATTACGGAGGAGACTGGTGTGTGGAGGAAAGTGCACTAATGATTTTAGTCAGATCCTTGCCCCTCCCCACCCCCTCGCTCCTTAAAATGTGTCAGCAAGAGACTTGATGTGAAAGTCTCAGAATGAACTGGTAGGTTAGATGTTTATTTCCTTTGGGCTGAGAGCCATGGCAGGTTGGTCTCTGTGTGAGCTCAGTGGTCAAGGGGATTGTTCCTGTGGTCAGGCCATCTGAGACACTCTTAGCTCTGAGCATCTAAGTTTCATTTGCAATGTCTATGAGATGAGAATGATAATTTTGTTCATTTAAGATTAAGTTAAAACGAAATCCAAGTCACCACATAGAATTGTAAACACGCCGCTTCCTATTGGTCAGATGGGGAGGGGCCTGGTGTGAGTGGAGGGTGAAGAGACCTTGCTGAGTCTTCTTGGACTCTGCTTGAACTCCCAGCCACAACAAGGTATCCATTAGCTTCTCTTCCACTTTGATTATATTTTTATTCTCTTTCCCTCTTCCCCCTCCCCTATCTCATTTTATTTGAGACATGGAGCCAAGGCTGGCCTTGAACTTGATCCTCCTTTTCCTTGCCTAGTGGTGGGAGTACAGATGTGTGCTACCATGCCTAGCTCTTTATTTCTTGATTTTATTTATTTTGTGTGTAGGTGTGAGAGTCGTGTGGTCTATGCAATGGTATATTCGTGGTGGTTGTGTAGAAGTCAGGGAGCATGTCTGGTGCCTGAGTATATACACGGGGGTGCAGGTTTTGTTGGTTTTATGTGGCGCTTTTACCCTTTGAGGAAAAGTCACGAAGCATGACAAAACCCACTATCAGAGTTTATTTGGGAAGGAGGGACAGAAGAGAACGTGCTTGGGCCTATGGAAGACATGGGGGCGAGGGAGAAGAAGAAGGGGGAGGAGTGACCTGTTTTTTATGGATTTCCCTGCACATGCGCATATGGGTTTATGGGGCTACCCCATGCATGCGCATAGATTGCGTGATCATGCTACGCTCAAACTACGTGATCACACAGTGCACAGATTGCGTAGGACGTAAAGCCCTGGAATGACTAATCGTTTTGCCAGCGCATGTGTGGTCATGTAGCTGGGGGAGTAGTCAGGAATTCCAACAGGTTTGCATAGCCACGGCTGGGCAGAGGTCAGGGGAGCACATCTGGTGTCCGCTCCTTCACTCTCTGCCTTATTCCCTGCAAAAGAGATCTCTCACGACTCTGGGTCTAGGATGGTGTTCTAGGTCCAGTGATTCTCCTGTCTCCCCCCTCCACACACACACCCCAGCACTGGGGTTACAAGTCTGTGTGACTACACTAAGCGTGTGTGTGTGTGTGTGTGTGTGTGTGTGTGTGTGTGTGTGTGTGAGAGAGAGAGAGAGAGAGAGAGAGAGAGAGAGAGAGAGAGAGAGAGAGAGAACTTTAATGCTGTGTATATCAGACTATAACAGAGACAACCACAAAACGCACTTCTGTACTTCCTACATAGCACGCTGTATTACAGCAAGCCCAGCTTATAGTCCACCATCAAGTGCAGTTCGCCCATCAGTTCATTTTGTAATGGATCATTAAGAATATCCTCAAAACCGATGATCTCATCATCGCCCCTTAAAACATCTAGGGAGAGGGTTGCACTTGGAAGACATGGAAGGCGCTGAGCCTGTGGCACTACCTTGAGTTCCAATGAAGAAGGTATACTTCAGTGTGACAGACACTCAGATATTTGTACCGGGCTTTTCCTTTTAGGCCACCAAAACCAGCTCCCAAATCATGACACGGAGACTTATTATTAGTTTTGAATGCTCAGCCTTAGTTTAGCTCTTATTTGAATCTCTCTCTCTTTATCTACATTTTGCCTCAGGGCTTTTTCACTCTTTCTGTTTATCTTACTTTCCTGCTGTCTCCAGTGTCTGGCTGGCTGGCGGCTGCCTGGTTTCTAGCCTCAGGAGGGTCCCCTTCTCTCTTCCTCTTTCTCTTCCTCTTTATTTATTCTCTCTACCCCCCAGCCCCCTCTATCCTTTCTCCTGCCTAGCTATTGACCATTCAGCTTTTTATTAGACCAATCAGGTGCCTTCGGTAGGCAAGTTGAAACAAATGCAACACATCTTTACGTACTTAAACACACATCCTTACATCATTAAATGCAGCATAGACAAATAACACACCTTTACACAGTTAAAGTAAACGCCACAGCTTAAACAAACGTAACACATCTTTGCCTAGTTAAAGTGATATTCCACAACAGATATTCCTCAGTGTGGAAAAGTTAATGTTGTCTTGGTTGAGCTAGAAAGTTTTTTTTTTTTTTCCTGGTAATTCAGGAGGGTGATTGGGCAGAAGCTCATTTTTCACACAAGAAAAGCCTTTCTGGAGAAGATCATCACTCTTGATGGGTCCAGTTCTGAGAGCTCTGGGAGCAGAATGCTTTCAGCTGTGGCCCATGGCTTCTGGCCTTCATCTTGGACCTGATACCATGCTTAGCTTTTAGTGTGTTTTATGGATGCTGGTGATTAGAAGTCAAGTTCTCAGGCTCTAACCTATGGAACCAACCCCCCAGGCCCTAGTTCTTTATCTTTTCTTCAAGGCTCTTAAGAACTAGGAGGTTTCCTCCTCCTCCATTTCTCCTTTTCTTTTTGTCTCTCTCCCTCTCTCTGTCTCTTTGCCTCTCTTTCTGTCTCTGTCTCTCTCCATCTCTGTCTTTGTCACTCTGTCCTTTGTTTCTCTCTCTTTCTCTGTTGCTCTGTCTCTGTCATACATTCTCTCTCTTTCTCTTTACCTCTTTTTAACCTTGTCTCCCTCCTAACAGCACCCTCTCCACTCCCCTGGCCCCGAGCTTGTTCTCTGGAAGTTGAACTACAGGGAAACATTGAAGTTGTAGTAGGTCAGTGCGGTAGGAGATGCTATTCAAGGCAGGCTGACTCTGGGCACTGGCCAAAGACTCACCCGTAAGAGGAAAAGAAAGGTTATTGCGCTAGGATATGCAACCAGCAGAGAAGGCAGAAGGGCACAGGGTGGATTCCAGAAGGAGTTTGTGGAAATGGTCATTATGGTAGAGAATGACTGTTTGGAGTAATCGTGAAGGTAACGGCTTTTGGGAACAACGGCATATGTCTAGATGTAATGATAGAGAAGTTCAGGGCTTTAGGGGGCCAAATCATACATTCTGCTAGTGACAGTCTAACAAGAGGACGAAGAGGAAGCAGAAAGGTCTCAAAGGGTTTACCACCCAGAGTTCTCAGAAGTAAACTGTACTGGGCAGCTCTTCTGTGCCAGTAAGTGCCATATACATGCCACCTCACTTAATCCTGAGAGCAACACCACTGGGAAGTGCTATTATTAAATCACTTGTAAAATTAAGCAAAATGCATTAAACAACACATTGAAAATGTTGTCATAATAATTTGATAATAATAAAGTAGACTCCATTTTGAATCAATAGAAAGTATTTTGAACAGTTAACATTTCCACGCTCATATAAGAAGTCAGTGTTAGAAGTCCTCATCTTTTCATTCATTTTATCATGGATAATTTGCCTTTGGAATAAATCTGTGAAATAAATCCATTGATGATAGCAAGTTCATAAGAAAATTATGTAGCTGTACTTTACTAGACAACAGTAGCTAAGTGAATAAATACAATTGACAAAGAAGGCTAGGAGGTGAATTTAGCATGAGCACAATTATTGGGAAGCTAGAATCCTTTGCACTGTAAATGCCAAGCTTGATACAAACTAAGTTGTTTATTATTGTTCAAATGAAGACTACATGCATAAAATAATCTTTTTTTTTTCTGTAGAATTTACCCCTTCTCACCCGTGACAGTATTCACAACTTGTCTTGCTTAGGGTTTCTATTGCTGTGATAAAACACTATGACCAAAAGCAACTTGGGAAGAAAAGGGTTTATTTTATTTACACTTCTACACCAGAATCCATCATCGAAAGAACTCAGTTCAGGAACTCAAGGCAGTAGCCTAGAGGCAGGAACTGAAGTAGAGGCCATGGAGGAGGGCCACTTGCTGGCTTTCTCCTCTTCTGCTCAGCCTGTGTTCTTACACCATCCAGGACCACCTCCCTAGGAGTGGCACCACCCACAGTGACCTGGGTCCTCCCACATCAATCATCAATCAAGAAAATGCTTCACAAGCTTGCCCATGGGCCAATGCTCTGGAGGCATTTTCTCAATTAAGATTCCTTCTTCCCAGATGGTTCTAGTTCTTGTCAAGTTGACATAAAAACCAACCAGCACATGATCTTATCTAGGTTCTTAGAAATCTGGGCCCAAGGAGTTTCCCTAGACCTTTTCAGGAAGCATATGGTTCAAAGAGCTCTTGCCAAAATTCTTTCACCAAACCCCAATGAGTTCCTACTGATCACACATGGCAGCCTTTATAAGTCTCCACTGGAATCAAGTCAGGCCATAGGGCATTTACCAATTTAAAAATTTGGTCCAGATGTTTGGCCTTCTTTGGCAGTGGCTCTTACCTTAATAAATACTGCTGTGAGAATTGTCCCAAGGCATTCAGCATCACTGCCTCCACATGCTCTAAGAGATTCTACCATTCCTGTAGGCTTCTTTTTAACTGGTTCCTTCTAGAAATGGTGGCGAGTATGACAAAGTGATATCAGACCTGGCTGGAGGCCAGCAGACTATCTACCCAATAGTAGCTAGCATTCAGTCCTCTATCTAAGTCATCACTCTGTTCTCACCTTCTCAAAACAGGTCACCAGAACAATCCGAGGACTCTGGAGACCAACAGGACGGTCATTTTCCATCTGATCTCATAATTGTTAAGGATCAGCTCGACTCTAGCTCCTGTATAGAGCCCACAGACAATGTGTCATCTGAGTTTCTGCCCCCACAACCCAGATCACGAGAGCCGTGTCTCTAGAACTTGCCTTTGCTTGGCTCGGTTGTCCCAACACTACTCTAATTCAATTAGATGTTTCTTAAATTTTCCCGTGTTCCCCAAAATGGTGCAGCCAAAAGGTAACTCACAGCTCTCTCAAAGTTTCCCTTCAGAGACAAGTTTCCACAGCTACACTGTTGACTTCAGGATGGGCAAAATCTTTCTCAGTCACCTCTTTCTACCAGCTAGTCACACATAGTTTTCCTATTATGGATAGCTTGGTCCTTCTCTGAGGTTTTTCCTATTTCTTTCTTAGACAACAGTATCAGTTACTGTAGCATCCCACCCTTGACCAGAGTGGAATGTGTAGATGGATAGTCCTTTCCAGTTGAGATTTCATTAAAGTCATATTCTTTTTTTATTGATTTGGAAAACTTAATGAAGATATAATTACATAATTTCCCCTCCTCCTCCCTCCTACCCCTTTCATAACCACTCCTGCTCCCTCCCAAATTTACAGCCTCCTTTAATGGTTGTTACACATATAAACGAATAAATATACAAATATAGCTTGCTGAGTGCATTCAGTATTACTCACTAACCACTTGGGCTGACAACTCAGTGATAACGAATCAGGGAGCTCATCCCTGGGGAAGACTAATTTTCTCTCTCTCAGCAGCTGTTAAGAGAGTTCTCTCTCTTCAGCTATGGGTGGGGCCTCAGGAGATTTCTCCCATCTATGTTAGGTGTCTGTTAATTGGTGTGGGAATCATTCAGGTCTTGATTAGGCAGCCATATTGAGACTGCATGGGTATAGCGTCCTTGTCACAGCTAGAAGGAACAATCTCCCAGCAGACTTACTGGTCCTCTGGCTCTCACCATCTTTCCACCCCCTCTTCTGGGATGTTCCTGGAATGTTAGGTGCAGGAGTTGTGTTGTAGCTCTCTCTGTTGTGGTTGGGCAACCCATACTCAGTCGTTCTCTGCCTTTTGAGTAGCTCTAGCTTTTGGTAACGGTCTCCATCTGCTGCAACAAGAGCATTTTTGATGAGGGGTGAGAGCTATGCTTACCTATGAGTGTAAGGATGAGTATGTTGAGTGAAGTTAGAAAACATTCTTGAATAACTTCTTAGCTGATAACCCATCTCATCAAAAGCTGTGACTATCCAGAGTCAGCTGCTTCCCTAGAGCCTCTTAGAGTGTATCCTGGCTCCTACCCTAGAGCAAAGATCTGTAACATCTTTCTGTTGTCTGGCTCTAAAAGAATAAGACTCGGGAAGAGAAAGTTAGGATTTTATTCATCAGGGAACTTGGTGGAAGGTGAGGCTTATAGAATGGGGTTCATGCTTTGTGTGTTAATTTTTTTTATTTGTTTCAGTAAATGGATGCAGTTCTTATGCTTCTGAGAGCATCGCACCAGACCGGAAGTTTTAATTAGGGCTGAGGGCAGATGAGTGGGAAAGCATGTGCTTAGTTTGCATGCACAGAGCACCAAAAGAAAATTTAAAACGAAACAAAACTCTGTGAGACTCTAGCACCGTGACTATGTGTGTGCTGGTGCTGAGCTGGACTCCCCTCATCAGAGACCGGCTCCTTTGGAGCTTTAACAAAAGAGGAAGTAGGTTAAAAAAAAGGAAAAAGAGAAAACTAACAAGGACAGAGAAATAGAGGCAAGTTCAGATCTTTTCTCCTTCTTCATGTAAGGGTAGGAGGAAATAATACTAGCTTTTAAAGAGTTTCTAAATTCTATTTCTTTGGGCAATAGAGATGGAATCCTAAAACAGCAAAAGCCAACTGAACATAAGCTCAAGTTTACACTGTGGGGAGACTTTCCATTTGTGAGGTTTCTAGACATAGTCTTAAGATCTCTTTTCTGGAGCATGAAAATAGTTTCTCCTGTTTTTGTTTGCACCTGCCAATTCTTTAGAACCAAATTCTAGTGATTGATAAACCCGTGCAAGCACAAACACGGAACTAACATAACAACGTAGCTAAGGGCAAACTTAAGAACATTACCTGTCCTGTGCATTGTTTGGATCTGGGAGAGAATAGAACCAGTGGAGGAATGGATGTTGTGTTACAAGAATAGATTAACAGGGAAGAAAGGTCGCAAGCTCCGACAGAGACTGTTACCTAAGAAAGAGGAATCATCTGTGATGTCATCTAGGGCTTTGGCTTCCCTTCCCAGGCTAAGTGCTCAGCAAATGTTAGTTCTCATGAAAGGATGCTAAGGGAAGGGACAGCCTTGATTCCTAATTAGAGCATTGTGGGTTCAAAGCTTCCAGCAGTTGTGTGCATGCGCACGTCTCTCTCTCTCTCTCTCTCTCTCTCTCTCTCTCTCTCTCTCTCTCTCTCTCTCTCTCTCTCTCTCTCTTTCTGTCTCTGTGTGTGTGTGTGTGTTTGTCTGTGTGTCTGTGTGTCACCCTGTGTGTGTATGTTGGTAGGAAACATTTCTGTTGGGGAAAGACCATCATAAATACTCAAATACTGGACTGGAGAAGAGAGGGACAAGGGTGTGGTTCCTAAAGTCTAAAGTCCCTGCTATTCCTGTAAAAGGCCACCCTCATTATAGAGTTACAGATTTTGCATTCTCTAAGAGATGTTGCCTTTCTAGACTCAGAAATTTAGATGACAAACTATTATTGCAAATTATCTATTCTTCTTACTAAGTAAGGTAGGTGTGTGTGTGTGTGTGTGTATGTATGTATGTATGTATGTGCATGCGCGTGCATGCGTGTGTGCGCGCATGAGTGTGTGTGTGTGTTTTCACAATTGTCCACTGGGCACTGGAAGAAGGGCATGGTATCAGGAAATACAGTATTTTCCAAACACTGGAGTAATGATTTTCTTACAAAGAGCATTCTTAGAAATTCATGGTGCTATTCCTACCTGAATAACCTAGACTTTGGAAATCCTTCCATACCAGACAGCTTGGTCCTTTTCATCTCCCATACCAGACAGCTTTTGGTGTGAGAAAGACATTTATTTTATTTACTTTTATTTGAGAAATTTAATTTTTCAATTTCAGTATCAAATAGCTAGTGAGTTTTTTTACATGAGAAAAGAACTCACTAGCTATTTGATATTGAAATTAAAAAATTAAGCTAATTCACACTATCTGTGTCTTGTTATACAATTGTGGACCTTCCTGAAAGTGAATCTGAATTCTAGATATGGCTTTTCTTTTTACTAGATAGGACAATGACTCTCTTAACATCCCGCCTCCCTTTTTCTTCTTCCAATAATAATTTTAACCAGTTTTATAGGAAGTGTTTATAAGGCTAGGGCTGTCCAGTATGAACATAACCTATATTTTGGAAATAGGTTCGTATCTGAGTCTTGTCAAAGGACTAGACCTGATCCCTACTACAGATGGTGAAGCTTTCGGATCTTTCTTTGTTTTCCCAGATTTCCTTAAAGCTAAGAAATGGATACACAACTTAGGCTCAGTCAATCAGGAATGCCTCCCCCATTCTTTGAATTTTTGCTAGTAACTCAAGCAGGCAGGACCTAGCACATGACAGGGAGAAGGGCAGAAATCCCATGAACCCGAGTGACTGTGATGTCTTGGTGTCCAATGGTGGTAGCGTTCAGGGTGCCGGCTGCAGCTTGTTGTGTTGGTGACAGCAGCGACAGAAGAGTTATTATGTATGGTCTGGGTGTAATCTACTTAAGAGTAGCTGAACAGCCAAGATGACTGACATTTGATAGAGTATCATCCTTGGCTAAGAACTAACAAAGGCTCTTTGCAGAGAGACTCTGTGGTTCCTTAGTTTAGGAAGATATTTGGAAGTAGAAACCAGTAAAATGGAGCTAATACACAGAATGTTGAAACTTGATGATAAATGGAATTTAGCCTTCAATGGAGTTTTATGGAAATGGCCCTGCATTTGGGTTTGAGGTTTCAGTTTGTGCATTCAGATATTGTCAGGAGGCCAGTTATGGAGGCCAATTACCTCTCTGATGGAGAATGCTTCTTAGCTGGGTGAAATCCTCTTTCCCCTTTTTATGGGATGAAAATCCCTTCTCTAGATTTTTACTGGGACCAAATAAGTTTCTGAAGGCACACTTTCTGGGCTGGTTAGGATGTGCATATGCAGGACTGGGAAGTGGCCCCCCACCTTGCCTTTGTGAGCCCAAGAACCCTCAGAACAGCAGTGCTCCCTCACTGAGCACGGGGACCACTTGGAAAAAAAAAAACTCACCTAGAAAAAAATCCAGTCAATACCTCTGTGGTTAGGATCTAAGAACGGGTATTATTTTAAGGTGTCTCAAGGAATTTTAATGTGCAGCTAGTTTGAGGAGCATTGACTTTGAGCAATAGTTGGTGATTTGAACCCAGGGCTTGGCACATCTGAACCCAGGGCCTGGCACACACTAGGCAAACATTCAACCACTCAGTTACACCCTGGTCCCCCATCTTACCTTTTATTTAAGACAAGGTCTCACTAAATTGCCCAGGTTGGCCTTGAACTCACTCTGTAGCCCAGGCTGGCTTGAACCTGTGATTCTCCTGCCTCATCCCTCCTGAGTATCTGGGACTACAGACTTGCACCCCCAGGCCAGGCTGTGTGTTATTTTGTGTGTGGAATGGTCTAATCATCTTTTGATTTTGTTAATTTTCCAATGTCAGCCCATTCCTAAAGGAGTTTGTCCAAGTATTATTTGACACAATGTTACTAAAAGTAAACTTCTGTAATAAAAAAATGATAAGCTTTATGTTATTGCATGCAAAAGAATATAGTATTATGTGCTGGGAAAATTTGTCCAAGTTGAAGTCTATTTCAGTTTTGGCAATAGCAATGGTCTTACTTTTCTATTGCCATGACAAAACACCATGATTGAGGCAACTTATGAAAGGAAGAGTTTAATTTTGGGCTCATTATTCCAAAAAGCTAGACTCCGTGATCATCATGGCAGGGTACAAGGTGGCAGGCAGGCAGACATCGTGTGGAGCTGGAGCAGTACCTGAGAGCTGACATCTCATCTCCAAACAGACAGCCGAGAGCTAACTAGCAATGTTGTGGGCTTGCCTACCCCCAGTGGCACCCCTACTTCAACAAGGTCACAACTCTGAATCCTTCCCAAATAGTCCCACCAACTGGGGACCAAGTATTCAAGTATAGGAGTCCATGGGGGACATTCTCATTCAAACCAACACAATTTAAAATTATAAACATTCATGAACCATCAGCTTCAGAAGACAGCAACACCATAGACATATTGCAAACAGAAGAAACTCATATGGTACATGTGTATCTTGTGCAAATTGTATATTATATAAGCTATGTTAAAATGAAAACATACCTATGCAGAATAATAACTATGGAGGGTAATTATGGAGAATAGTATGTGGGTGAATGGTCAGGGAATAACTATCCTTATTTCTAACTTCCTCTGAAAAGGCCTCTAAGGAAAGCTAAAATCTCAAGAGCCCTTACATACAAGACATGGGTTAGGACACGGGAACTGGTGTAGAGAGGACATGCCCTCGTCAAAGTCAAAGATGGGGACAAATGTAGCGTGAGTGGAACAAGAGGAGAGCAAGGGATCTAGCGTGAAGGACGGGAAGATGCTGTACGCAGGAGGAGCTTGGTGGAAATGAAGGGTGGGCAGTTCAGCAGGTTTTGCCAGACGTGATTTGAGCAGGAGACTTGTTTACCATGGATTCTCCATTTTAAGGCTGGTCTCGGGAAGTACTCGCTCTGAAGCCTGTTAGACAGGAGTTCAAATCCTGACTTGGTCACTGCTTTGCTCTCTATGACTCTGGCCAATGGCCTTTGGAGTTCCTGTTTCCTGTGTTTAAGACACGCGGAGAGAAAGCCTTCCTTCCTAAGGATTTTGTGAACGAAAGTGAAACTGTGCCATAGTGAACTGTGCCTGTAACAACTCTGGCTCTTACTCGTGGTCTCAGAATGCTTTGTCTGGGCTTTTTTTAAAAATTTTTTTATTTTATTTATTTATTTTTTTTTGCCTTACAGGTCTTTTGAGTATATATTATGGCTTCTGGTTTTGTGTTTTCCTGGGCTTTCTGTGTATGCAAATATGCGTATGTCTGCATAAATATGTGTTTCTTGTGCTTTTTCTCTGGCTCTTTTTCTTCTGTTTGTTTTGTCCTATTCTGGTTTATTTGTTTTTGTTTTCTCTTAATTATTATTATTTTTAGATGCCTGTTCATTTTCTAAGGAGAGAGAGAAAGGGTGTATTTGTATGAAAAAAATATATTTTCAATAAAAGAAAAAATTATTTGCTATCCCTGATACAGTGCTATACAGTTTAGAGATTAATATCTCTCTCTCTCTCTCTCTCTCTCTCTCTCTCTCTCTCTCTCTCTCTGGACTCATGTAGCTCAGGCTGGCCTCAAAGTTGCTACATAGTTGAAGATGACTTTGAATTAGAAATTTGGCCAGATTTAGTCTTCTACCCTTTATAGCCACTCACATATGAACGGCCCCTAGTAGGCATACCTGAATACGCCCAGCAATTCTAGGCAATATGCTGTTCCTATGAAGGTGAGAATTCCTTTCTGTCTCCTAGAAACTAATAGAAAGCATCCATGGGGTGGAGCTAGCATGGCAGGTGGCCCACCAACTACAGCTGCAGCCATGTGACCTAATCCGATGGTGGAACTCAGCAGGAAAGATCTGTGCAGTAGCATGCAGTAGGAAAACAGTGGACACGGAGCACATCAGAGCCCAGCCTTTGGCTTATTGTGAATATGGGATAAAAGCTGTTTTTCACCTTTGAGATAATGTTCATTCATTTCCTGAGATTATCAGCTGGACATTCACAAGGCAGGGGTGGATCCCAGAGCTCACTGTTGGGATTTCTTGGGGAAACTCAAGCTTCACAAAGTCTGTTGTCCTGGGATTGTATGCTTGTCTAAACACTCTGAGGCTCAGGGCTTGTCTTAGTCACGCTGGACAGATAGAAGAGGACACTGGATCAAATGCCTTTCTTCCTTTTTTTTTTTCTTCCTATGACACACACAAGAATGATTACATGTGTTGTACAAGTCAATAGCCACGTGACTTGTGGTTTTTACAAACTTAACTGGTAGCTCTTTCCAGTGTGTAAGGTTCACCCTGCTCCTGGAACTACACCCCAGGGACAGACATGGAGGTTTGCTAATGTGCAGACATGAGACATAGAGCCCTTCACTGGGTGGATGATTCCCAATGGGCAGATGGGAAACAGACAGGCTAAGTTGTGCTCTCAATTAGCAATGCGAAGGACTGATGTCACTTTACAGTCCATATTTCACAACAAGGCTCTAAGCCTAGTTTTCATCCTTTCAGAGCTGACCCATGGGCATAAGCCTGCACAAAGTAAACTAAAAGCATAACATGAAGAATATATCCCATTATATTCCCAGGAGGTGGGGAAAAGCCTGAGCGAATCCAAAAGGGACTCATTGTGGATGGCTGAGTACCATGGTTCACAGACACGTGGACCCAGACACTCAACCAACAGCCAATGTCTTTTGGGGGCAAAAGAAAATATTATCCACCGAAGATGGATATCTAGCTGGTTTTCCTAAATGTGACACAGTGCAGACTTTCAATGTTTTTCCAGCTCCTGGGCTGTGGAGAAAGGGTTTTAACCAAGGGAAGGAACAGACCCTGCCACAGCGGATGCGATGCTGGTCTAATCAGAGGGGAACGACGACGTATCATTTAGAATAAACAAAAAGGGGAGAGCAATTTAATTGGTTCCTGATGTTCCGTCTAACACAGGCCAGAAGTCTTAAAACCCAGAGGCTTATTTTTATTTGTGAGTCTATTTATTTTTATTTTTTTTTTAAATGAGTTTTCCGCCTGTGTTGGTAGAATTCCAGTCAAGGAACGTCCATCCTGGCCTCTTTGATCTTGTGCTCACCTTTCAGAAGTATGAAAAGGTCTTCTCTCCCCTTATGTAAAAGTACTTCCAGCCAGTGTTGAATATGAAAGAGATGTTTATTGGACCGGGACGGGCATATGAAGCTGTTCTGCAGTTGCCCCCCACCTCACCTCCTCCCTCTCCTTGGCTCTTCTTTTCCTCGCAGCCGCAGCTCCCTCCACTGCCATTCTCAACCCACTGTGTTTAACACGGTTTTGTACAGACGGAGGGGCCATTGGTGGCTATCAAGGAGCTGTTCTAAAAGCGAGGGAGAATAATAAGAACGAGAGGGAAACGGACATCGTTCTGCCAAGCCTCTGCCTGACAGCGGGCTGCGGAGGTCCGGGGCTGATGGTTTCAGCGCCTTCTGTTAGCTGGACCTTGATGAGAAGTCCAGGCTTCTAGGCGGTCCCTGGAAGATGATTCTCAGGGGGGTCCTCTTACATTCCCCCACCCCCATATCTAGGAAAGCTATCTGTCTATGAATTATTTAAGTTCACCAGACCAAACATGTCTCTGTGAACACTTTCAAATAAAGTGGAGTTTGTTTTCCAAAAAAACAGCTGGCAATGATATTGGTGGAGATATGTTTCTTTTCAAGTGCAAGGAGTATCCCTTCCTGGGTCACAAAGCCTAGGGGTTAGAGAAGATTCTGGAACAAACTAGCATTTTTTTTTATTTTTGTCTTTTTGTTTGTTTGTTTGTTTGAGACAAGATTTTTCTGTGTAACAGTCCTGGCTGTCCTAGAACTCACTATGCAGACCTGACTGGCCTCAAACTCACAGAGATCCACCTGCCTCTGCCTCCCAAGTACTGAGACTGAAGGTGTGTACCACCACTACCTTGAATGTGCCCCCAGGATTTTTGATCAACCTTAACTTACAAAAACGTGACACAGTAAGATGAATAGTTGTATAGCAAACAGAATCCATCAGTGGCCCAGAATTTCTCCAAGTTTCTTTCTCCAAATAATAGACTCTGGAGATACAGTTTGGGTATAGTTTCATTTACTATAATTCAATTAGCATGCAACTTTTTAGTAGCCATAGATTGCAACAAAAAGCAATAAACTTGTACATAATTTTCTTTGAGCTTTCGGTTTTGAGTAAAATGACAACCACAGTTTGCCTGTGTCCTCACTTCTGCAGCTAAAGGCTTGAAGGAAATTTCTTTGTCTACTCACACAATTCAAGCATCACATGGAATAATTAAGCCGTTTTCATGGAAGGTCTGTGGGGAGAAGGTTTCCTGAAAGACACCAGGTTGGTAAGATTTGGTGAGGGAGAAAGTCGGCAGCACTGTCGGCTTTTAGAACTCCGTTTATTATACATTCCAGACAACGGAAACGAACAGCTGGAGCAGCAGGGCAGTGGCTTGCTTGTTTCTCTCTGAATCAAAGAAGGGGGAGCTTTACAGACTCCAGCTGTGCTTACTTTGGGGTTTCCTGGCTCTCTGCTCTGCAGTCGACGTGTCCAAACCTCAGGGGACCCTCTATCCAGCACAAGCCCATCTTCCTCCTCTCCTTCCTTTCTGTTTTAGAAATAAAGACTATCAGATGTGTGTAATACTCCTGGGTGACCTTAGATGCTAGGGGAGGGGGGAGGAGGGAGGGAGAAGGAGGGAGGGGGAGGAGGGAGAAAGGGGGGAAGACAGACAATGAGAATGGAAGAGAGTGTGGAGGAAAGGGAGGAGAGGGAGGAGGAGGAGGAGGAAGAAGAGACAAAAGGATAATGAAAGGACTAGAAACCTGTTGGTGAGTCCAGCATGGCCCATTAAGTTTCAAGGGAGGAAGAGGGGAAGGACAGAAAATAAAAATGGAAGAAGCTAAAGATGAAGAATTGACAGGAAGGAGGAGCCTTTCCTAATGGGTCACTGGTTCTTAAAAGCAAATGTGCTTTGGAGTCTTCCAGAAGGCTTGTCAAATACTGACTTCCAGGACCTACTACAACTTCTGATTTGTTGGGGCTGCGTGAGGCCTTGGAGTCTGCATTTTAACAAGAGAGACCTTCAAAGACATGCTAGAGTTGAAAAGCAGGTTTTCGGGCTGGGAGAGTCTGGCTGCCGATGGGTTACATAGCACAGCATGGAGTCTTGAGAGCAGCAAGGGTCTGGACTTCAGAGGGAATGGGCACAGGGAGGCAGACATGGGAAGAAAATTGCCCAAAGAGCAACAGCACAGTAACACTAAAAAGCAGGACAGAAGGGGGTGGGGACTGACAGAGGTCTGTCCAGAGCTTCAGCATGCAGGTTTGCCAAGCACGTCAAAGAGAAGACAGGGGCAAAAGAAGAGATCCGGGACCACCGAGTTGCAGCTAACGCTTCGATTAAAGCAGCCAAAAGTTGTATCTAAGTGCTCGGTCAGTCCTGGTTCCCGATAGAGATGTGTGGCCTGGAGATGCAGATTAGTAACAGGATGCCTTGTATGTGCAGTGCCCTGGGCTCAGCCTTACTTAATGTGGTTAGCTGACTGACTAACTGACTGACTGACTGACTGACTGGCTGAATGAATGAATGAATGAATGAATGAATGAATGAATGAAACTTACTGCATGGTCATACAGAAATGAATGGTGGAGGAATAGAGTGAGTTGGATTGTGCCTCATGTTTTTGTTAGATGCTGATAACCAGGTACCTGCCTATGGTGAGTCTCCATGAAGCAGACTCACACAATGCCTCCCTAAAATATCTACAAAACCACAGCAGGACAAAACAAAAAATGAGTCTTAAAAGAGACTGATGAATGACTGTGAGCCTTTGGCATGGATTTATTAACTAGCAGAACCTTGATGTGTGCATCTTACCACTTGAATGGGACAAGGTGAGAAGCCTTTGCCTTCAGAGTCACTTGGTTTCAACAGTGGGTGTTTAACAGGGCCCCTGCGAAGGCATGGAGGCATGTGGGAACAACTGATTCTCTAGTGTGGCACACCACAGGGGGTGGGGCTTCCATCTACCTAGCCACACCCCTGTGTCCTCACTACTTCACAGCTCTGTGGCTTCCCTGGGCTATCACTTTGAGCACATTTAGCCCTGGCTTCTCATAGGTCTAGAAGCTCCAGGGTCCTGTTTCCCCAACACCTTTTTTAAATGTTTTCACTGCCCTTTGCCCTAAAACTACAAATGTGAGGGTTTTAAGTCAGACACTAAGACTTTTGCAAATGCTTAAGGCAGCATTTAATACTCAGGACAATTCAATGAGAGAGGTCATGCTAACTCAGGTTATCAATGAGGAAATCATTGGCCGACTAGCACAGCCCTCTAGAAAGACTGCCTGATGCAGCAAATCTCAATAGCCAAAGAGAAATGGGCTGTGATTCCAACCCTGGTTTTCTAATGCACTGGCTGCAATCCCATCAGAGCACTGGTTGTACTTTGTCTGAGACCTGAAGCGATGATATTGCCTATTAGTTTGGTTTCCTGCAGGGTCCATTTTGCTACTTATCAGTTTTGTTTTCATTGTTTAGCAATAATATTTCAAATCTATGAGAATTGGGTCATTCCTACCCATTTCCTCCTTGCGAATACATTCTAATGGAAGCATGTTTTTATTGTAATTTCTAATTATTTTTTAAATCTCCTGGGAAAACACTAGTTGGAATGTTTTCCAAGTGCTACTCAGTTTCCTCTATTACATTCTTCTGCTACGGCCATTTTCTCTTATATTTCACTCACTGTGCCTTTTCCTGGTGGCTGAGACTCTTCTAGTGAGTTTTCCCTGTCTGCACACTCATAAAGGAAGGGTTAGAATGACAAGCATCGGTAGCTGGCGTGGGGCTTCCTTAACAATCTTAAGTGTACTTTGGTAGGCTTCTTATCTGCCTTGTCCTCTCCTCATGCTGACATTTGGTTGCTGTTATGACAGTATTAAGAGGTGGGACCCTACGGAGGGACTAGGTTATGAGGGCTCCACCCTCACTAGCAGATTTGTGGAGTTTTAGCCAAATGGGTTTGGCTGTGATGTCAATGGGCCTCAAGGCTAAGCTCCAATCTTCCTATCCCCATGTGTCACTTCTTTGCCACATTCTGTGGCAGCAAAAGCCAGTGCTGTGCTCTTAGACCTCATTTGGGCTGGGCTGGGAACCTTACTTCTTTGAATGATGTAAAGGCTACACCCATGTTATTCATTCACAATATGGAACAGCCTAGACATACACCAACAGATGAATGGATAAAGTTGTGTGTGTGTGTGTGTGTGTGTGTGTGTGTGTGTGTGTGTGTGTGTGTACAGTGGAGTTCCATAAGCTGGGAAGAGGAAGGAAATAATGTTATTTTCATGGAGATAAGGCAAACTCACAACTGGACTCTAGAGAGATGGGGACGAACATGAGAGTTGAAGGAGCACTGTGAGCTGGGTGGAAGAGAGCCCTGAAGAGGGGGACCAGAGAGGGCGATGGGGGAGAGGAAGGAAAAATGTGTCAGTCTCCAGTGAAGAATCTGTATTTAGGCATGTATATGAGCAAGGCACAAAACTACATCTGTATAATGAAAGTTATAAACAATAAAGAATATAGACTGGTGCCAGATGGCTCAGCAGGTAGAGGAACTCTGCCACCAAACCTATCTACCTGAGTTCAATCCCATGGATCCACAGAGTGGAAGGAGAGAACCAGTTAGAGAGATAGAGAGCAAGATAGATAGATAGATAGATAGATAGATAGATAGATAGATAGATAGATAGATAGATACAGACAGACAGACAGACAGACAGACAGACAGACAGAAACAGACACACACAAAAACACACACAGAGTAGCAAGTAATACTCCCCAACATAAATAAATACAAATAAAAATAAAAGAAAAATGTTTAGGTTACAACCAGATCTGAATAACAGTTTCCTTGTAGCTCTTTTGCCAGTCTTTGAACTGGGCCCCACTCAGTTAAAGTGAAGCTCAGATTGAGGGAATGATGTACCAGCCACTCAGTACATTGTATGTAAACGGGCTTATAGTGTCCGGTCTTCAGGTGACTAAATGATTTTTAACCTGCCCACTCATACACACAAGCTCTGCTCTTGGCAAATCTTGGAATTTTGGCACCTGATTGGAAATGCAGTTGCCACTTAGAAGCAGGAAGGAATTACCATGGTGACTAAGCATGAGTGGGCTTCTATCCTTAACTTGGACAGTTTTCCTTATGTGGTTTATGGTGGAAAATTCCATGTAGTAGAATTTCGGGATTCAACATTAACTTTAGAAGTCAGCCATTGTGTTTATCTGAGCTGTGCTTACTAAATGAACCTTGAAAATAAACATTAAAATATATAAAGCATGAGTTTCATAGATTGCATATTCATTATATTAATATGGTGGTCCCTTATTTGCAGGGATATATCCTAAGACCCCCAGTAGTTTGATAATGCCAAACTCTATGTAGGGTTTTCTCCTGTATATACACAACTGTGGTAAGGCTTAATTGATAAGGTAGGCACAGTAAGAGGTGAAAAGTAATAACAATAAGAAAGTAAATAATCATCATGATATACAGTTATGAATTATATTTTGAATAGTTGGTATTTAAATAGCATAATACTATCCAAATTTATCCAAATAATCAAAATATTATTAATTATTTAATAATAGTCCAGAGATAACTTAATTATAGAAGGTAAAATCATAGGTTGAGAATTCAGTTCAGCAGTAGAGCACTTGCCTAGCATTCATGAGGCCCTGGTTCAATCCCTAACATTGCAAAAATAATAACTACAGTAACAAACAGTGTTCCCCAAGAGAACAACAGTATAAAGCATGGATAAGCGAGAATGAGTGTGTAAAAGTTAATCATCAGGCTTACTTTCCTCGTAGTTATGTTTAAGAAATGTTCTCCTTGGTCTACCCTAGAGTTCTGTGGCAGAGCCTTCTTTCACACCACCACACTGGAGGCAGCAGGGAGTGGAGGAGTCTGTGGCCAAAGGTGGTCCTCTCTCGGGAGGAAATGTGGAACAAGAAAGCTTTATCCAACTAACTAAACTTGGCCAACCAGATCCTCATTCTCAAGAACTAAGATAATGAAATGGAGAGAGGCACACACAGAGACAAAGAGAGAGACACACAGAGACACAGAGAGAGACATATACAGAGACAGAGAGAAATAGGACAGAGACAAAGAGAAGAGGTAGAGAGGGAGGAAAGAGAGACAGAGAGAGGGAGAGCAAGATTGAAAGAGAGAGACAGAGACAGAGAGAGAGAGACATAGACAGAGAGAGAGTAAGAGGCAAGAAAACCAGGGAATAAAGAATATACACAGAGAGGAAACTGAGCAAACTCAGATTGTGGAGAAGAAAACATGTCACTTGAATAAAAACCTCATAGTTAAGATGTACGAATTTCACTGACAGCAGTAAACAGGGAGAATAGAAACTGGGATATGAATTGAATCACAGATGTGCTTGAAGTGAGCATGGTTTACCTGCTGCCCTTAGACAGCCAGGCAATTCTCCATGGGCTCACTCAGAGCAGAGCAGCAGGGTGCAGGTAGTCTCAGGATGGTGGACAGTTACACTCTCTAACTTTGGGTGGAGGAGAAAACCGAGTTCTTGTTCATTAAGCTGTGTATAATTTTGAAGGCAAGAAAAATAGAAACATTTCATCTATTTTATGGAGAAAAATACTTTCAATTTTCATTCCTCCTATTTGTTGCACCTAATTACAACACGAAATGTAGCATTTTGTTTAGAAATATCCCATGAGAATGACTAGGCGAGCAGAGAAAGACTTCCAGATGATGGAGAACGACACCACATTCCCCTCATGCAATCCAAACAGGGGAGGCTTTTGGAAATGGATAAAATCCAATTCCGACAGCACAGGGGCTCCTGCTTGATATGAAGTTTCCACTGAGCAGAGATATTTTCTCAGTATCGTTTGATGGAAGTTTCAGTTTGGTTGTCAGAGGGAAAGTCATTGAGTGGTTGTTGCAGCAACTTATAGAAGTTGACTTGAAGACCATAGTGAGACAAGGCGTGCGTGCGTGCGTGCGTGCGTGCGTGCGTGCGTGCGTGGTCTGAAAGAAAGTGGCCCCCAAAGGGAGTGGCACTCTCAGGAGGTGTGACTTTGTTGGAGTAGGTGTGGTCTTGTTGGAGGAAGTGTGTCACTGTGAAGGTGGGCTCTGAGGTTTCATATGCTCAAGCGACACCCAGTGAGATAGACCACTTCCCTGTTGTCTATGTGTCAAGATGTAGGACTGTCAGCTCCAGCACCATATCATCACCATGAGGTGATCATCACAATGAGTCTCTGAACTATAAGCCACAATTAAATGTTTTCCTTTGTAAGAGTTGCCATGGTCATGGTGTCTTTTCACAGCAATAGAAACCCTAACAAAGACAGTGTAGTTTAAGGGAATTATGGGATGGAAATGAGCTGTTAGGAGAAGGTGGACAAGACTGTGCTTCAAGAGGCTGAAAATAAAGGTGTTAGAATATGTGTTGGGCTGCTGGAAAAGGGGGCCCCAAATACAGGTGCTTAAGTAATATATATATTTCCTGGGTCAAGAAACAATTTATTAAGTAGTCCAGGCTCATTGGATAGCTCCCTTGCCTTGAGTTAGTCATTCAGGAACACTGTTTGATCTTAATTCTTCAATTCCTAGGAGTTTCATTTGTTGGTTGAAATTAGATTAAGCTAGAAGGAGAAAGCACAGAGATGGAGTTTAAGCTATTTCCTTATGATACAGAAGGCTGCCTACACCTCTTCCTTTCTGCTGATGTATATGATTCACATGACCTTATCTACTACAAAGTAGTCTGGTGAAATGGAAGCTCCAGGGAAGCATCCATACGCCCAGCTAAAAGTTGACTGCCAGGGAAGAAGAGAAGAGAATATTTCTGGTGACCACTTGCATCCTGCTCTCTGGAGGAGTATGGAAATCCAGGCCAGCCTCGTTTTCCAAAGCACTCAAAGCCATCTGTGGCTCACAGACCAAAAGGTCAGCCTCTGAAATCACACGACAGTGACCCAAGTGGAACCTCTTAGCTGCCACCATAAAACTTCACTGCTTCTCAATTGCTGGAGTCATTGGTTGGAGTCATTTCCTACTCACCTCGAGGATTCTGTGTTAAAAGGCCGAATATTTTCTTTCTTTTTCTTAAATGAGCAGTGTAGGTCCTCTACTTTAAGGCCCCGAAAGATTAGTTCAGCTCAGGGCTATTCTAAAATCCTGTCTTGTTCTTTCCAGGACCTTCTTCAAATGCTCCACTGTTTTCTCTCACAAACTCTCTTTAAATGGGTTTCTCCTTTTAAAACTCCTTGGAAAGAAAGGGAGAATGCAAAAAGCTGAAATAAATATTGGCATCTGTTGACTTATGGGATGTAAAAGTTCAGGGATGGAGTGTGCGTGCATCTTGACTCAGGTGTCAAAATACAACCTCAAGATAAAGGTCTGAGTGCTGACTTACCCTGTTCCAAGTTCTTATTCATAGTGGTCTCTGACACTGTAAGCTTCCAGACTCACGACTTCCATTCCAGAGGAAATCCAATATTTCCTTTTTTATTAGTGCCTGCAAGAGTCACAAGATCACTACTACAGAGCTTGACTCTGGCCAGCATCCTGACTCATTTAATTAATCAATGTGATGAGGAACTCTGTGCTCTGGGTGCTTTAGGAACACACACAATCCTGCCGCAAGGGCAAAAGCAGAAACTCACTAAATGCTAGACTGGAGAGGTGTACTGCTGTGAGCCCGTGCGAGCAAGGAAGGCAGGCGATGGGAACATGGCTCTACTAGTTCGTTTGCTTGCGAAGTTAAAGCATCTGAAGTAATTTTATAGTGACGTAAACAGTAACCTTCTTCAATGCATTGAATTACATTTTAAATGTGTAGATGTGGATTGGGCATGTGTGCTCAGGTCCCTCATGGTACATGTGGAAATCAGAGGATGACTTGATTGGCCAGTTCTCTTTCCTCACCATGTGGGTCTTGGGGATTGAACTCTGTGGAATAGAACTCAGGTTGTTAGGTTTGGTGAGAAGTACTTTCATCCAGGGAGCTAACTCACCAGCCTTTGACTAAAGCCATTCCCTAAAGCCTCTGACTGCTCACTTGCCTGAGAAGTCCTCTGGCAGTGTCAAACTTCAAATGCTTGTTTTTAGTGATCCTATCTGTAGCACGAATCTTATAATTAGGGTCTTATTAATAAAAACAAACCCAGAGCCAGGTATTGGGGTGAACGCTGAAAGATCAGAGAAATAGAACAAGCCACAGCCAACCTTACCTTACCAATTCTTCAGCTGATCTTGTTTCCTCAAACTAGAAGCCTCTGTGTCCTCATCTGAATGGATCTCAGCTGAACTGCTGCTAAAAGCTTAAAAGCCCAAAAAAGGCTCTAGTTCCCGGTCCTTATGCCTTATATACCTTTCTGCTTCTGCCATCACTTCCTGGGATTAAGGATGTGTGCCACCACGCCTGGCTGTTTCCAGTGTGACTTTGAACTCACAGAGACCCAGATGGATCTCTGCCTCCAGAATGCCAGGATTAAAGGTGTGTGTGCCACCATTTTCTGGTCTCTATGTCTAGTGGCTGTTCTATTCTCTGACCCCAGACAAGTTTATTAGGGTACACAATATACTGGGGGACACAATATCACCACATCTATCTCCATGTCGATTCACTTGAGGACAGGCATATGTTGATCCACTGAGACCCAGTGATCATACGGACTTTGGTGTGTTACATCACGATATTCACAACACCCCAGTGCTTTTCAAAGCTCTGACTTTATAGCCCACTTCTGTCTTTTGTAATCCCATGCATTTCCTGCCTCTCATGTGCTCTGGTATAATGGAGGCTGTCAAGAGTAGAGCATCCTCAGTCAGACTGTGGGAAATCAAGCCTCTATTGCTTGAATATACAAGTGTATTTTTCCATGATTCAGCAATACGTTAGTTTTGTTGACAGGCGGTTAGATGTCCTGGGATATTATGTCAGGTTCGCAGTAGACAAGATATGTGCCACAGTAATAGCAAGACCATTCACATCAATGAGGGCCAGGAAGCTGAGACCATTCACATTAGTGAGGACCAGGAAGCTGAGCATGGTGGGACCTGCTTGTGATTCTAGGATTTGGAAGACACTGGCAGGGAGATTAAAAGGTCACCCTCAGCTACTTAGTTAATATGAGGCCAACCTGAGCTACATGAGATCCTGTCTGAAAAAAAAAAAATCAAGATAGAGAGAAAGAGAGAGAGAGAGGACTAATTGGATAGGTAGCAGAGAACCGACTGTTGCTGCTACACCCTTACAGTGAGATGGATTGGTTGGCACTTAGAACAATTTAGTGTGTGGTGAGGTGGTTAATAACACAGACTCTAGGCTAAAACAATTTCACCATTTACTACCTACCTAGGTTTAGGTAAGTAACCTGACTTCACTATGCCTTAGTTTCTCAAAATAGAAATAATAGTACTCACTTCACAGCATTGATGTGATGCTGAGATGAGTCAATATATATATATATATGATGTTTATATATATATAATGTTTAAAATGATTTAAGATCTAAGAAAGTAACACACAAGAGTCATATAACTATGTAATAACACCTTTGCTAGTGTTATGATTTTTCCATGTAAATTCATATGTAAACACTTCATGAACAAAGTGAGGGAAGTATTGTTCAGTAGCAAGTTCCCCAAAGTTGGGTAAAAATCCTGAAGCACAGAACCCACATTTGCTTTTTATGAACCTTGTCTGAATTATCCACCTCTGAGTAAGAAAGTGGGAATGACATACTAATGGAAAAACAGGCTAATAGGCCTACCCCAGCTTCACATTTGAAGGGTGGAATCATTTACGGGAACACTCTCCAACTTCCTAAATGCTGCAATCAAATCACTGCATGGAGAAAGCTACAAAACCAAGTTCCAAACAATGAACACATCAGTGTCTCGGTGGAGCCGTTCCAACCATCTGGCATTCATATGTTGTTTGGGGGGGTGGTGATCACACAGGCGAGCTATGACCCAGCCCCACCTCTAGGCAAGTGACTTTCATGCAGGAAGCTTTCTCTGGTCACTTGTGGCTGGTTAGTATTGCCAGAAGAAGCTTCCTCCCCCCACTTCCTTGATCTTTCTTCAAGAGCCCACAAAAGGGGCCCTCGAACGCATCTGTGGAGTTCAAGGCAGGGAGGTTTCAACGTTTCATAAATAAATGTGCTCTTTGAGGCAATTTTTAAGAAACAAAGGGCCCACCCTGTAATGCAGGCTGAACAAAGTTTCAATGATAGTTGTCTCTTCTAAATGGATCTAAATTAAATATTGATCATCTTAGGTCATGTTAAAACTGATTTTGGAAAACTTGGAACACAGACACTTGATATTTCTAATTTCTTTGGTCTAAACTGTCAATTTTGTTAGCATTTTATCTTTTCCCTACAGTGTGGAACTTGACATACAGTTAAAGGAACATTTGTTCATTTACAATAATTAATCTAACGAGTATTTGCTGAGCTACTACAGGCTGGGTACTAAGTTAGGGTTACTTATTTAGTGGACTATAAGGGGTGGTTTAGAACTATTGGGGCAGCTGTGTTATGAAAAGGGAATATTGCTATAAAATGGTGGTAGTGTGATAGGCTTTCCTTTTTCAACCAGGAAAAGAGGTAAACGAAGCTGGAAAACAGAAGAGAGACTTGTGAGACAATTTAAAGAAAATGTGAATGAAATATACACTGGCGAGATTGAAAAGAAAACCTCAGCGGCTAACAGGACTGGAATGTGGATTTCACAGTCTCAGCACTGTCCTGGGATTTGGGGGCTGTGGTGGTTTGAATGGGAATGGTTACCGTAGAATGCTTGGTCCTCAGTGGAATTATTTGAAAGGATTGGGAGGTGTGGCCTTGTTGGAGGATGAGAGTGGGCTTTGAAAGTCCCTGAGAGTGGGCTTTGAGGTTTCAAAAGCCCAAATCAAGAGTTTAACTGTGCTCCAGTGAGTATATAGATAACACAAATTGGACTTGTGTTTTTATTCTTTCTATTTTTATTTTGTTGAGTGGGGGAGGTCACAATGGTGGGGGGGCACTGAACACAGAAGGACTGGGAAATGAGTGTGATCCAGGTGTATGATGTGAAACCCCCAAAGAATCAATAAAATTATTATGCTGAAAAGAACAAAATAAAAGAAAATCCCATAAAACAAAAGTCCACATCAGGCCCAATGTCTCTTTCTCTTTGCCTGCAACTCGGGGACCAGTTCTTAGCTACTGCTCTAGTGCCATGAGTATTTGATTCCCACCATGATGATCATGGATTGACCCTCTAAAACTGTAAGCAAGCCCCCAATGAAATGCTTTCTTTAAAGAATTCCCTTAGTCCTGGTGTCTCTTCACAGCAATAGAACCTTAACTAAAACAATGGGAAAGACAAAGAAACAAAAAATGACAACAAAGTAGCCAAATGCTAATGGAGTCAGTGCAGGGGTAGAGCTGACCCCAAAGGAGGCAGAGCTAATGAAGCAACAGTATCAATTGTAGGGATAAACCTTCTCCAGCCTGTTTGGTTAGGGTTTATAAACCCACATAGAAGACCTGTTTTTAACTTGGGATATAGCTCAGTGGTGGAGTGTTTGCCTAGCATTTCTGAGGCCCTGGGTTCAGTACACAGAACAGGGGTGGGACAGGAGTGGTACCTAGTTTTGAACACTTTGATGAGGGTTTAGGTTTCATCAGCAACCCCCCACACACACCCCTGTCTCTCACTGTCTCTCCTTCCCTCTCTCTTTCTCCTCCCTCCCTCCTTCCCTTCCTTTCCTTCCTTCTGAAAAGGACAGAAAAATCTAATATGTGCAAGGATTGAAATACACACAATGATGTGGACCATTTATATTACTGTGATAAAACACAGTAAATTGGCTAGTTGATCTTATTTTCTTTTGGAATGTAGCTAAGTGGTATAGGACTTGCTCAGTACGTGCAAAGGCCTAGGTTCAAGCCCCAGCACCTGTGAAAGCAGACTTTAATTGACAAACAATAATTATCTACATCATAGGGCATGGGCAAATTTTAAACAAAAGAAATTCATAGAGCATAGTTCTAAAGTTAGAATGTCCAAGGTCAAGATACTGGTAGATTTGTGTCTGGCGAAGGCTCATTTCTTATGTAGTTGATGTCTTCAGGGGCTTGTTATCCATAAGCTCATCCATCTTACTCGTGACCAGAGAATCCTCACCATCTAGCCACCTCTTATACCCCCTCCTTCTTATACTCTCACCCTCATCATTAGGATTTAGCATATGAATCTGAGTGGGACACAAATATTTAGAGCCTGGAAATCAGCCACAAAACCCTTTTAAAAAGTATAAAGTGATATATGGTGTTATTTTATTTGTACTGAAATGTGATTTCCATTGTATGTTAATAAATAAAGTTGCCCCAGGGGTCAGAGCTATTAGAGCCATAGCAAGAGCGTGGTGGTGGTGGTGGTGGTGGTGGTGGTGGTGGTGGTGGTGCACACCTTTAATCCTAGCACTTGGTAGACAGAGCTAGGTAGATCTCTGTGTGTTCAAGGATACAGCCAGCATTGGAGACACACGCCTTTAAGACCTGGAGGGCTGTACTTACAGGCAGTGATGAGGCAGTCATGTGTTTAGGTTTACAACCAATGAGAAGGCAGAACAGAAAGACTTTATCAAGACAAACACACATGAAGTAGGTCTCTTTCGGAGAGGTAGGACCACCGCAGGAGGAAGGGTAAGGTTTTAGCACTGAGCTCTGACCTCTTGGCTTTCTCTTTTACATTGGTTCTATGTTTCTTATTTAATAAGACAGTTGGTTATATCTACAGTGATATGTCAGTTGCAGAGCATTTTAAAAAATCATTAAAGGGAAAGACTTGCAGACAGATTTTTCTTTGGGTTGCCAGCTCACAAAAAAAAAAAAATGACACGGAGACTTATTATTAATTATGAAAGCTCAGCCTATAGCTTAGGCTTGTTCCACTAACTCTTATAACTTAAATTAACCCATTTCTATTCATCTATGTGTTACCATGTGACTCGTGGCTTTTACCTCTCATTGTGCATGTCTTGATTCCTCTGAGGCCAGCTGGTGACTCTGCCTTTCTCCTTCCCAGAGCTCTCTGTCCAGATGTCCCAGCTAGACCTTCTGCCTAGCTTTTTGTCATTCAGCTCTTTATTAAACCAATCAGAAGGCACCTTGACAAAGACACATCTTCACAGTATACAAAAAGATTACTCCACAACAAAGAATAAAATAAACAGAGTATTTAGTGTTTTTTTTTTTTTTTTGGAGGTCCACCACCCAGCTCCCAAATAAATACTTAGAGACTCATTCTCACTTATGTCTGGCCTTAGCTTGGCTTATTTTTAGTCAGCTTTTCCTAACTTGACTTATCCTGTCTACCTTTTGCCTTTGGACTTTTACCTTTCTCTATTCTATATTCCTTTCTTTCCATCTTAGCTGATTATGTGGCTGGGTGGCTGGCCCCTGGTGTCCTTTCTCCCTTTCCTTTTTCCTCACTCCTCCTCCTTCTTTCTCTCTTTATTCTCTCTGCCTACCAGCCCCACCTATTTCTCTCCCCTGCTTAGCTACTTTCTGTTCAGCTTTTTATTAGACCAATCAGGTGTTTTAGATAGGTAAGGTAGCACAGCTTTACAGATTTAAACTAATGCAACATAAAAGAATGCAACACATCTTTGCATCATTAAACAAATATCCCACAGCATAAATGAGTGTAACACATCTTAAACTAATATTCCACATTTCCTGTTCTTGTCTAAATAAAAATGAAAGATTTTAACTTTAACATAGTAAAACTATATACAACAAAAGAGTTATCAGGTAAGAATTACATTTACAATGTTCAGTCTATTTGTATTTAGCAAATTCAGAGAAAAGACTCCATTATCTATCTCATCTTAGTGATTCCAAAGTTTTATATCTAATTTACTTTCTATCATAACTAAGGAAAACTATAACTCTAATTATTTAGTCTTTAACTCCATCAAAGACTCCAGAAGGGTATAATGTTACCTAACAACAGAGACATTTGGCTTCCTGGACAGTCACCCAAAGTTCCTCTGCAATGTTGGGGCATCCATCTTTGGCCTACAGGCCTAGAATATCTGGCAGACTTTTCAGTGAAGCAGGAAAATTGAAGGACTGTCCTGCCTTGTATTGGCAAAGTTTGATAGTTGCTTCCCTGTGTGTCCTGCATGTCCAGTTTGTATATTGTCAGAGTCAAGGCAAGAACAGTTTCTTTGCCCAGTGGCTAACATTGCCACAATGAATGCAAACTCCACAAGGAGTTTTTTTAATGTCCATCATCTTTTCTGAAGTAAATTAGTGCTACCAGAGCAGATGTGTCTCATTGTCATGAAAAACCCTATGTTAACAAAAAATTTAAATGCCATATTCTATAGGTCTTTGAAGTCTGTTTATCTAAAATATATCTCTTTATGATGTTGAAAACATACCTAATGTGACTACAAGTTTGATTATTATAGATTAATTACTAACCTCATTTCTTAATTATACACTGCATTTTAAATGAGCTGCATAAGCACAATATCCCAAACAAGAGTAGAAACATATATATACAATATAACAAAAATAACTTTAAATTTGTATTAATACCAAGATTCATGCCAATGCAGAATATCTGAGATTAATAGTTGCCTTTTTTACCCTATATTCCTATATTTTCCTAAATGATAACATCCATAACTCACCAAATAACCAATAACCACCCAATCTATCTCTTGGGAATGTGGGCATAGTGTTCTGCAGACTGCTTTCTGTTATCTGTGGGCAGAGGCATCTTTAGGGGTCCTTGAGAAAACTGAGGTAATGGCCAAGTCCTTGGGAAGACCAGCTGTAACCTTTATTGATATATATCACCTGTCGAATTTCAGGAGGTCTCCCATGATCAAACCTGATCCATATCAACCCTAAAGGATTCCACAGCCTCTCTTTTCCTATGGAAACAAAAGCAAGACCTCTTCTTCAAAGCAATGCATTTTTTGAGTTCCATTTTAAAGTTAAGGCATTCCTAAAGTGTATAGGCTGGTTTATGTCAGCAGTCCTTCTCTTGACCCTATGTCTCTTAGCAGCTGTCATTTCCTTTTCAGTAATAAAAAAATTCAAAGTCAATACAGCAACATACAAGATCCAGACTCCCTGTGTATTTCCCATCTCTACCTGGCTATTTTGTATGTACACATTACTTTCTCTTTAAAAACTTTATTAAACTACTTACTACCCCCCCCCCCCAATGACTATAACTGTTCTCTTTTCTTAAGCCTATGCACATTGTTAAACACACTGTAACCTGTTTAGAAGTCTTTTCCATCTGGATCTGTCTTTACTACATATCTCTAGTCTTTTTTGACTGCATGATCCTTTAAACAGGTAGGACCTCCACTGTGGCTTTGGCAGCTGGCTCTACCTGTTTCTCAGGCAGTGAGAGCCAAGCCTAAAGCTAGAGTTGGAGGTGTGTTTGATCAGAAACCGCATTCATCCCCCAGAGCTCTAGAATGCTAATCCTTGCACTACAACAGACATTTTGATTTGTTTGTTTGTTTACTTACCTTTTTAATTTTTTAACTTAGCATACTAGCTGCTCAAGGGCTTGCTATAAAGGCAGAAACTCTTAAAGGAGCTATCTCTATTTTTTTGTTTTTGTTTTTGTTTTCTTCAGCTTTCTCAGGTTCTAGGTGGATATTCAAGCCTCACTTTGGTATGCCAAAATGTAGTGGGGTTTTTCTTGTTTTGTTTTTAACTTTTTGCTCTTGGGGGCCCTGCCATTCTCTTCTCTTTTTCCTCTTCTTGCTCCTCCCTTCCTCTCCTTCTATTTATTCTCTCTGCCTGGAAGCCCCACCTATTTCTCTCTCCTGCCTAGCTATTAGACCAATCAGGTATTTTAAACAGGCAAAGTAACACAGCTTTACAGAGTTAAACAAAATTCAACACTAAAAAAAAAATGCAATATATCTTGCATCATTAAACAAATATTCCACAGCATAAATGAATGTAACACATCTTAAACTAATATTCCACAACAATAAAGTGAATCCAAGGAAGTCAGTATGAAGGGGTTGACTATAAATAAAACATCTAATGAGACACATAGCAATCAAGGAGCATGATAAATCTAGCTCTGCCTTTGTAAGGATGAAGCAACCTTTAGTAATGCAAATGATTACAAGCTGCTAAATCTACAATGCTAACACAGACAAAGGGCTAAGACATAGTAAGGAGATATAACAGTTTCCAGTCAGGAAACTAGAAAGTATCAGCTGAAAGACTGTCATGTGAAATTTATTTAAAGATAAATAGTAAGACAGCTAGGTCACTTGTAGAAGGTACACATTATGGTTAGCGCTTCCTAGAAATCAGCTAGTGAGGTTGAGTTGATAGATGTACTTCTAACTCAGCCCCACTGGCTGATTTCTAGGAAGTACTACCCGTAATGTGTACCTTCTAAGCACACCTTTAATCTCAGTACTCAGGAGGCAGAGGCAGCCAGATTTCTGTGAGTTCTGGGCCAGCCTGGTCTACAGAGTTTCAAGATAACCAGGGCTACACAGACAAACCCTGACTCTAAAAACAAACAAACAAAAGAGAAGTGCATCTATCAGAGAGCGACATCTGTGAAAGGAAGAGGTAGATAAGCAGTGTGGGGAGGAGAATGCCACCAAACCATCATGTAGTCTTCCCCCACCCCTGCAAAACCTTTGCTAGCCCAGTGTGGGCCTTGGAAGCAAAGATGGCCCATCAGAGATGTCTCCCTTTAGACAGAAATGGCTAGGCCTAACTTTCCTTAGTCATTACTGACCATAGTCCACTGTGGGAAGAGTCATCTTGCCTATCACTACTTTGCTCATCCTAGGCTGAAAGAACATGCTGAGGAAAATCAAATTCTATCTCAAAAGGCACGGAGGGCTGTCCAGGTGCTAAACACTGGCTAGCTACATCTTTTGAAAGGCATCAGGATAGGGCTCCAAGGATAGGAAATAAAATGATACATCCAGAATAGGAACCAGTAATCTTTCCAAGATGGAAGAAGCCTAATCTAGTCAATTTGCAGCAAGCTGCCAACGGATCCCCTCTAGTAATAATACACTCTAGGGATTTAATGTTGGCTTCTGTATCTGGCAGCTTGCACATTCAGAAACAACATTTGGTAGACTTGATTTGGTAGGTAGGAGACAATGATGAGTAATCTTCATTATCAACTTGCTTTGGATTTGGAGTCACCTAGGAGATACACCTCTGGGGCATATGTTGCTGACTAGTAGTGTGTGTGTGTGTGTGTGTGTGTGTGTGTGTGTGTGTGTGTGTGTGTGTGTGTGATGTGTGTGTGCTATGTGTGATGTGTGTATGTTTTGTCATCATTGGAATTTCCAAAGAAGCTTAACTGTGGAGGGAAGATTAAACCTGAATACAGGAGGCATTAGCCCATAGGCTGGGGTCCTAGACTGAATCAAAAAGAACAAAAAGGAAAAAACTAAGCTGAGCATTAACATTCACTTCTCTGTCTCCTGACCGTGGACACAGTGTGGCCAGTTCCTTCACACTTGTGCCATAGCTAGAGCAACTATCTCTCCTATCCTTCCTGGTCATGATAGACTGTCCCCTCAAACTGTGTGCCTTCGTAACTTCCTTAAGTTGATTTTGTTAGGTGTTTTGCCCCAGTAATGAGGAAAGTAACTAAGACAGAGTCTACAGTGCCAAGCCTGCATGTATTCTCCCTCTCTTCTTTGATGGCCAACTTATTCATCTGTTTTATGGGGTCAGACTGACCCAGACTGGTTCAGCCTCCGTGTATGTGGAAATGAACAGGCCTTGCACTCCTGAACTCTTCTTTACAGTAAGAATTATGGGAAGATTGTGTCCCCTCTAGTCCTCTTTGGAGTTGATTATGAGCATTTCATTTGCACCTGACAAGACTTGCTACTACAGGGTCAAGTCTATCTTATCTTACCTAAATTTCTACACACCAGTACAGATCTCTCTTGGAGAAGAAGTTCTGTTGTTTTTATTGTTAATCTTTCAGAAACCTGAAGTCCATGAAAGGACTATCAGGAGGACTGTATTCCTTTGCTGGATGTCTTCATGGACATGGGAGCTCAATTAGCATCATCAGTGAAATCTGTTAAGGCTCAGTTGTTATAACTTCCCTTGTTTAATTATACATTTCATTTTTATTTTATTGTTGTCTTGATATAGGGTCCCATGTGGTCCATGCTGACTTTGAATATACAGTGTAGCCAAGGACAATCTTGACCTTCTGATTTTACTAACACTGCATCCCTTGCCTCTTCATTGTCCTTTTCTGTAGGGTGAGTTGGAGCCCTGGTCCCCAGAGGGTAGCTTTGCCACTTCTACCTGTACGTTCTTTGCAGCATTTTCCCTTCTGAGGCAACCTGACCTCTAACACCACTTCAGGAAGCAGGGGCCCACTGCTTTCAGAACACACAGACCTCACTCTGTTACTGTCCCACACCTAACATGTTTTCCCGTCAGGTCTAGCCACATCACTCTGTGAATGACCTCTCATCATTCTGTGAATACTTTCGGCTCTTCTGTTTTCTGTCTGGTCACATACATGCCTGAGTAACAAATTCAGGGAGAAGATGATATAGAACAAAACTCTCAAAAGATGAGTCCATCTCAGAATTATTATAGCCTACTGATCTCAGAGCATTTAGTATACCACTGTCCACAGAAGCATATTTTATGTCTGTTTTGAATTAGGGTGTTGGCAATGGGAAGTCAAAGTTTTGCACAGAAACAAACTAAATATATTTCTTATAAAGCTACTTGTCTCAGGGTGTGATTGTGACAGGTCTGTTTTATACAGTTACATGATCAGTTTTTGCTCTTGGGTGTTCTAAGGTTATGTAGCAGTGACAATGATAGCCCCAAAGGGTCTTATGGTTGAACATTATTACACCACTAATTTGTTTTCAATAAATCCACATAATTTCATTTTCACTTAAAAGTGTATAATTGAGCCAGGTGTGGTGGCACATGCTTGTAATCCCAACAGTCTGGAGGTGGAGATAGGAGAATCATGAGTTTGAGCCTAGTCTGGGCTCCATAGTCCTTTCTCATATTACATGAATTAATGAATAACTGGGGTGAAGGTGACAAACAATACATTTTATTAATATTAAGTATTTGGTTTGATGAGTTAGGACAATTATATACACACTGTAACTACCACACCAAAAAAGCTATAAGACATTTCTCTGCCATAGAAACTTTCCTTGTAAGCCTTTGAGTCTCTTTCCATTCCTTAGGCAACCACTGTTTTGTCTCTATTGTAATTGATTAGTTTCACCCATTTTAAACCCTTATATAATCATATAGAATGCAGTATTTTGTGTCTGTTACCTTTTGCTCAACATCGTTTTACATTTATGTATCTATTTGTACATGGAGTCTTGTGTGTTGTGGGGGTGCACCTGCCATGGTGAGCATGCGAAGGTCAGAAAGTCTCCCTTTCTACTGTGTAGATGCTGGGGATGGAACTTGTCAGGCTTGGTGACAAGTCCACTGAGCCATCTTGCTGTCCTCAGCATGAGTTTTATCCATTTGGGATAGGTATATCAATAACTTGTACCCAGTATTGCCAATATCGTGTGTGCGCGTGCGCGCGCGCGCGCGCGCGCGCGTGTGTGTGTGTGTGTGTGTGTGTGTGTGTGTGTGTGTGTATGTGTGTGTGTGTGTGTGTGTGTGTATCTTAACTCTGGAAGGTCCTCTGCTTTTGCCTTTGGTCAGTCTTTGAGAAATGCAGGGGGTTGGCAGAGTGAGTCAGCAGACATAAGCTTAATCAGGTAGCATTTGTACAAAGGTGTAACATCTTTCTATCTGGCTCTCTTTTAGTGAGATTCAATCTCAGGCAATATACTAGAGTCTCTCATTTTCTCTGACTCATCCACAGACTTGGATGATGAGTCCCACAGAGGCTCTGAACCAACATTCAGAATGTCTTTAATATATACCCAAGTTAAGCTAAGGCAATAGGCAGATTCCCCAGTTAGTGTCACAGAGAACAAGATTTTTTTTTCCTGTAAAATGAAAATCCAAACAGGGTGTTTGTGTTGGCAGAAATGGGCTTCTGGAGGCTTGGTGTAGTGCCCTGCACCACAGAACTCGGAAGGTAGAGGCAGGTAGATCTGTCAGTTGGAGGCCAGGCTAGTCTAACTAGTGAGTTACAGGCAAGTCAGGGCTACATAGTGAAATGCTGTCTCAAAATAAAATAAAATATGAAATAAGAAAACAAACAAGACAAATAAGAAGACAAAACAAGGGACCTTTTCCATGTGGTCACTTAGGTGTCAGGACTATGGCTGCCAATCATCTTTAATCCATACCCTCCAAAGGTATTACCTCCTCAGAGAGCCATAGTGGACAGAAAGGCTTGAAGAAGCATGTGTTGGAGGATTTTACAGATGGTCCTACAGTTAAAAGAAGCCTTTTGTGTTGCATTCTGTTGGGGAGAAATTGGGTCCGAAGCTGTTACAGTTTGAATCCTTAATGGTCCCCCTAGCTTGTGTTTTAGTGCTTTGCCATTATGTTGTGGAGATACATCAAGAAGCTGCCCAGCCTTTGGGCACGAGGCCTGGCCAGTGGTCACAGGTTACTAGGGATGGGCCTTTGAACATTATAGCCCAGTCCATGATTGTGGCTTGGTATTCTGCTTCCTGGTCCACTAGGTTGTGAACTGCCTCTGCCACATGCCTGCTGCTGTTAACCGGGTCACTCCACTATGCCTTGCCTAAAGGATGGACTGGAATCCTCTGCTACATGAGCCAAAACAGCCTCTTCCTTCTTAGGCTGCTTCTTTCCAATATTTTAGCCACCGAGATACAATCTTATTAATGCAATGGCCTTAACTAACCACTAGAGAGTTTAAGAAGTCTAGACTAGCTGGGTGTGGAGGCCCACAAAGGTTTCCTAGTGAGATCTGAGCTTGCTTTATCCAGCAGGGTTACATTAGAGGACTGCTTGGCCACGTGTGTGGTTAGCAGGTGATTGGAAGAGTTTGCACTTGGTTATGCTAGGGGGAGGTCTTTTGCTCCACTCCTTGGCATTCCTATAAAAAGCCCTTTAGCAGAGACAAAAGGGGCCGGTGGATATTAACCTAGGCCCTCCCAAGGCGATCCTGTGTTTCTATCTGTTTTTCTCCCCTTTATCCTTCTACCTAATATCTCTTATCCCTCTCTCCTCAAGAGTACCCTGGGAGGAAAATGGGAACTAGTCTTCCACAGCTGGGTGCCCAAGAACATATACTATAGCTAAGATATCTCTCACAAATCAAAATGAGTGTGTTTATGGGTATAGAAGTTTCACAGCTTTGATTAGGTTCTCAAAGGTTGGATCTATACCCAGAACAGCTTCAGAGCTTCTGGTTGAGGGACTGTTAGCATTATAGTTTTCACCTTGCTCCAGAAGGTATAAGAGGCCAATAAGACAGAACAATGGAAATGACAGAAAAGACTCGAAGTACAGAAAATCCCTCTTTCCCACTGTTGCACAGGGTGGCCCAATGCCACTCACAGTTCTCAGAACGTTCCCATTGTGTGACTTGGCACAGACATCCAAACAGCTACCTGAGCTCAAGAAAACCTAGCACAGTATAATGGCCACATATTACCTGAAAGAAAGGGCCATATTACTTCATGGGGCTTGTACTTTTTTATGTCATGTGAAACATTTTCTGCTCTGCGGTGATGAAGAGTCTAAACTTTGAAAACTTTCGCTTTGAAAATTTAGGTTTTTAACTTATTAAAAATGTATGAAAACAGGGCTGGAGAGATGGCTCTGTGGGCAAGAGAAGACAAGGTTCAGTTCCCAGCACCCACATGGTGGCTCCTCATTGTCACCTCACAGCCATCCACAACTCTAGCTCCATACCCTCTTCTGACCTCTGCCAGCACTAGGCACACATGTGGTACATATACATACATGTAAGCAAGACACTCAAACATATAAAATAAAAACAGTGTCTCAAAATGCTTGTGAAGTTGGTACAAGGAAGGGAGCTATTGTTTTCATTATACAAAGTGCCAGCCATCCTAGCATTAAGTGCCACTGACTCATAGTTCTTTTTTTAGTGTCTATCAGTCACTGGACCAGTTCCTTTTCTTAAGATTCTCTTGATTATTCTAAGCCCCTTATATTCTTCAGTTAGTCATATGAAGTTAAGAGTCATTGTCTTAGTTAGGGTTTCTATTGCTATGAAGAGACACCATGACTGCAGCTACTCTTATAAAGGAAAACATTTCGTTGGTACAGTTTCAGAGGTTTAGTCCATTATCATCATGGTTGGGACATGATGGCATGCAGGCAGACATGGTGCCGGAGAGTTCTGCATCTGGATCCACAGGCAGCAGGAAGAGATAGTGAGCCACTGAGCCTGGCTTGAGCTTCTGAAAACTCAAAGCTACCCCCAATGACATACTTCCTCCAACAAGGCCACACCTCCAATAATGCCACTCCCTATGAGTCTATGGGGGGCATTTTTATTCAAATCACCACATTCTACTTCCTGGACCCCATATGCTTGTTGACATATCATAACACAAAATGCATTTAGTCCAACTTCAGAAGTCCTCATAGTCTTTAACAGTCTCAACCCTGTTTAAAAAGTCCAAAATCCAAAAAGTCTCTTCAGAGACTAATGGCAATCTGTTAACTGTAACCCCTGTAAAACCAAAAAAAAAAAAAAAAAAAAAAAAAAAAACAGATCACATACTTCCAACATATAACAGCACAGATATATATTAAAATTCCAAAACATAGGGAAGGGAGAGGAATGAGGAAATATTGGACCAAAGCAAGACTGACAACCAGCTGCCAGAACTCCAAACTCTGTATCTCCATGTCTAATATAAAAATGTTCATCAGATCGCCAACTCCTTTCAGCTTTGTTGACTGCAACACATTTCTTTCTCTCAGGCTGGTTCCACTCCCTGTTAGCAGCTGTCCTCAGCAGGTATCCCACAGCTCTGGCATCTCCAACATCTTGGAGTCTCTAAGGCAATCCAGGCTTCACCTTCACAGCTTCACACAATGTTTTTTTTAGGCTTCCATTCAGGGACACTCCAACACATACCTGACCTCAGTAGCTTTCCTTAGTTGAAGAGGAAGACTCCATAGCCCCTTTCTTCAATCCTTGACTCTAAATCCAGAATCATGTGGCTGAAGCTGCCAAGTTCTGCTGCTTGCCGTTAGGGTCCTAGAGAAGTCCCCCAAAAGATCACCATCCATGTATGCCATCAGCAAGAGTGTTTTTATTCCAGCATGCTGGGGCCTGCCATCCCATACAAAGGAAGAATGGCTAAGACCCTCTCCTCGCCCCAGAGGGATGTATAGGCTCCTTTTAAGCACAGCCAAGGGAAGGTCCTAGGGCTATTAGGTCACTTGATATGATTGGCTTAAGTAAGTGGCAATCATATTAGTATATTCTAATTGGCCAGGGCTAGACAGGGGCTGGTCAGGGCTATAGTTTTCCATTTTGGGGCAGGCCTGGACAAGTCCCAGGCCCTGTCCTTGAGCTGCTGTGGAGTCTGGCTGGCCTAGTATGTACTGACTGTGGGGGCTGGCTCAGTGGCCCAGGCTTGGTGTGTCCCATCTCCCTTGTCCCTGTTGTCAGGAGCACCAGTGATTAACTGCCCTTTGTTTGTGGCTCTCTCAGAAACTACTTGTTCAGTCTCAAGAAACTGAAATTGAGGCCTGATCTCTGAGAGAAGACTGAGCAGCCTGTTATGGCATCTGCTTGGTCCTCTCACTTGCTAGGGCTGGAACATGGCTCCCTCATTCAGTTATATCTTCACCAGCTTTCTGTTTGGCTGTCTTGGAACTCACAGAGATCTGTCAGCCTCTACTTCTGACTTGCTGGGATTAAAGGTCTTCTCCACCACATCTAGCTCTAAGTTTGTCTTTAATTCCTTTTCACAAGTTGGAAACTTAGCTGGGTGGAATCTTGCCTTGAGGTCACCACTCCCTTTATTCCATTTCTTAATCTGTTTAATCTCCTTGAACACAGGATTTAGCTCCATTCCACTTCCTGGTGCCCCTTTTCTCAATCTGTACATTTTGTATTTTCCCTTGCTCAGCTTGTTCCTTTTCATTATAAATCTTCATTAGAGCTAACACTAGTAACCATATGACAGGGTCTATACTAGACTGTCCTGAGATTTCCTCTGCCAAGGGAATTAACCCAAACTCTTGACTTTAGTTTTCAGGCAGACTCTTCTGAGAAGGGAAAAAAAACAACCTCTTTCTTCACCAAAAAATATCACAAGACCAGTCAGTCTCTAGGCCACATACTAACATTTTTCTTCTCTGAAACCTCTGGAGCCAGGCCCCACAGTTCAAATCACCCTCAGTACCACTGTCTTCCATGCTCCTACTAAATGCCCATTAAACCCCACTTAAAGCGTTCAACTGCTTTCCTAATCTACAGTCCCAAACTCAATATCTCTTCAAACAAAAACATTGTCCAGACTATCACAGCAATACTCCAGTCCCTGGTACCAACGTCTATTTTAGTCAGGGTTTCTATTGCTGTGAAGAGACACCATGACCATGGCAACTTTTTAAAAATATATATATATATCTTTCTCTTCCTTCCTTCCTTCCTTCCTTCCTTCCTTCCTTCCTTCCTTCCTTCCTTCCTTCCTTCCTTCCTCCATCCCTCCCCCCTCTTTCTTTCATCTTCTCCCCCGCCCCCGCTTCCTTTTTACATCTTGGTCTCAGTTTCCCCTTCCTCCTCCCCTCTGCACCTGCCCCCCAACTCCCCCTCCATTTCTATTCAGAAAAGGTCAGGCCTCCCGCAGATATCAAGAAGACATGCATATCAAGTTACAGTAAGACTGAGCACCTCCAAGGAGACCCAGGAAGAGGAATAGGGTTCCAAAAGCCAGCAAAAGAGCCAGAGACAGCCCCTGCCCCCACTGCTAGGAGCCCCACAAGAAGACCAAACTACACAACCATAGCATGTATGCAGAGGGCCAGGTCAGTCCTGTACAGGTTCCTTGGTTGCTGGTTCAGTCTCTGCGAGCCCCCATGAGCCCAAGTTAGTTGATTCTGTGAGTTTTCTTGGATCACAGCAATTCTTATAAAGGAAATTATTTAATTGAGGGTGCCTTACAGTTTCAGAGTTTTAGTTCATTATCATTATGGCAGGACATGAGGCATGCAGGCAGGCATGGTGCTGGAGAAGGAGCTAAGAGTTCTACATCTTGATCCACAGGCAGCAGAAGCAGCTATGTGTCACACTGAGCATAGCTTGAGCATAGGAGACCTCAAAGCCTGCCCCCTCCCACAGTGACACACTTCCTCCAACAAGGCCACACCTACTCCAACAAAGCCACACCTCCTAATAGTGATGCTCCATATGGGGGCCATTTTATTTCAAACCACGGTAATCATTTTGTCAAGGTCTGTGAAAATTATCTTAATAGAGCTCTATAGTACTATTCATGTAAGCATTTTGTATTAGCTTTAGTCCAAGCTGTCGTAAAGACCTGCTGCAGTTGTGAATGGGACCATTCAAAACTCATCTCTAATGTGCTGGGGCCTTCTCTTGTGTTGTTCTTAGGTTAAACAGTTTTGAAGATCACTATATTTAATGTACTACTTGATAAAACTTGTTTAGATTTCTTATGATGACACTATGTTATCCATAAATGATAGCCCTTTGTTTTAACCTTTCTATCATCTAATTTCTTTTTCCTGCCTTCCTTTGTTGGCAAGGGGCCGGAGTTCACTATTGAATGTACATGATAGAAGCTATCTTGGTTACTAACCTTAATAAGAAGATTTCTAAGTATCACTAAGAGTAATGCCTCTGGACAGCTTGTTGGGAGCGATGTTTTATTTTGCTTGGGAAATTCTTCCCTGTTTTTGTTTGAGAACATTTTCAGAAATGAATGGTGAATTATTTTACATTTTCTAATATTAAACCATTCTCACAAACTGGGTGATAGTTCAGTGGTAGAGTACTGGCCTAGTATGCACCAAGCCTTAGGCTTGATCCCCCTCGCTACAAAAGCCAACCAACCAACCAACCAACCAGCTTTACATTTGTGGTGTTAACATCAAATGTTTATGTTAAAACCCATTTTTGAACTTGCTTTGACAACATGGTGTGCAGAATTTAGTTTCATTCTTTATGATATTGGTCCATTTTTATGTCTGTTTAATTTTAGCAATAAGATTTATTAACTCATAAAATTATTGAAATGTTCTTCTTTTTTCTGTTCTTTGAAACTTTTTTTTCTTTTGAGACTAGGTTTCACTACATTGTCTAGGCTGACCTTGGACTTGTGATCTTCCTGATTAAGGTTCCTGAATGCTGGGGTAGCAGGCATGCACCACCAGACTTAGCTCTTTGAAATCCTTTGAGGTTATCTGTATGTGAATATTTGGTCAATCATAGTTACCAAAAATTTTGATCTTTTATGTAGGTAAAATTTAAAGTTATAATTCAAATTATTTAATAGTTAATTAAATATATTAATATTTTCAATTTTTGATTTGAGATTTTATTTTCTTTCTCTTTTTGTGTTTTTGTTTGGTTTGGTTCGGTTTTTCAAGACAGGGTCTGTCTGTGTAGCCCTGGCTGTCCTGGAACTAGCTCTGTAGATCCAGCTGGTCTCAAACTCACAGAGATCTGCTTGCCTTTGCCACCGGAGTGCGGAGATTAAAGGCGTGCGCCACCATCACTGGACTTTGATTTGAGATTTTTAGCGATCACCCTATTTTTAGTTCAAAAAATTCTACTAAAATTGTAATTGGAATCTTCACGTTCATAGTTACTTCTTTTCTTTTTAGTCCATTTTACCAGAAACATTCCTATCCTCTTGCTGGTTTTGTGCAGTAATATTTTGTTGTGTCCACTTTTCCGACCACTCCTTTGTAGTTATGTCTATTTTTAGCTCTAAAATTGTATGCACAACACACGCACCTGTGTTCTTACCCTCTTTGCCTTCCCTGGCCGCTGAATCTCGGCTCTTTCAGCTAGGTAGGGAGAAGGAACTACCACCCTGGTCTGCCGCCGCCATCCTTACCTGAGTTATTCACGTAGAGATGTGTGATAAGACACAGGCAAAGGTCCGTCACTCAGCTTCGGGCTCTGGTTTCTTACCGCCCCAGTGACACCAGGAAGCTACAGGCTCCAGCTTCTAGAGCCCATCCCTGAGTGTCCTCAGGCCATTGTTTTCCTAAAGAGGGTTACTTTTTCTTCCTTTCCTTTTTTAAAAGTAAGTTGGATTTCACCACCCACCTTTGCCTCTGGCCTTTTAAAATAGAAAATGTCCTTAGGGATAAACCCCATCCCCAGGGAAAAACACTAGAGAGAGGCCGAATACTGGGAGAAGGAAGAGGTAGGTCCCTTTGTCAAGCAGGCTGAAACCTCAAAGAATGCCATTTCCCCAAATATATTCTTGGATCAATTTCTCCATTAAAGAAGGGAGGGAAAGTTCCAGCAGATCTTTGAGCTGATAGTTTTGGTTGCTCGCTCGTAGTTTTTTTTTTTTTTTGTTTGTTTGTTTTTTTCCTGCAGAGGGAAGGGAACTCAGCGAGGAGAGCCAAGGAGGAAGAGCCAGCAAACCCTTCTGAACAAATGACAGCATCCACGGAAATGAGAGATGGCTTTTCCAACCCCAGCCAACACTCCCCTGTTTACAAGTTTTGGACCACTAGGTAATCTGTGTACGTGAAGATGTTTTGTGTGTATGTGTTTGTGCATGGCGTGTGCACAGGCACCCGTACATGTGGAGGCCACAGGACATCAGGTGCCCTACTCTGTCGCTGCCCTCAAATCCGGTCTTTCATTGAATCTGCAAGTCCCAGCAATCCTCCCGGGTTGCTTTAGGTGTTTTGCCTCATGCTTGACAGCAGGAGCAGCTTGGCTCCCCCCCCAGCTGCCTCTGCTGAGGTCAGCTGAAGAAGCACATTCAGAGACATGGTGCCTGGCAAAGCAGAGGGGAGAACATTAGAGTGACCACCCAAAGGAAGTGGGGGAACTAAGTCTGAATGACAGGAGGGCTCCAGACAGACATAAATAAAGTGTGTCTAGGCACCCTCTTCTAATCACATCCAGACAACATCCAGACAACGGCATAGATGTTAGGATTATAAGGAACTCATTCAAATACATTGTCCTGGATAAAGACAACTTAAGAGCATGGCTCACGCCTGTGACGTCAGCACCACGAGGGAGGCTGAAGGGTTGCTGAAAGTTTGAGACCAGTCAGCCTTGGTTACACAGTGCCTCCCAGGCCAGCCTGGGCCTCATTGTGAGACTGTACATCTAAACAACATGCAAACCCCAAACAAGACAACATGGAATTCTGTGAAATACAGTGCACAGTTGCCATCTTGGGTTACAGACTTGGCCCTCTTTGAACTGGTTTAATCTAAGTTTGGCTCTACTGTTGTGTTGTATCTCACTGTCTCTCTTTTGTGCCGGACACCTAACCTACTTCTGGCTGTTGACCTAAAGCTGGCTGCAGAGCAGTCTCATCCAGACAGGCCTTTGCTTGTCAGCAAGACAGGTCTGTCCAGGCAGACCTCTTGCTTATTTCATTTTTGGCTGTGGTAGATGGAATAAGGAAGAGATAAAGCAAGTAACTCAGTGTGTGTGTGTGTGTGTGTGTGTGTGTGTGTGTGTGTTTGTGTGTGTATGTGCGTGCATGTGTATATGTGTGTATACGTATGTGCATATAGGTTTGTGTATATATGCATATGTGTATATGTGCGTGTGTGTGTGTGTGTGTGTGTGTGTGTGTGTGTGTGTGTGTGTGTGTTGGTAGAGATCAACACCAGTGCTTGCTAGGCTAGCAATCTACTCCTGAGGTACATCTTTTCACCCCTAACGTATATGTGTTTAATGAGGACAGACATCCCCATTTGGGGAAGGACCACAGAGTACTAAAAGTAGTCAATACATAGTTGATACATAGTCAATACATTTCTCAAAAAGGCAAGAGATGACACCAGCATACTGAAATTCATCAACATGAGCGCCGGCTCAGAGAAGCCTGTTTATCTTGTGCCTTTAACCAGTGAGGAATGGGTAACCATGGTAATCCCTTTAAAATATTCTTTTCATTAACTAGAGAAGTATTGGTGTTGAAGAAACAAAACAGGTGGAGTAGGAAAAGAGAGAAAATTAGGCAATAAATAGAATTATTCTGAATTTAGTAGTGCTATAGTTAAGGGAAATTCCCTCTCAATGTATTATTTTCTTTAATATATATGCATAAGACTTGATGGTTTCATGTTCATCCCAACTTGCTCATAGTTTAAGATCAGCCATCAGTATTTGTGATAGGAAGGGGTTTATATTTACAGGATTATTTATTATGTATTTTTGTGGTGCTGGGGCTCAAGCTCAGGGCCTTGTACTTGCTAGGCCAGCACTGTACCTCCGACTACCGCCTGCTACCCTATTGGATGAGTTTCTGCTTGTTGTCAAGAACAAAGTTAGTGCTGAGTATGACTATATTAGTAATAATTGGGAGTACTTTTTCTATTTTAAGTAGATAATTATAAAATAAGTCTCCAATTGGTAGAAAAGGAGTTTGGAAAGCAAAGTCTTTTAAAAAGAGATTTGAACAGTTTTCTCCTCTGGTTTATTAGAGAGAGGGTCTTGCTGTATAGCCCTGGCTGGCCATGTAGTACAGGCTGGCCTGAAACACTCCATCCCGTTCCAAGCTCTCCTGGGCTGAGATTACAAGTGGGCGGCACCATGCCTGTGTAGCTTGAACAATAATTTTTAAAAGTAAACAGCTTTGCATAATAAATGACCAGCTTTAGAGTTCAGCTTTGAGCACTGTGAAAAACCACAGACAGGAAATGGTCGTGGTCCCTTCAAGTCACAACCTGCTGAAGGCTTGAAAACTTTCCACCACCACCCCCCCCTGTCTTATCGGCTCTGCCCATCACTGTTGGCAGTGACCTCTTTCTACAAAGCAAGGGGGTGGCGATCCATTTCCTCATCGTCTTTCATTCCCTATCAGCTACAGTCCCGTCAGCTAGTCCCACTTTACTGTGGTCTGACAACCCTAGATGTCCCTCTGACTAGAGATGGTCAGGCCTTTACTCCCAGGCGTCTGCTTTTGATGCGTGGAGGACTCAGCTATGGCTAGAAGCAGAGACTTCTGAAGATTCTGGAAACCCTGAGGGCCTGGAGGGCTTGGAGGTAGGTGTGATGGCAAGGCTGGGAAGTCCTCTCTGCTGCTCTATCTACTGAGTGATGGTAAGGCTGCTGGGCTGGTGCTCTCCAGAAAATGATTCTCAGGCCCTGCTCCCGCCCACACCCACAGGTGTGCTTTCCCCGCCCTTAATCACTCCGTGGAAACCACAGTTTGCCCTTACAAAGTTACCCTGGGAGAGCGGAAGAGAAATTTATAATCAGAGCCAGGGGCATGAAGCCACAGTCGCTTTGATTTGCAGTTGTAAAGACGGAGAGACTCACATACCATTTTTTTTTTTTTAAGCGGCAAAGCCAACCCTTTTTTTACGGCCTGTATGTAGTCCAGGGCCGCGTTGGTTGAAACTTTGCACTGTCTGAAAAGTTTAGAAAGTCAGCTAGGAGGAGGCCATACGCCAAGTCTTTTTTTTTTTTTTTTTCCCCTTTTTTCTTTCTTTTTTGACTCTGCGATGTTTTCCAGGGCTTTTCAAATGAGGAGGGGAAAGCAACAAGACAAAAATGCACCGTGCTGGGAGTCAACCAAAGCTCTGCAAGCGGCCAGGCGCTGGGGTGAGCGCGGGAGGGGGCAGAGGTGACCCGGGTGGGTGTGTCCGATGTGGAGGATTGCAGGAGAGCGCCAGGAAGGTACTGAATGGGAGGCTTAGGCTCCCCTCACCCGCCACCCCCCTACCCACAGCAGCTCGGGAAGTTCTGTGAATGACTGGGGGAGGGGAACCACAGGCGTCAGGGGCGCTGGGGGTGCCACGCAGGTAAGGGTAGCTGCTGAGGAAAGGCGCCTGGGGGGTGCGGGGAGTTGCTGATTTGTGCAACGTGGACGGGGCAGAAAGCGCCAGAAGGCGGAGGGAGAGGAAAGAAAGCTGGCACCCGCGCTTCTTTCCCGGCCGCCCGCTTGCTCGCGGAGCTGGGGAAGTCGGGACCGGGCGGCAGTGACGCCCCAGGAGTCTTGTTCCCGAGCGCAACGCTACCCTCGTAACCTCCCGGGCCGTGCCCGGGTGAGGCTTGGGCTGGGCTGGCCCCGGGGCTGCGGGGACTGCGGAGCTGGACCCAGCAGGTAAAGGCGCTGGCGGCCGGGTGTCCCCCGGCGCGGGTGGCGACGGCCCCGCCTCCCATCGGCGCGATCAGCTCGCACTGTCCCACCACCCGCGGCTTTGTAGCCGTGCGCGTGAGCGCCTGGGAGTGCGCGCGCCCGCGGGCCCGGAGTGGGTGGGTGTGCGCGCGTGTGTGTGAGGCCGCCTGCAGGAGGCGAGGCTGCCCTGGCCTCCCGCACCAGCCGGTGGAACCCAGCCCGGGAGGGAAGTCGCTGCAGCCGTCCGGCGGCCCTCCTGCCCTTTGGCCAGGTCAGTGCGCCCCAGGGCCCGTCCGAGGGACACGTAGGTGGCCTCCGGTTGGTTACCTGGGTCGGGTTGGGGGCGCGAGAGGGCTGGCGTGGGGGGCGCTCCAAGTTCCTGGTGCGGCATCCCCGAGGACTTAGATGGCCCGAGTGTCCCAGCGCCCCGCGCTCAGCTCCCTGCTCCTTGATGACTTTGTCGTCCCATGAGTCGAAGGAATTTAAACTTTCCGTGAAGCCGCCCGAGGCTTAGCTAGTACCTGGGAAATGCAAGGCAGGGGAGGGACCTGGCTTTGCCTGAATAGGTTGATCCGTTGTGTTGGCTCCTGTAGGGAGAGTTTACCGTGGATGGCTTTAAACTTTAGGCTTTTTTCCCCCCTTTGCTGCCATTTGGCCTTTGATGTGAGGCATCCAGGGTTTGTTGCTGCTTCCAGGCTGGGGCCCTGGACTGTCTTTTCTCCGTCCTCTTCTCTTCTTCTCCTCCCTTTTTCTTTCTTTCTCCCTTTCGCTCGACTTTTTTCTTCTTTTTCTCTTTAGTTGAAACCTACAGATTTCTTCCATGTGGGTTTCCAGCGAGTGCTGGCGTGTGAAAGTTTCACTCTTAAACTATCTCTACCCATCGTCATAGATACCTACTGCGGACCTCAACTAGAAGGAGGTTAATTAAAGCAGAATCCTCTAGGCTTCCTGGCAGGGCTGTGCGGTTGTCCTTTTGTGTAAGTGTCCTTTGCTTACTTAACGTGACTGTGAAGTCACACAGGTCTGAGTTTCAAAGTCTTGGAAAACGGAAGAACATATTCTTTTGTCAGAGAGAGTGAATACCAAGGAAGAGGAGTCAATTAGGCTTAAGGCCATGTGCACCACAGTGAACTACATGGACACACAGCTGTAACAGCACCGAGTTTCTGCCCTTGGTTCTCCAGATGCAATATTATGAATAATAATCACCAGGGCTCTAAGTACATGAAAGCCGTATTTTTATTTTTTATTTTTTTTACTTTTATTTCCCCTTTCTTTGGTCTTGAGTGTTAATTTCAGGGAAAAAATTGCAGAAAGAGAGGGAAGCCTCTTGAGGCAGAAAGGCTGAGAAGTGCAGCTGCAGAACTGGGCCTCGGCATCGGAGCCCCCTTGTACACAGCGTCCCCTAGCGGCGCAACCCGAGCCTGTTCTGAGCTCCTGGTCTTGGTGTCCTCTCAGGAAAATGAACCGGTGCCATGATCTTGGCTGTTCTGTCTTTCCAATAACCGGGAGCTGGTGGTGAGTGACTTCTCTAGGATAGAATAGTTGAGGAAGGGAAATGGGAAAGATTTAGTCAAGTGGGGAAATGCGAGGACAACAGAAAGAAAACGAAAAAAAAAAAAAGAATAAAGAAAGAAACCCATCAGAAGGAGTGCTTGAGGTAAGGAATAAGCGGGGAGCTGACTTTCTCTAGTTCTTCCTTTCTTCGCCCGTGAGGGAACCAGCCACACTTTCTCCTTATTATTACAACCCGGCGAGTCTGCCTGAAGGTGACATCAGATCTAGGCGGTCACCTGCCCATCTTGCTCTTTGCATCCTCCAGAGCTCAGCATCCCTGTGAGTGATGGGTAAGAAGTCACAGAAGGGAGAATTTAAGTGGCAGCACTTTAGAAACTCCTGTTTTCATTCAAAGCTAGTATTTTTCAGAATGCAATTTGATTTTGTTTTTCAGATTGTATCACAGATGACAGTTTTTACAGAATCTGTTCTGTTTGACCTAGTGGGATAGTCAAGGGAAGAGTAAATCCTAGCTGCTGAGTCAACGTTGAGTGTACAATAACAATCTGAAATTTGTGATTTTTAGGAAAAAAAAGGATCATTTCAGATGCTTGGTATGAAAATTTGTACTCTGAACAGATTGCACTATGCTGAGTTCGACTCATAATGTCTTTAGGAGTTTAGTTTAAAGTCAGTTTTTTAATGTCTGTGATTAAAGTGTGGCCACCTACCCTCAGCATCTCCCCTTCCTCTCCCCCTCGTCCTCTCTCCTTCTCCTACCCCACCTCTTCCCTCCTTCCCCCTCCCTTCCTTCCCTCTTCCCTTCCGCTCTCCTTTCCTTGGTACCATCATGTCTACACACTCGGGGAACGTGATTTCCTTTGAAGGTGGGTGTGCTGTCCTGAACACTGACACACAAGCTGCCTCTGCCTTTGCCAACTCAGTCAGCATCTTAACTTCTGTCTGGCTTCTTACCCTTTGCAAAGCAGGATAATTCCAAGTCTCGATCACGTTAGCATTTAAGTATCTGTTCTGGGTGTGTTAGACTGTTGAGAGAGAAGGAGAAGAATTTAATTAAACAAGCAACCATGGGATTCTTGTTGCAACAGATACGAAGAAGATGGAAAGGAAGTTCTAGAAAGAGCTGCAGTTCAGAAGGTGGGGATACAGACAACTGTGCTGGAGATAGTGAAGAGGGTGTGTGTGCCATGTTGCTTCACTGTGCGGTAATGGAGAAGTCTTAAGAACCTTGACGGGCTGGGGAGCAGAACCTGAAAGTCTAACTGTGGTGGGGAGACAGACAGCTTGAAGAATGGCCCGTGCCTTGAAAACTCAATGGGGAGAGTGAGGACCTCTCAGAGGTGGTGTGGTCTGGGTCCTTGGTGATGAAGGTGGCCTGGATGTTACCTTAAGGAGCTGTGCCATGGCATTATTTAATCTTAAGATGCATGAAGACCCCGAGTCATACTGCTTAGCGGCAGAGTGGAGGGGAAGTGTTTGAGAGATGATTGTGTACTTGTGGATAGTAAGTTGTGTGGCACCACTGCCAATTTATTTAATGTTATTATCTAAAGCTTCTAGAACATTCTGCATGTCATTTCTTCCCTCTTATCCCCTCCAAATGATAGCTTCCTTTTGGAAACTTAATTTATTCCAAATGGATGAGGCTCCCGGGTTGCACAGGGCCCCGTGGGGCCTTTTGAGCATGTGTGCTCAAGCCCCTTTGCAGACAGAAGGCTGAGCATCCATGCTTTCCTTTTTCTGTTTGGGGAACAGCTTGCTGGTTAAAGCTCATTTAAACACGACTCTTCTCCACACTGGCATTCTTGACCCTGTTTGTATTACACATAGCATCTTAACCACAGTGTGGACTATGTGTAGTACAGACGAGAGAGGATTATCATTAGTGCAGAAATAGGGCTAATGTCTCTTTTAAAGGACTGGGAGTAGAGCCCTAAGAGTCCTTTATGGAGTTTAATTTCCAAAACTCCTGTAGAAGTGCCTTGCTCAGTCCTGTAGAGTAATATGCGTGGATTTTGTTTTTTCATCTCTGAATGAGTTAGCTAGTGATATCTCAGGGGACTCTTCATGGAATTCCTTTAGGAGAATGCAGGACCCTCTCTGCCCTCCGCCTTTGTGCTACTCAGGAGAATGGATGAGTTTTCAGCTGCATGTCAAGCTGATTTGGGTAAAGACTTTGAGTTACCCTTGAGTCTAGAATGGTAGGCGGCTAAGGAGACAGATCATTAAAAGAGATTAGGTTAGCATTTTGTTGTCTTCTGGATACAATTTGAATGCATGGTCCTCTCAGTAACTTTTAATTAATTTGTTTATTTACTAATCTCTTTAAATCTTGGGCAAGGCATGGGGTGGGGACTTAGGTTTGTCATGATTTAAAAAAAAATCAACTAGTTAATTAATTTGAATAAGTCGAAGGCTGACGTACTTTCTTTCCTTTAGGGTTCTCAAAGGGTCATTTTTTTTTTTTTAAGTGAGTGGGGGATTGAAATTTCTTGGCTCTTTGTTTTAGTAAGTCCGTGTGACTTCAGTGCAGCCTTTATTCTTACAGTACCTGCTTGCTGGCACAGGGCCAAGGGAATTGTGCTAAGACCTGGACATTCTCTGCCACCACCCACCACCCACAACCCTCCACTACTGTGGAGACTTTAACCCTGAAGTTCACATAAAAGTCAGGGCTTTTTTCTCCCCTTCTGAAAATGAAAGGGAACTATTTTAATGCACCCATGGATTTAGGTTATAATTTATTTTCTTTTTGTGGTACCGTTTTAAAGAAGTGATGTAATGACAGGGCAGACTCCTCACTTTAGTCCAGTGCTAAAGCAAACATGTCCGAGCCTGAGCGGGGAGGTCGGGGTGTGCTTGTGTTAGCCTAGAAATAAAAGAAAATGCTTTCAAAGCCAGTGTCTTCCTCTAGAAGAGAAGAACAAAGCTTGGATCTCTGAACCCAAAGGTTGAAACTGTCACTTAAAGGGCATTTTGTCTGCTGTGGACATTCTGTGGGCCCACGCTTCTAGAGATGCAAGTTTTCCCGGTGTGTGTGTGTGTGGGGGGGAGCGGGGAGTTATGGTGAACTATTCTCTTTACAGTTTGCCGCCCGCCTTTTCATTTACTCCAGCCACCCTCCCTTTCCTGCTTTTGTGACAGGGTCTTCTAGTGTAGCTCACTCAGATGAGCCTGAGGTATGAGACCCAGCCTGGCCTCTGACTCACAGCAACCATTTCTGCCTCAACAACACCCCAAGGGTTTGGAGGACCCACCACCACCCCTGAATTTCCTTTTTTTATTTTTCATTATCTAAGTTGGAAACACTGGATTGGATTGGTCTTCCTGTCAGTTCTCTACGCTCAGGTTTCTTTCCCTGGGTCCCAGTGACTCACCCAACTCTTCGTTGAATTTCTACCCCAATAAAGGGTAGGCCTGGCTGGCTCCTTGGAGCGAGGTAGATGTGGGCCAGAGGAGGTGAGATCTGCTCGAGCCCAGAGGAGTGTAATTGACTGCTGGTGCCAATCGGCCTTGTGTAGAGTACCAGGGATGGGCAGAAATGAACAACGCAAGCCCCACCCCCCCATGCCCAGTCAAGAGTCTGGTGAGGGTTCCCAATCATGGGTTCCCAGTGCTCTGAGAACACCAAAGGCAAAGGGGCAGGGGACCCCTGACCTTCTGAGTCAAGGGTCAAGGCAGGGGAAGTGGAAATGCTGAAGCTGGGGGAGGAGCCATGGAAGATTAGAATCTGGAAGGACCCTGGGAGATAAACCAAGCCTGAGAGGGAACAAAAGCGATCAAGCTAGAGGGAGTCACAAGGCCTCTAGAGCAAGCTCCGCTGTGTCTGGTAAGTCAAAGGGCTTTTCTTTCTATGTCTGTGAACTAGGAACACGCACTGGTAGTATGGGTTTCCCAAGTCTAGTTCCTGTTCTTCGTGTAATCCCTCATGTGGGTCTCTCAGTCCTTCCATGTTCAGTGGGTGTTTGTTAAATGTCCATCTGCCCTTGGGCAGCAGTTGGAAACATGACATGTAAGTAAGGTCTCTTCTGTCATGGAGATGGCATTCCATCATGTTCTCTTTCTCTGTCTGTTTCTCTGTCTGTCTCTCTGTCTTGTCTCTCTGTCTGTCTGTCTGTCTGTCTGTCTGTCTGTCTGTCTGTCTCTCTCTCTCTCTCTCTCACCACTCACACCTGTGTAGCTCAGGCTGGCCTTCAACGGGCAGTTTTCCTGTCTCTGGTTCCTAAGCGCTGGGAACACAGTCAGACACCACCATGCCGCCTCCTTCTTCCTGTCGAATCATGTGACCAACTGAAGCTTTTCTGAAATGCCTTCATATGCAGAGGAACGGCTTTTGAGTGATTCTTCTGTTTCAGCAGCTTCTTCAAAGCCCTCTCAGTGTTTCCCCTAGGTGAAGAAGTCGGAGCCTGGTATCCAGGCCTTCATTTTATAAACTTAAAACAGTTCACCTAGATTTACCTGTGAGTTGTGAAAACGTGGAGCCAGACCCAGCATGTCTTGTCTGTAGCCTTGGCTTGCTTCCCTTTCCTTCTGGATGTTCCTATTTTTGACTGAATTTGTGTTTGAGTTTCTATGCCCAGTTTATGGCGTCTTCCTAGAAGATTCTGAGTCTGGTGTTTAACTTGGGTGGTCTTGTTGAGATCATCCAAGGATACAAACGTTATAGAAAGGGTCCAACCGGAAGAGAGGCACTATATTTATTTGTAAATGTAGACTGTTTTGTAGTGATCCAAGCTGTACACATTTGTCTAGAGTAAAAGACATCATCTCTGCCACTTCAGCCGCCTGTCTGAGGTCACTGCTTTGTCATCGTCGATTTGCCCTGCGGCCTTCTGTTCTTGGCCTTTGGTCGCCCAAGCCTCGATCCCTGTATTCGCTTGTTGGCACGTGTGTGTATGTTTTTATGCATTTGTGTGTCATCATGTCAGCATGTTTCCATTTGTCTCTGCTCCCCCTGGTCTTAGTTAGGCTGTATCCAAGGTTGCCATCAAAGGCAACAAGCAGAAGCCAGAAGAGCCTGCCTGCATGGACTCTTCTGGACTGCAGCCTGACTTCATTCAGTAGAGTTCTGGTCGGTGATGCGAATGACTGTTCTGAAGAGGGAAACAGAAAACCATTTCCAGCCCTGTGACACTCAAGATGGATAATGCCAATCCAGGGTGTGTTCTTTCCACAAGGGCTCTGTTGCCCCCAGGTCTCAGGCAAGGGGGGCGGGGGGGGGGGAGGGCATCTGGGAGCAAGTGCTAGGCATCTGTGTGTGAGCCTTTTGTTAGGTGGAAAACCAAGTACCAGGGGAAGGTCTGGAACCACTTGTGGAACGGAGACAGGTGCAGTTATTCATTATAGGCAGGTTTCACTGTGGGAGCATTAAATGAGGACTCCTCCCCCACCTCCTTAGAAGTCTAATCAGGGGATGATAAGGGTGGTGTGGTCTGAGAACAGAGCAACCCAGCACAGCTAAAGCAGAATTGCCTTTTGTTAAGGGGTCGCTTGCCTCTCTGACTATGATTTGTTGGGAAAAGGATTATTGTCATGTCAAGAAAATGAAGCATTCATTCTGATCCACTGTTCTTTGCAGTTCCACAGAGAGCGCCTTGCCTTCCTTGCTGAGTAGACACAGACAGAAAGGTTCAAAGGCCAGGGCAGTCCGACTGACTTTTCCGGATTCAGCAACATCTGCTTTCTAGTCATTTTTATCTGAGATCCTGTCAGTTAATTTCCATGCATCTGATATCTTAGAGGATTTTGGATCCTCGTGCATGGCTGAGAACACTTAGAAAGAAAAATTCAACGGCAGACAAAAAAAGCATGTGTCTTTGCGATTCGCTTATAAACATGGAAAGACACAGCCAAAGATGACTCAGCTCAGGCAGCCAGTGATAAATACTCCAAACCAAAGTTTAAACAGAATGCTCTGCACGCTTCTGAGGGTGGAGGGAGAGCTTCCCCTGCCTGGGAGTAGATGAGTGATTGGCATGGCAGCTGGGTGCTGGTGTCAGGCCCCTGGCTAAGTTTATTCCATGCCTAAGAATAAGAAGGACGGCCCAGAAGGAATGCATGTGAGAGGCAGGCTTGGGGAAGATGCCTGGGATATGCGGCTTCTGGCAAATCGTGCTGGTGTGCATGGGGCCTGTCTTGAAGGTTGTAGAGGGCACCGGACTACCGTGGTTGCTATGATGCCATTACCAGGTGAGACAGCAGGGTAGCAGAGGGTTGCACTGGGGTTTGTTAGTTCTAGACCTGTCTAAAACTATAGAGGCAGATGTGTTCTCCTGGTAGCTGGACATCTGACTCAAAGTTTAGTTTAGAAGATAGAGCTTGCAGTGTTTAGGGATCCTCACGATACAGAGAACGTCATTGTATGGAAACACTATTGAAATGTGTGCAGAAAGCTAGTGAGAACTTTCAAAATTGAAGGATCTATTCACAGCCGGAATGTGCCTCCGTTGGTAAAGTGCTTGCCGAAGACACACGAAACTCTGGGTTTGATCCCTGCTGTTGCACAAGCTGAAGTGTGGTGGTACGTGTGAAGGTAGATGTAGGCGAGAGTTCAAGGTCAGCCTGGCCTACATGAGACTCTGTCTGGAAAAAGAAAATCCGCAATAGTGGTTTAACAAGGACAAGATATAATTTTGGTCTTTAAGTGTTTTTTCTCTAGCAGAGAACTGAACTCAACCAGGCATTCTTTGAGAATCCATTATGGCTTCTCTTGATGGGATGACTCTGGGTTGATGTCTTAGGCTTGTAATCCCAGCTGCTTGGGAGGCTGAAGCAGGAGGATCACAAGTTCAGGGCCTGTCTAGGCCCTGAAAATAAAATATTTCATATTAAATTTCTAAGGATGGGATAGAGTTCAAATGATGGCGTGAGTTCAAAGCTAGCCTAGGCAACTTAGATGAGTCTCACAAAAAGTTCAGAGGATCAAGGGTGTAGCTCAGAGGTAGAGCATTCGCCTGGTCAGTCTTAGGCACCACCCCAAACCAACCAAACCCAAACCCCAAACAGGAAATGGTGTGGATTTTGGCATGATCTTCTGTGGTGAACAGAACTCCCACCACCAGTGGTCCTTTCCAGTTATGGTTGTCTGAAAAATACTCTTAAAATTGTTGAGAGATTAGTGGTGATTTTGGGGCTAAAGGAAGAAACAAAGAGTTTTAGTTAGCGGGAGAGCTTGCTGTGGGACTCATTGTTATCACGGTGAATAAAGGGCAAACTGAATCCTTGGAGGAACTTCCAAACCCCAAAAGCCTAAAGAACACCCAGAGAAACTCCAGCAGGCACCCATGGAGGTTCTAGAAAAATCTAGTGAACCGCTTGATTGAGGTAAACAGTCAGTCCAACTCTGTTTTTTATCTGGATTTAAAAAACAAAAACCTTTTTCTGATTAAGATTTTATTTCTACTTTAAATAATTATATTGTCATGTCTTCCACACTGTTTGATAGAGAAGATCAATTCTTTACTTTGTAAAACTGTTATGATACTTCAGGCATGTGCTTATGACACTTGGTAGTGAAAAACAGGACATACATCTTGGAATTTTTGGGATGGAGAGGAGACTCATCTGGAGTCTCAGCACTCTTTAATGTCGTCCTGAAGCTGGGCATGGTGGCTCACACCTATAATCCTGGCTCTTGGGAGGTGGAGGCAGGAGGATCAGGGGATCAAGGTCATCTGCAGCTAACATGGCGAATCTGAGCCCAACCTGGGCTGAATGAGACCCTGTCTTTAAAACCCAAATCAAAACCAAACTTCTTGTCTTTTTTTTTTTTTTTTTCCAGAGCTGAGGACCGAACCCAGGGCCTTGCACTTGCTAGGCAAGTGCTCTACCACTGAGCTAAATTCCCAACCCCAAATCCAAACTTCTTTATCGAATTTTGGAATAATTCCTTGCAGGTCTTCAACTATTAAGGTCTACTGAATATTTCATAACGTTTTGCTTTGTAGCTAAACTGTCTAGGCAAGCCATTACAATGTTTTATATGAAATGTCTAATGACAGATAATCACTGCCTGTGACATGCTCCAGATTTAATCACCACCTCTTATCTCTGCTTGCTGCTCTTCTCCTGGGCCTGTGCAGCCTGGCCCATTGTTACATGCTAATGGCTCCTATATCCCTACTCTAAACAAGCTCTACACCGGAGGAGCTTACCTACACAAGGCCTTCCTGTTGACTGTTTTCTCTGCCTAGAAGTTTTCTCCCCAGGTATCTAAATGCTTGCTCTCCTTGTCTTCACTCAAAGGTCACCACCTTCTCAGCAAACCTTCTCTAGCTCCTGCCTGTAAAACTGAAGGATCTTTCCTGTGTGTCCAGCTTGCCCCACAGTCCCTTCTTCATTTATTTCTGACTTCTTAGATGAGGAAAATACTTCTAAAAAAATTGCTCATGTTGTTTCCTGATGTTTCTCCAGTGCTCAGTACAATACACTACACACAGCAGAAACTTTTTTGAATAAAAAAATTGAATGAGTGAATTAATTATGATAGATGCCTGAATAAATAAAGAAATGTATTTTTGAGTATGTGTGAATAAATCGGATATAGTCTTGGTTTCATGGTATTTACAAAACCCAGTGGAAGAGGCAAGGCTGACATTGTTTCTGAGATGGAGGAAAATGTGTCTGTGACTTGAAGGGTGAGCTAAATGAACTGAAAATGAGATGTGGGGGTGGGAGAGGAAGGGGAGGTTGATGAAGACAAAGAAAAGTTGGTTCCTGAAAGAGAAAATGGAAGTCAGCTTTTTGTTTCTTGAGTTGAAATGAAGTCATTTGTTCCAAATGATGAAATTATGTAAGGATAGGCATTTGTCATACTTATTAGTATTTTTGATGACCAGAGCTTCATTTTAAATACTTTGGAAATCATCAGCAGTATTTTTATTTTAAATTTTGCTCATTCTTGAGGGAGTAGGGATCTTCCATTTGAAAGTGGGAATTTCAGCACATGGAAGTAGCTTAAATTCTGTAGGTAGGTGATGGCTCTGTGGACTGTAAGCCTAAGTTCTTTGTTTTATGCTAATGCTGTTTCCTGTGAAATTTAAAACAGTACTGGGAGGATAAATGTCCTTGTTGGCACTTGTATTCATAGAGGTTGCTTTGGGAGGCTCAGCAGGATGCACTTGAAGATGGCTTTATTGGAGATGCTTATGCCTGTGGACTTTCCCATGATTAGATTGGTTGATTCTTGTAAGTGAATGTGAATATAGATTTTATAGTTTGTTCTTCTTGTGGATTAGAATTTCTGTTTCCTGAATACTTAAGAGGAGCCTGGTTTTCTCTGGGTGATAAGTTCAATATGTGCTTATTGGTTCAGTCATGATACTAATAATATTCATAAATTCTAGATTCTGTTAACCATACTTGAGCTGTTATAGACCAATAATGCCCCCTTAGTGTGTCTCTACAAGTGGCTCCCTATCTCTCTGTCTCTGTCTCTCTCTCTAATGTCAACTACTTTCTGATAATTTCTGTGTTAAATACATAATGTGAGATACAGTGTAAAACAACCCTCTGCATTAGGAAATTTCTTTTTGCTCAAGTTAATGTTGTTAATTCTTTCTGTTGTTTGTATCTGAGATGCCTTTATTTCCTGGTCTGATTTTAAACTTTTCGTGTTATTTTATCATATATTTGCCTGTCAGCAAGATTGAACTGGATTTTGTTTTGAGATACCTCTGAATAAGGGAACATTGCTTTTGTGTTTATTGTTATAATGGATGAAGGAGCCTCTGGTTGGCACAGGACATACCCAGACACCAAATTCTCAGCACAAAGAAGATTTAATACTCCGAGGGGACAAGGGGGTGGGGTACTGCCTCTGGATTGGACAAAGGCAACAGCAGGTGTCTCTGCAGGAGTGGTTTTTTAAGGAGAAAGGGGGAAGTCTGGTTAGGTATGAGTTGGTAAACTCCTGATTGGACATGTTAGCCAGTGTAACCAAATAGTGAATTTTGATTGCGGGATCTCGGTGTTTTGTTAGTTGGACCTTGGTGATCAGCCTCAGGCATGAGTTAGACATGAAGAAGTGGCCAAATAAGAGAACTGGCCGTGTTAGTATATTCGCCGCCATTTCAGTTGTCATCATCGATGGGCTAAATCACATAAAATGGCTTGTACTTGATCTTACCTTGTAAAAAAGACAATTTCATATGGTTCCGCCTAATGTTGTAGTTCTTGGCCTTTTCTTCCCTTTGTTTTTGTCTTTTTCCATGTCTTGTTTGTTCTGAACATCTGCAGCATAGTGAGGTGGACATAGTGAGTTGCTAGTGAATATTAGATTTCTATTTCGCCATGGTATATAGCAGCAATTTTGTGAGTATTACTGTAGTTGGTTGTAGTGGGGGTGGTGGTGGTGAGGAAAGAGATCATTATCCCTGTAGGCTGAAGCCTAGAGTCTGGTGGGAAGAAGAATGCTGGCCACTGGCTTACAATGTGTAAGAGACGATGTCGTCAGTGCCATGATGGTAAGCACAGACGAGATTGCATGCGGAACCTCATTTGACATTAGAGTGATTCAGGAGTTCCTGGGGGGGGGTGCCATGTCTGCAGAATGAGATGGGTTGACTCTGCAAAGGGCTAAGCTGCTGCATGTGCATGGGATTGCACAGGCCCGGGAGATAAGAACAAGGGAAGGAACACAGAAGTAATGGCGGGTGAAGGTAATCTTTGGTTTGATGAGTTGTCTTTTTTTTTTTTTTTTTTTTGGTGCTACTTGATGAAGTTCCTGTTTGTAACTCTCCCTCTGTCCCTTAGCAAATTTCAAATAGAAATAGAAATGACTTTTGTTTGTTTTTTTGAGATGATTGTAGCTGTTGATTGAAACAGGCTTGCACGGTAGCCCTTTGGCACACTGCTAAGTAATAGCCAGCATGTATGGACGGCCTGCTCTGTGAGCGGCTGGACAAGGCTTTGCAAAGCCATGTGGTACAAAGTAACCCTGCTTGGAGTAAAAACACTACTATATAGAGTAGTTACCAATTTAATAATTTTCCATAATCCATAGGAGATTAGAACACCAAAGGAAGTTTTTGATTAGTGAAGTGGTTGGCTATTGTATAGCTTCTTGGTGATTTTCATTGTGCAAAGAATTTTTGTTCTGCTAGGCTGTTCATTTCGTATTTACACTGTTTTGCCATGGAAACATTTTTTAACAATTTCAAAGAAGCTGTGTCAATAATTGAAATATTATATACATTGGAAATCTGTAAAGCAAATTTGAGACCGAGAGATGGGAAATCAAGACCTGAGTGCCAGCTCCCTACTGCTGCCCACACGGCCATGCCCCAGCCTTCCCAGGCCTTGCCCTTCTCAACTTAGAGGGTTCGAGTCTCATTTGAACAAATCATTCCTCAGGTTTATTGTTTGGTGACTCTGTGATTTTGTTTTGTTCTTGCTACTTAATTTTAAAGACTTGGCTCTGTACTGTTTAGGTAATCTTACCCAAGAAGCTCTAGCTAAAGCTGGAGACTTCTGTGTTTTGTTTTGTTTTTTAAATCCTTCTGTGTTTTGGGAAGGTAATTCTCCAGTGACTTTAGCTTGACCACTGGATTTAAAAAACGATTTTCTTTTAATTGCTGAGGTTCAGTGAAGATGGTAAAGTATGATTATCTTAGATTTATCTGTGGATGCTTGCTTTAGAAACATGTGAGTATCTAAATTGTGAATTATTGACATTTTGTAAAGCCATCAAGGAGTGGGTGTTGCCACTTCCCAGAGAAGTGTGACAGAGCTGAGGAGCTAGGGAGGGGGACCGCTTTCACGGTTAATGACTAGCCCAAGTTTTGGTAATGTTTCAGAGGGATGAGCTATATTTAGAAGCAGGTAAAAGGTATCTGGAAAATTGGTTTTTTATTTTCCCTAATTAGCTTTATTGTGTTGAAACTGACAACTATAATGAAGTATAATTGTGTTTAAAGAGTAATACTTGACAACTTGATGTGAAATGGTCACTCAGTCTGTCAAGCTAGTTAACATATCCAACATTTAACTAATCATTTATTTGTTTTTTTTTTTTGGGTGGGAGGGGTTAGAGCACCTATGGCCCATTTTTGAACAAATTTGAAATATATAAGACATTATTATTATTATTATTATTATTATTATTATTATTATCATTATTTTGAGACAGGGTCTCGTATGGCCCAGACTAGTCTTGAACTCACTGTTTAGGTAAGGATGACACGGAACTCCTGATTCTCCGGTCTCTACCTCCCAGGTGCTGGTATTACAGGCATGTACTCCCGTGCTCACTTATAAGATGGTATAGTTGTGGTCACTGTGTTGCCCTTCAGGTCAACAAAACTTTGACATTTCATAACCAATGCTTGGTAGCCCCTGGCCACCATTTCCCCATTTCCTCCGCCAGGGCAGCTTTTCTTACCCATGTGTTAAATCAACTGATTTAAAATATGCCTAAACATTTTTGTCGTTCAAATCATTCCGTTTTCCACACTCACAAATTTCAATATGAATATTTCCTTATATTTCTCTTTTGTTGTTTAGAAATTGAAGGGAAAACAAGGCATAAGCCCTCTATTTTTGAACTAAACCTAATTCCTCATTTATAATCAATATTTATCCTGGAAGTCCAGGCAACTGAGGATTTAATGTGTGTTTGGGCTTGATGCATCCGCCTAAATCCCTGTTTGCTGTTGAATTCTTTCCCTTAAGTGTGACTGATACATGGAAACCAGACAGGTCTCCAGGCTCTCAATCTGAAACACAGGTACAGACAATGTTTGGGATTAGAGGAGGCGTTGGCCCAGGCAGGTAATCGGCATGGGTGTTGCTTCAGGCTAATACCAGAGATAGGTTGGTCCAGTGCCGGGTAGAGTCCTGTGGTTAGTTCAGACTTAAGGCAGAACCGGAAGGAATACAAGGCACTCCCATGTACTGTGAAGATTCCGAGCAAGGCCTTCTGTATATGCCTGGGAGAAAAGCAGTGTGGGTGAGAGACTAAAGCTTCCTAGAAAAACGTCATTTTCAGAATGGGAAGCAGCAGGTGAATGTCTTGGTTCCAAGTGATCTCAACACTGAAGCATGTGTTAGGTGGTGGGTACTCGTGGACGTCCCAGCTACTTAACCATTTGGCGGTTTCCAAGAAGAGGGCCACAGGTCTCAAATCCTCATCTGAATGAGTAATATTTTTCTAGGAACAGGAATTGGAGCTTTTGTGCTTCAACGCATTACTACCACAAGAGAGATGTATAGTAAAATGTAAATCATTCTTTGGTTTGGACAGAGTTTCTCTCCCACCAATAGGATTGAAGCTTGAACCCCGAATATACCTCTGTGTGGGGATAGGCCTTTAGGGACTGGCTGGCATTGAGAGAGGTCATATGAGATGAATGGAGCTTCAATCCAATAGAACAGGGAGCTCTCTACATAGAGGTGCACTGAGGAAAGGCTGTATGTACAAGAAGGTGAGACCCAAGCCCACATGAAAGCCAACATCGCAATCAGCCATGCTCTACCCTGATCTCCAATTTCCAGGCCCTGGATCTTTGTAAAAAATACATGTCTGTCACTCACCCCATAATCAATGATAATATGCTATGGCAGGCTATAACAAGCTTTCTTAATGGGCTATCTTTGGTCTATCAGCCTACAAACAATGACCTGGAGACTTATTATTAATTATGAAAGCTTGGCCTTAGTTTATTTTTTTTCTCAACTAGCTCTTATAACTTAATTAACACATATTTTTTTTTTAATCTATGTTCTGCCATGTGGCTTGGTCACCTCTTCTTAATATGGCACATCTGACTTACTCTGAGTCTGCTGGCGAAATCATGTGCCTAGATTCCTCCTCCTCTTCCTCCTGTCCCCAGAAATTCCACCTATCCTCTCCTGCCTAGCTTGTCATTCAGCTCTTTATTAAATCAATCAGAAGGCGCCTTAGGCAGAGACACATCTTCACAGTGCACACAAATATTCCGCAACAGCCGGCTAAGCTGACATAGTCTCCACTGATTTTGACTGGGAGGAAAGTATTAACTCTGGCCAGCAATTGTCCTGGTGGATGCTGGTGGCTGGCTTTGAGCTTGTTCTCACACACAAATAATGCACATTGCTTCTCTGCCTCACCTTTTCCATCTTTTCATCTCATTTTAGTGACAAAATAACCCAGTGGGTAAAATTTTACCCACTAAACATGTGTCAAATATGTAAAAACTACCCCTCCTTTGAAATTGTTTTTACATGAAATACTGATCAAAATACTAAAACATTTTTGAAACAATATAAACAACAAACCCAATCATATTTGCAGTTCTATAATGAGTAGAATTATCATCATTCAATCCTGTTTTCTTTTCTTTTATGACCTTTTGCCATAATGGCCTGTTTTATGGTCTGCTTCTTTTTAGAGGTAGTGAATATGTGTTTTGTTTCTACAGACCATATTTTTAAATCATTGTTGTATATGGTAACATGTTTGGAGTTGAATTTTAATAGCTTGATAATAAGCCATTAAGTTGTTCAATAGTTCATCTAACCATTGTGCTTTCTAGTTTTAAGTCAACTTAACACAAGCTAGAGTCACAGAGAGGAGGGAGCCTCAACTGAGAAAATGTCTCCATAAGATCAGGCTGTAGGGCATTTTCTTAATTAGTGATTGATGTGGGAGGGTCAGCTTATTGTTGGTGCCAGCCATCTCTGGGATGGAAGTCCTGGTTTCTATAAGAAAGCAGGCTGAGCAAGCTATGGGGAGCAAGGCAATAGGCAGCTTCCCTCCACGACCTCTGCATGAGCGCCTGCCTCCAGGCTCCGCCCTCTTTGAGTTCCTGTCCAGGCTTCTTCCTTTGACGATGAACAGTGATATGAAAGCATAAGCCAAATAAACCCTTTCCTCCCCAAGTTGCTATGGTCATGGTGTTGTACCCCAGCAATACTAAGACAGCCATTATCTTACTTTTGGAAGGGAGTTGTATTTTCCATTTCTTTAGTATCTTAAAGTTTCAGCCACAGTTTTTTGTGTAATTTCTTTACACTTGAGAACAGTAGTGCTTAGTTTTCAAGTAGACAAAAATATCCTTGAGCTTTTTAACTCATTGTAGAAAATAAAAACTATAATAAGGAAAAGGAAGCCATAATCCTTGTTATTGAGAGACAGCCATTGTCAAGTTCGTGGGATGTTTTCTTCTAAGGTTTCTCTAGTTCAAATCTTTTCTAGGTGTGTCCTTCTGCCTCCTCAGCACAGTGACAAGTAGAAGGGACCTTACTTCGACTCAGTGGCTGCAGGGAACACTTAAATATGGGAAGCGTTTTCTGTTTTTCAGGTGGTTTTCTTTGCGAGTGTGTGTGTGTGTGTGTGTGTGTGTGTGTGTGTGTGTGTGTGTGTGTGGTGCGTGCACACAAGTATGTGGAGGTCAGTGCAAGAACCTTGGGTGTTTTTTTCTCAGGTGCCACACACTTTTATTTTGAGACTGTGTCTCTCACTGGTCTGGAACTCACCAATCAGGTTAGGCTGGACTGCCTGCCTCTGCCTCCCTAACCCTGAGATTACAGGCACTTGCCATTAATGATTGGTTTGCTAATCCAATAAAATGCTGCTTCTGGGGACCAAACTCATGCTTGTGCAGGCAAGGGGAACACTTTCTTGATGAGCTATCTTTATAACCTCTCAAGTGACTGCCTTTTGAGTGCATTCCTGATTACATAATTTGCTGTCTCAAACTACAAAGACATTTTTTTACTAGTCGGTGATAGTGATAATGAAACCGATGTCCAAAACAATGCCCACACTTCATACCTCATACAGCACAGCCAGAGTAAAAACAGAAGTTGGTGTGAGTAGAATGTGCACCTAGAACTTGAAAAATGATTGAGGCAACAGGAAATTTTATTAGTATTGTGTCTTTGGATGGCACTGAGGGAAGGTGCCTCGACCTCACTGGTAGATGCTCTGCTGTGGTACCCTACTGATTTGCGTCCTGACTGAGAACGTCCTCAGCCTTCTTTTGGTCTTGTGCCTTTTGAACTCCCAGACTTTAATCAGCCACGACAAGTCTGATATCTAGCTGGATTCATTTATCAGCTGATGGTGGAATATTCCTCATGAGTGTGTTTCTGTGACATAATGGATTGGTTGTTGAAAAATTCGACAATCACCCTAATCAAATACTGAAGAGTCTAAAGCGTTTGTGCCTGCGCGTGTTTGGTGCGTATTCTCCATGTTACGTGTTTCAGCTTCATTTTCCTGTGGGAGTCAGCCATACTGCAGCCTCCTTTGCATCTTGGGAAGATCAAATGAGCCTCTCTAAAGTACTTCACCATTTCGTCCACTGTCAGAAGTAGTCACAGGTAACACAAACTTGACATCCAATAAATGATCAGTTATTAAACCTTGGACAGACAAAGTTGATAAGATAGACTGTCTCTATGAACTCAAAGACAGCCGGAGTTGAGAACTATGTGAAAATACTATGAAATACTTGAAATATTTGAAATCAGCTGTGTACATATTTTACTACTGACTGTGATGACATTTAGTGAGCACAGGAAGGAAAGGTGGAATGAGGAAGTGAAAGTGTAAATTTAAGCAGAGATGAACACTGAGAGTCTGTCTCAGGGTCTGAGCCATCTGTTTGAAAAGGAACATACATTTGTTCTAGCCTTCCAGGTAGCTGACACAGAGACAGAACAATCAGTATGTGATCCAGAGCGCCTGAGTGCATGAAAACTGACTAAGAGGCATGACTCTTCACAGTGTAGGGAGGAGACAAGATATTCTCTGTAGTTTGTCAAACCGTAGACAGTGAAAATAGTGGTCAGTGTCTCTAAGCACAATTTTAATAATACAATTATTATTATTATTATTATTATTATTCTGGGAGAAAAGGTCTTACACAGTAGCCCAAGAAAGCCTTAAAGTGACAGCAATCCTCCTGTCTCAGTCCCTCACGGGTTGAGAGTACATGCACGAGTCACAATGCCTGATTCCAAACACTGTCTTTCCTGTGAGTCCAACAGTAGAGTTTCGAAAGAGCCACATTTAGTCCAGGTCCGTGGCAGAGTGCCAAAGCTTATCTTAGGAGAGCAACTGTGAGCCAAGGGGAGACAGTTCAGACAAGTAGCTCTGCTGCCTAAGTCTGAGGGAGATGCTGCATATTCCACATTCCTTGCGGAATGATGGGCTGGCAGCTTTCAGGATATTGCCTATAAATACTACTTTGCACAAAATCATACGTTTGATAGTTGCTGAATGTAAGCAAGTTCAAGCTTAAGCGATCCCACAGTGCACCCTTTCCTTGTGGCCAAGTTCTGTGTGGATCTGTGTGCTTCCAGCCTCGGCTCCACTGAGGACAAGCATCAATAAGGGTCAGCCTATGACCGCAGTAGGATATGCTGAAGAGTCAGAGGCAGGAGGATCACATCACAGGACTGGTAAGGCTATCCTGGCCAGATATAGCAACTATTGATTACTTTATAAATCACGTGGTGGCAAGCTTTTGCAAAATAACATGTATGAGATCCTCACTTCAGACCACTTCAGACAATCTAGAGGCCGAGGCAGCACCTGGCAGTTCTGTGTGTCTGAGGTGGGGCAGATGAGTGGGGTACACAGACTAGAGAGGAGAGCTAGAGGAACGGCCCAGATCATTCATGTAGTGGGAGGTAGCAGGGAGAGGGAGGGGTGGAGTAGAGTGCCATGGAGCTTCTGGAGTAACAGCCTCTGTTTTCTCCACGATGGACCTGCATGCTGTGGGCTTTCTTTGAGGGACGAGGCAATATGAGGAATGGAGAGAGCAGAGAGACAGGACAGCTTTAGGGCTCAGCTGGGATTAGAATGCATCGATTCATAGCGACAGCCTTATCTCGTCTCTGGTTTTCTCCACGGAGTCTCTGGTGATTGTGAATGAGAACAGAGCAGCAGTGTGGATTTTAATCAGGGCGATAGTGTCAAAGGGCAGACGGGCAGAAAGGACTGTGGGAGGCAGCAGGCTGGCGGAGGGGAGCTCAAGGACTGAGCATGCGCTGAGACCTGACATAGGGAGATGTGAGGCTGGACAAAGGTGAGGAACACGGAGGGACCAGGAAGCTGGGTAATTTGATGTTGAAGGGCAGAGATGGTGCATTGGGGGCAAGCAGCTGTGGGATGTTCGGTTCCGGTTAGAAAGGGAGGTTTTGAGGTGTCACAGGACATTCTTGGTGAAAAGGAACTAAACTCAATAGTCGGTCTCTCAAGGAAATACTGAGAAGAAGTTGTCGGCTTGGTTGAAATTTTCCTTGACAGTGATATGCCTGGTAACTGATGTATCTGGAGAGGAGAAGGACAACACAAAGTCCCTTCCAGTCTTAGAATTTTTTTTTTCCACAGAACTTCACTTGGGGTGGGGTGGGGCACTGCTTTTCCTTCCCTTCAAGGGGAAGGAGAATTCAAGGGGAATACATGTTTTTCTTTTAATCAAAAGACTAGAGCAAACTGAAAAACAAAACAAAACAAAAAACCAAAAAAAAAAAAAAAAAAAAAACCAAAAGTGTTTAGCAATCCCATTTTTATTGAGCTCCTTGTAATTGTAAATGTTTGACAGATTATGGCCTCTGTAAAGGCCTTAGGATCCATTAATGCAGGTTTCACTGGGTTCACTCGGGGTCAAGGAAGTGTTGTTGTTGGTTTTTTTTTTTTTTTTTTTTTTTTGTCTCCCACCACACACTGACTTCTGAAGTCCTATGATAGGCAATTAGGGCTGGAAAGTGAAGAGTTGCTGAAGTTATTTTAAGGTAACATTAATTGGATTCATCTTTTGCCACATGGTTATTACATTTGTTGTTTTGAGGTTTGGCATTACACCTCTTGGAAATGGACGTGGAGTGGACGGCTCTGAGCATTTTCAGAATGAGTTCTGTGGTTGGATGTTTTGTTTGAAGTTTATATCTGTATTTGGAACTCATATGGAGTGCAGGTTTGAAAACTAGGACCCCAAGTGACAGAAAGAACTCTATGAGTACATTTTGTATTTGATATTTGAATAGGATCTTGATGGAGAAGAAGAAAATCCAGTCCTCATCCCGGGACATAGAAAAATGACCCTTTAGGATTTATTATTATTGTTGTTCCAACCATCAACTACTTTGAGTTTGAGCTTGCTTAATTTTGGAGATTGCTGTGTTAACCGCATGAGGCTGATACAAGAAACATTTGAAATTTGAACTTGAAAGGATGACATTCTGGACTTCATAAGGGTTGCAGGCCAAATCTCCTGGCTGTCTGGGGCACTGGGAGGAAGTCCTTGTTCTGTGGCTGGAGTTTCTTTCCTTCTTTTCCTCTCCCTCTTTTTCCTCTCTTTCTCTCTCTTGAAAGATTCCTCCAGACTTGTATTTTTCATCACATAGTAAAGTGATCAAGTGTGAGAGAACACTTTATTCCCAGCAGTTCAGCCCCATCGAATTCACCACCCTGCCCCCACCCTTCCACCCCGGAGACACTGTCTTCTTGACCCAGCTTCCAACAGTGGATCGTGGCCCTCCATGGGATCAGATATTGATTGTGTCACAGACCCCACTGCAGCCACAGTTCTGAAAACACACAGCTTGCATTGCATGGGTCCCCAAAGCTGCCCCAAACGTCTCAACTCAGATTTAAGACTATGGTATGTTATGGATGGCAGTAGGCTTTTGTTTTTTGTTTTTCTATACATATCAAGTTTTCTCATGGAATCATAGTGGCTTAATCATGGAGAGCAAACATTTAGTGTTTCCTATCTGTCAAGTCTTCAGCCTGTAACTATCAAATTAATATGTCTTTGAATTCTGTTGTTTCAGAAGGCTGGATTTTTTAAAAATTACTGTTTGAATTGCTGGCTTGAATTCCTTCCAAAATGACCCATTGAATTTTGGCTTGAGATTAAGACAGATTCTTCTGCAGTTTCTGAAATGACCCAAAATATACATTTATATTTTGCACTATGCATTTGTTTAACAAGGCATTCTCAGTATTGACATATATATTCTTTATGATTTGTTATCCATGAAACACTTGATTTGTATGCCTGCGTTATACACCTGTGTATCTGGGGTCACACTTGGAAACAGGGCCCTGTTTTAGATGACAGCCTTGGAGTGGAAGTAAGATTTATGAGGCGTCTGCTCTGCTCTCAATCATCCAATCAGCCACATCCACAGGGCACTCCTGGTCATTCATGTCTGCTTTGGTAGACTTACAGGAGGCTGTGTGTTTGAGTACACAGATGTGCATACTTGTTGAAGAAATAATATTTGTACTGTGACAGTGGAAAGGAGTTGGAAACATCTGTGAAGTAGAGGTAGGGACTGTGAGTAAGAAGCGAGAAGGAGATTGTCTTTGACTTCATCTCTTGATAAGCCTGGACTGTTTGGTGGATCCAGTTTGGTTGCAGGAGAGCAGCTAGTTGCCTTTGGTGGGCTTTTAATTTCTTCTTCTTATTTTTTGTGGTAGTGGGGATTGAACCCAGGGCCTTGCACATCATAGGCAAGCATCACATCGCCGAGCTGCATCCCCTCCCCATCTTGATGGGCTTTTTAGGTACCATGGTTTGAACTGTACTTAAGAGAGAATTTGTACTATGTGGCTTGCCCAAGGGCTGCACCACCGGCCTTGGAAGGTAGTGAGCTTCCTGTAACCGAAGGATTGAGCAGAGATTCCACGACAGATGTTCTCTTCAATGGAAACACTGGATGGGAGGTGGGGCCAGATAACGCTAAAAGTTTCTTTCCAGTTGTGAGAGATGTTGCAGTACATTTTTTAATAAACACCATGCACAAACTACTTTAAGAACACTCTCCAAGAAACTAAAGCTGAAATAAGACTAGTTAAACTACAGTCTGTCGACTGATCATTAAAAGCAAACATAGACACACCCTTCACCCACTTACGCACACATGGCAAATGCCAGGAGAGCTCTGCATTGCCTTTGAAGTTTACTGTTTGCAGACTGTGGTGTTTCTAGGAGTGAAGTGCTTTCCAACTGTCTTTGATGACCTGGTCTTTTCTTGTTGTGTCCTCTGTGACTTTGGACAGAACCCCAAAGCCATTCCTTTAAAGACCAGACAAATACTGGACAGAGACATTTAAGTTTTCTTCTGCGTTTTGGTGCTCTTGTTCTTGGCTGGGGATCAACCTCCAGAGGTCTGCTTCTGGAAGATGAAGGAAAGTCACGATATTTTGTGTGAGCTCAAGTAGGCAGAGAGGTTTTCTATCATTAGATAATAACATGTATCGAAGGTCACATGAAAGCCTGCTGCCTGTGGTCTGTGTTTTTACTCCCGACTAAATTGGTGATTAAGATCTGTGGCTTCCAGAAAGTTCAAGGCTATCATACCAAACCGTTTTATATCTGATGCAGTTTTGATATCATTAAAAAGAGAACCAGCAGGCAAATGTTCTCAGCTCTGCCCTTTTCTAGTTCTTCTGGCCTGTCTTGAAAGGCATTGGTAACCATTGACTTTGCCTCTGTGACTGCCAGGGGTTGTAAATCTGAATGTGCTTTAAGACAGGTGGTCTCAGCTCTTACCTTGATTTCCGGTCTTGGGTTCCCAAGAGTCAAAATTGATGCCAGATGTGTGTCAACGTCCAGAATCCCTGACTGGCTTTCTTGTTCTCCCAGTCTCCTCCCTGCTCCCCAAATACCAGCGTAAGAAGGACACTCAGACAGCAGGGGCAGCCACTGTGAACACTAGCAGCAGGCTGTTTGTGAGGCCTGCAGGCCTGTTGTTGGGGCTTGAGCATGCTCACACCCACAGGTGAGCATATTGTGTTAACCAGTGGTCTAGAAAATTCTGGTTTTTTTCTTTCTTTCTGCATTACTTTAATGTTTCTATTTTCTGATTCTGAGAACTCATGTCTTCTTCTAATTCTGGGACTTTGTTTGCTTATTTATTTATTTATTTATTTATTTATTTATTTATTTATTTTTTGTTTTGTTTTTTGAGACAGGGTTTCTCTGTGTAGTTTTGCACCTTTCCTGGAGCTCACTTGGTAGCCCAGGCTGGCCTCGAACTCCCAGAGATCTGCCTGTCTCTGCCTCCCAAGTACTGGGATCAAAGGCGTGCGCCACCACCGCCCGGCCTTATTTATTTATTTTTAAAGACATATCGCATCCTGTATCCCAGGCTAGCTTTGAACTCTATGTATCCCAGACTGGCCTCAAACTCATGGAAGTCTTTCTGCTTCTGCCTCCCTAGTGCTGGGATTACAGGCATGAGCCGTGCATGGTCTCTGGGATTTTTTTTTTAATTGTTTCTTTACTCTTGTTGCTTCTGTAGGTTGGGTCTCTGCTTAGATGTTTCTGAGGCTGCAGCACTTCCTGCCTTTGTACTTCGCTTTCAGATTTTTTTCTCTGCTCTGTATAATTTCTTCTCAGTAAAACTCTAGACCATTAATTCCCTCTTCAGCTGCTCTCGTTGCATGTATTATTCTCTGTTGAGTTTCCCCACATAAACGTGATACTTTTCATCTCTGGAAACTCTGAATCACTCTCAGTTTTTCAACATTTATTTATTTATTTGTGTGTAAGGGGTGGCCATGCATGCTTTGGGAGGTCAGGGACAACCTGTGGGAGTCAGGAATTGCTTCTCTCCACCAGGTGGGCTCAGGTGATCAAACTCGCGTCATCAGCTTAGCAAGCAGCTTTATGTTGTCCAGCCATCTTGATGGCCCGTTTTCAAATGGAATAATTTTAAATCTATCATCTTATTAATAATTATTAAAATATTGTCTTCTTTTACATTATCATTTTATAAACCATTTCTGACAACTCCAGTATGTATAGACTTTGCGTGTGTTGGCTTGGATGACTTCAGTATGTGCTGGCTTGTTTCCAAATGTTTTGCCCCTCCAGCCCCAACGCCTTCCTCCTCCTTGCCTCTGACCCTGTTCCATGTCTGTATAAGCTTATGCGATTTTTCCCCCTCTGGGCATAGAGAACTTAAGGTAAATCAGTTTGGAAAGAATATGCCTTTGCCTTTGCTTTTGCTTCAACCCATGGGCGCTACAGTTTCAATTTTCACTTTGAGTTTTTTTGTGGGCCAGACGAATAAGATTCGTCTCCAGTCTCCGATTAATTAATAGCAGATGTCTGGCTGTAAGTTCTCAGGGAATTCTTTGCGACTTTCATCTGAGTCCCGAGGCAGTCACACTTCTGTGCCCCATCCCTTGTGACACACATCTGTGTTTACCTCTCTGCTTCACCTGTTGACACCCAGCTTGTTGCAGGGATCTTTGATCTGACTCGACTGTCCTGGTTTCTGCCTGGAAACACCAGAACTAAAAGTTAACTACTGGGATTGGGATCCTGACATTGGCCACATTCAGCCTTCTTTTACCTCAGCTATGGGCTGACATACTTTGTTTCCTTGGAGACTCGCTACTTTTGCTGACTGAAAACTGCACAGGTACCTGCTTGTGGGTTTTCATATGCGCATGTGCACTCAGTAAGTTCAGATGCTCTAATGCTGGAAGGATTTGGCCCTTAATATTCCTGGAAAGACATCTACAGTGTCAGTTCTTAAAATAACAGGACGTGTTTTATCCTCTGAATGCATTTGGTAAAAAGATTTATTTTTATGTGTGTATGTATACGGCTGCATGAGTTTATACACACTAAATGTGTACAGGAGCCCATGTTGGTCAGAAGAGGGCATCAGATCCCCTGGGACTGGAGTTAAAGTTTTGAATCGCCATGTGAGCGCTGGGAACCGAATCTAGGTCCCCTAGAGGAGCAGTGAGTACTTGTAACCACTGAACTATCTCTCCAGTGTCTGGAATATATAAATATTTTTATTTACCAAATAATCCTGTTCTTCAGACTGTCACGTTGCCTTTGGTTTCATGGTCAGTTTTGTAACAATGCCCTTATCTAGATATGCCAGCGTAGATGGCTGATTATCTCCCGCAGGAAATATCTTGAAGCAGAATTGGGAGGGCCAAGGGTGTAGCTGGCTGATTCTTGGTAGACAGTGCCAGAATTAGCCTGAAGGAATGAAAGAACTCTGTCTCACAGAATTCTTCCTCACATTATTGGATAAATTGATAAGAAAAATCAATCGATTGGGAGAAATTGCACTTTAGATTTAAGTTTAGATTTAGATTCTGTTGATCAATCAAAAAGCACATTTTTCTGGTTTTATTGACCGTTTGTATTTCACATATATTTCTTGTTTGTGCTTATCAATTTTTTAATTAGGATTATCATTTTACAGCTTGTTTTTGTTTAGCTTGTATATTTAATAATATAGCTCTTGTTTTTACAACTTTCAAGATATTAGTAGTTTATCTAAGATACAAAGCACGTTCCTTATTGTGTGTTCCTTTCCTTCCGTCCTTCCCTTTAAATAGAAAGTTGCTTTATCTGTTTGTGTGGTTTATTTTATTAACCTTCTTTTTAAATGTTTTGCATTATGATAAAATATACTCTTCCTACTCTAAGATATTATAAGCCTTTAATTTTTGTTTGGATCACTTAAGACTTTTTTTTTTTAAAGTCATATCCAGTTCTAGTTCTAGTGAATGGAACATTTGTTTAAGTTGCTTGCCTAGGTACCAGTTTGGTGGTATGATTTATATATAGCCAGATAATTTGGGGGAAGTGTGTGTGTGTGTGTGTGTGTGTGTGTGTGTGTGTGTGTGTGTGTGTGTGTGTGTTGAGGTAGCTTTTGAGTTTGGAGCTGCCCTGGCCTGGGGTGGGTACTGTGGATGTGGATACAGGCAAGGAAGACTTTATGATGAGGAGAGCAGGTTTGCCACAGAAGAACAGCTGAAGTAGGGGATGTGCTAGGGAAGAGGGTTACTGCAGAGCCATTTTTAGAGTCACCTTCCCAGTGATTTGTAGCTTCCCTTTTCTTCCTGGTGACCATTGGAAATGGAACACCTCGGGTTGACCAGACAGGTTCTTGCATTGCCAGTGACTTGCGGGAGCTTGGGGACCACACTGCCAACCCTTTGCTCCTTGTGTAATGTGATACTTCGCAGGCATGAATGCTGGGTCATCCACTGATCAGGAAATAGTAGTGGGTCATTTTGTTTATTTTTAAATTTGGAGGCAGAGTCTTACTATGTTGCTTAGGCTAAACTGGAATTGGAGATGAGTAGCCCAGGCTGGCCTCAAACTCATGATCCTCCTGCCTCAGCCTCCTAAGTGCTAAGATTAGAGGCGTGTGTGCCATTATTCCAGGCAACAGTTACGTTTAAATATTGGTTTGTGGTTAAGCCAGTTTAGTTCATTCTTTTACTTCTGATGGTCACATGTCTTCATCCCTCTTCTTAGTTAGTTAGCAATCTTGCCTGAGTCCTGTTAGTATGCCAGCCCTGAGCATCTGGTTGAAAAGGTTAATTATGGTGATCTCTCCATCTCTAAGATGTTCAAGGTCCAACTGTTGATGCCCAGACGATAGAAGTCAGTGTGATTAATGCTGTTATGTACAAGGTGCAGAGGTGTTGGCATACAGAATAGTATAGCCAACTCTGTGCCAAGAGTGATGGGTGTGTGTGGGAATGAGGAAAGAGGAGACTTCTGGGACTTTGACCGCACTGGAAGATTGAAAGATAAAAGAGTTGACTTTGTGGATAGGGAATGGAAAGGGCCATTCTAATCAGTGAAACAGGATGCAAAAAGACACGAAATAGCCTGGTGTTTTCTAGAAACTGAGTAGTTCTGTTGGACAACAGTAGAAAACTTGCTAGAAACTGAGGCAGAGTCCAAATCAGGGAATATCTTGTTGGCCTCTTCCCTTCAGATCCTTGACAGTAGAAAGAATTTCCATGGTTTTGTATTAGATCATGGGAGGTTAAATTGGAGAGGGGCAGAGAAGCAAAATAAGATTAAACAGCCTTGTACTTGTCCAGGGGCGGTGACTTGAACTAAGTGAATGTGAATGCTGTGGGAGAGAGAATGGATTTAAACCTATTGAGAAGTAGAAATGGCAAGATCTAGTGATGTATTTGTCACAAGAAAATACCAACTTCTATTTGGAGTATTTTTTTTTTTTTTATATTTGAAGCTTTAAGTGATAGACAGGTCAGTTGAAATAGTAGAGAATGTCCTGGCATGAGTCTACATGTTTAAGAGTCATTATCCTAAGATTGTCTAAATGTGGAGTTACTGGTGTATTTAAGATGGACAGAGGAAGAGTAGATAGAGATAGCCGAGGAAAAGGTAAGGAAAGAAGTAAGGGTGGACCAGCTTTTCCTGGTCCTTGCAAAGATGCCTGAGAAAGCATCTGAGGAGTTGGGTGGGGATCAAGGGAACATGGTGTCATGAGTAAGGCAAGTTTGAAAGGAGAATAATTAACAATGTGCCCTGCCATTGAAGGGTCAAGTAAGATAAGAACAGAAAAATGTCCTTATTTAAAGGCAAATGGTCTTTTCTCAAAGTTTTTTTTTGGGGTGGGGGTAAACCATAGTGCATGTGCAGGGACACATAAGCAATAAACCCAGTTTCTTTAGTGGCTTTGAAATGGAGGGTTGGGGAGAGGGGTGAAAAGGGGGAGACAAAGAAGTTGACATCAGGAGAGCATTTTTTCTTTTCTTCTCTTCTTGTTTTTTAACAGGAATTTTAGCATGTTTGTTTTCTGGGGCTGAGGAGAAAATAAGGTTGAAGTCACAAAAGAGAATGAAATGAAATAAAAGTCAAACATTGTTAATTGGAAGCTGGGATCGATGGGAGAAACATCTTGTGAAGTCAATGTTGGCCAAAATTGGTGACTCTGATGATCACGGGAAGGTCAGGGTTTGTGAGACCAGTATTTAGCGAATGTTTATGACATAGAGAACTATGGCTTCTGTGCCTGGTGGACGCTAGAGCCTTGACTTCATTCATCTTCATGGAGCAGTTTGTTAGGTGTTTTCTCCCACTGTTAGGATCACATAAAGCTAATTAATGTGGCTCCAGTACTAACATTCTATGACAATTACACATGACCACTAGAAACAGTGGTCAAAAGGAATGTAAAGAACATGTTACTATTACAGTATCACTTGTTGGCGCCACCTAGCTTTCCTAGTGGCTTTACCCAGCAGAGCTGCATAGGAGAATGATTGGGCTGTGGGCCTGGTTACCAGGTATTTGGAAGGGTCTACACTTGGTTGCAGGGGGAGGTCTTCTTGCCTCACCCCTTGGCATCGTTATAAAAAAACCCTTTTGAATAAAGTTCTGGGCTGGTGGGTTTTGACCCAGGCCCTCCCAAGGTTATTCTGTGTTTCTGTCTTTCCTCTTGTTGTCTAGGTATCTCTTTATATCTACATATTCCTCACTTCTCCCTGCTCAAGAGTAACCTGGTTGTAAAAGTGGGGGCTAGTTCCCCCACAGTCACTTCTAAGCCTGTTCCTTGTTCCATCACGCTTTGTGTCTATGAACTAGGAGAATACTGCCGGGCGTGGTGGCACACACCTTTAATCCCAGCACTCGGGAGGCAGAGGCAGGCGTATCTCTGTGAGTTCGAGGCCAGCCTGGTCTCCAAAGAGAGTTCCAGTAAAGGTGCAAAGCTGCACAGAGAAACCCTGTCTTGAAAAACAAAAACAAAAACAAAAACAAAAACAAAAACAAACAAACAAAAAAAAAAAGAACTAGGAGAGTGATGCTCCTGGCCCTACCACACTGCATTGGACCTTGGGTCACTCTGCCTATGCTGTGGCTACCACCATTATCCATCTCTGAATCCTAAAATATTTGTTTACTTTACTTATCCTCTGTACTGGTTGCTTTTCTAATGCTGGGATAAACACTGTGACCAAAACAATGAGAAAGAAAGAGTTTACTTTGCCTGCCAGGTCTGGAGGGAGAGACCATAACGGCAGGGGAGGCATGGCTCCATGTGGCTAGAGCAGGAAATTGATGGGTCATATTTTGTCCAGACACAGGAAGGGGGGGGGAGAGAGAGAGAGAGAGAGAGAGAGAGAGAGAGAGAGAGAGAGAGAGAGAGAGAGAGAGAGAGAGAGAGAGAGAGAGAATATAAAAAGTAGGAGTGAGGCTATAAACCCTCAAAGCTTGTCTCTAGTGGCATACTTCCTTCAACAGGGCTGAAGATGCCATAACCTCCCCACCCACTAGGGACCAAGTGTTCAAATACATGCGACTATGAGGGACAATTCTTATCTGAGCCACCACATCCTTTTTCTTCTGAAAGGAAGGAGATTTTTCTTTTTAACCAGAAAAACTCCTAAGGCATCCTCAGAGACATTTGTGTTTTTGTAAATCTGTTAGCATCAGATAGCCCTTTCTCTTTGGGTTTGTGGGTCCTTCTATTGGTGAATTACATAAAGTATCCCCAGATGGTGGGTTCTATGATTATTCTTGTGCCACCCTTTTCTTGAGATGGGAATGTGCACCAGTGAACTGGGTTGGGATCTTATACTGGGATGTTCTGGTTTTCCTACTAAGCTCCAGGGATTGGGCTGGTCATAATCTTTCCTTTCATAAGCCTCAATCTCTCTGGTTTAAATATTTTCCAATAGACTCTCTTAGACAAGAGATGTCCATTTTAAATGGGATCTTATGATCTGCCGTGATTCCCAGACTAACTCATCTGGGTATGCAAATTAGGTCTCCCATAGACAAATTACATTGCTTTGTTCAATTAGCCTTAGCAGGAGAAATCCTATCTCTGTTTATGATATTAGGTTCCTACTTATCCTAAGTTCAATCAAGATTTATTAGCACCCTCCTTTCTGCTCTCAAAAGCAGTGGACACTGTTGCATGCTCACCCTCCCCAGCTCCCTCTGCTAGTTTCATTGTGGGATAGTTTCCCCATTTTTGAAACGTTCTTTCATAATTTTCCCATGTCAGGTGGGTTTGTGTGATGAACTTGGCATGTCATGAGTAATGTTTGGTAACATAAAGTGATTATTTTGTCCCCCAGATAGCTAGAATACACAGATGTGTTGCTGTGATTCAATTAGCAGACAGATTAAGGTGAGTATCAAATTGGTTTCTCATGTGAGATGGTTTTGCAAGTAGGGAGATGAGTATAAAGTTAAAACCCTGTTCCTTTTAAAATAAGAAAGTAAACAGCTTTGTTAGAATAGCTGTCATTTTATTAGCAACCTCACTAAAATTGGCTTTGGAAGTGAATACCCTTACAGTGGTTTGTTACTGTTTTTAATCAGCTGAAACAGCAGTATCAGTCAAGACAGCTGTTAACCTAGAAGAAAGGAAGTTCTAAGATAGAAAAGAAAACCACACTGTTACTTCCATGTAAGCTATTTGATTTTGAGACAAGATGAACTTCTAGTAAAGGTGAAATCTTACTCTACCACGAAAGGTGTCCTTCATAGGGATTCTCATGTGGGCATTTCTGTCCAGTGGACTTCAATTACTCATACATTCTTTGAGAAGCTATGAAGTTTATCTTCAAAACTGGATTCTAAATGGGCTTTTACAAATGTGTTGCCTGAGTCAGGAGCTTACCATGACTTTCTTTGGTGTGCGAGGAAGACAGTGGTTAGTTCTTAGGATCAAAAAGACCTTCAAGTGCAATTGTGTTTTAAGATTCCCATCTCTGTCCTGTTTCCCGAAACTTCAGCTTTTCCTCCACGAGTCTTAGCACAGATAACAAGGATTCAGGAATGGAGCTAGGTAGCTCAGTGACAAAGTGATTGCCTCACATGCCCGAGGCCCTGGGTTCAATCCAAAAGAGAGAATAGAACAAAGAGGAGTTGGAGCTAAAAGGAAAATGTGAGCTTGTTAAGCATGACCTTGGCATTTTCCTAGGTCAGTCAGTCATGCTAAGGGCTGTAAGCCACCCGGGGTTTAGTTCTGTGTGTGATGTGATTTTGGGGTCTGCTTATGCGTCAGTCAGGATTCTCTAGAGGAAGAGAACATATATGCATGTGTATATAAATCCTGTATGTATATGTCTATAAACTCCGAAGTCCCCAGTCTGATGCTGAAGCTTTGGAAACTCCCTGGAGTCATCTGCATGGGAAAGGCTGAAGAAGCTGTTGTCTCGTGTTCTTGATTGGTGGTGCCAGTGACAAGGGCCTTGTTCCGCAAGAATGGGGCTCCCACCATGAGCTGGCTCCCTTCTTTCCCCTTCTCTTTCATCTATCCTCCCATCCTAATGGATGCTGCAGCATGCATTCAGGGGAGCTTCCCCTCTCAGGCACTGTCCTACATATCAGTCCTTTCTGGAAACACGATGGACACACCTGGGGTCTTCACTAATCCATGACATTTCTCAGTCCAGTCAAGTTGACCACAGAGATGAATCATCCCAGGATAGATACATTTTTAGCCCCTGCTGCCCAAGAACCATTTTAGTCAAGTCTCTTTATGCCCGGGTGAACATCTGTAGACTCCATGTTCTTGTGTGTGCCTGGTTCTAAGCACGTATCATATCTTTATTACAAAGCTTTGTATAGAGGTTTACTCTCAGGTCCGCCCCCCCCCCCCCCCCCCCCCCGTGACGTTTCTAATTGCTTTGTCAGAATACCTGACAGTATAAGGGAGGAAGGGTTTCCTTGGGGTCACAGCTTGAGATCACTGTCTATCCTGCTGACCGAAGCTGGCTGAATTGTAGCTACAGTAGGGAAGCAGAAAGAGGTGAGTGAGTCCTCAGCTCGTTTTCTCCTTTTTATCCAGTCTAGGACCTCAGCCCCTGGGTCCTCCATGTGGGATGCATCTTCTCCCTCCATTTAATCCAATCTAGAAACTCCCTTCAGACATGGAGAGAGATTTGTCTTCTAGGTGATCCTAGATCCTGTGATGTTGACAATCCTTATCAGCCTCCATGGATAATTTGGTTCTCAGACTCTCCATGGAAGGTCAGATTGGATTTGCAATAGTCTCTCTTAGATTTTGAATATAAACAGTCATTTTGATTGCAAAGGATGGTTTGACTTTTCTACTCCTGGTAAGCCAATTGAGTTATTGTTGAATGAATCAACTATGCTGTCAAGAGCCATGTTCAATTGTAAGTACAGTAACAGGATTCCTGTTTTGTTATTCTTTTGTCATTAACAAAACTGCTTCTGTTGCCAAATCTATCCATTTTTAATGGGAATTATTCGGAATAGTCCGAGGCCACATGTTTGGTTTTAACTGTAGAAAATTAGCAAACACACTCAACGAGGTTAATCTGCTGAAAGAAACCGCTTCATGATTACATCATCCTAAGCTAGAATTGATTTTGATTCTGAAATGGTAGCTCTCTCAAGACTGCTTTTCTTGGGGGAATTATTAAGTTTACCTTCACACTCAGAAGTGACATAGCTTTCTACCACTCCCATGCTTCTGTGGGCAACCTTCCGGTGTTTCTGCAGTCTTCTCAGGTGAGTGGGCATCACAGGGGGCATTGCAGCTGTGCAGTTTGGAGTTCAAGCCATGCTTCCATGCTGGCAGTAGAGCCCCACCCTGTGGGAGTGATGCAGATCCTCTGGGGTCATAGACCTGCCTCTCACACTTAGGCTGGTGGCCTTGCACAGCAAACAGCTCACACCACTGGCAAAGGCGGTGCCCTTTCAGGCTCGGTAGCCTGACTACTAAACCAGGAGAGAACCCTGACCCTGTCTCCCTAAGAAGGCCTCTAATCAAAGCGGGCCCCATTGTCCTGGAGTTACAAGTCATCACTGAGATTTCTTCTTGTACATAGCCCGCCATGTTCAGGAGGCTATGGACCAGCCAGTGGATTATTTCTTCTGATAAACTGATCTATGAGCAGATGTCTGAAAGAGGTCGGAGAACGGGGGAATAGTGGTACCATGGCCTAATGTTTGTGCCTCCCCCATCTCTTGGATTCCTATGTTGAAATCCTCTCAGTCGCTGTTCTTGGCTTCTGAGCTGTTTGGAGGTTTTTGTCTTTTTGTTTCTGTTTATCTGTATTTTAACTGGAAGTTGGGTGTGCCCTATGGCAGATTGGGGATGATGTCATCTTTACTCAGAAGTTACCTTATGATCATTTGCAGGCCTTATTGATTAACTACAGCTGTTGATGCTAATGTACTATCTCTGGGTTGAGTTGGTGTGAAAGATGTTAGATTTTAATGTTTCTTAAGGACTGATGGAGCTGCTCCAGGAAGAATGCAGTGTATAGGAACTATCTTTTGAAGGATCACATTTCATCGGCAAATGACAAAAAAGCTACCCACATCCACATTCTTCTGCCTTTAATATTGCCATCTAATAACTTTTTAAAAAGGCCTTTGTATAAATTAGAATTGCCTTTCCAGGCGAGCTGTGATATGATCGCAGGCTCATGAACAGGATATGAATTTAGGAGATCTCAGACCTTTTGGCCAGCTCATTTAGCCGAGGAGAGCCTGCCATTGACTTTGTCTAAACTAAAGCTGCTGCTTTTGGCAGCCGCCTCTCCCAGGAAGATGCTCAGCAGCCAGCGGCGTTGTCCTATAGGCCAACCCCATGGCAATGTGGGGCCATGCTCTTCTGATTAAGCTCTATTAAAAAGCAATGTGCTGTTAGGCTCTTGGCTGAGAGTTTTTGTGTCCAAGAGTTAGAAATGGCAACACCTCCTCTCAGAACAGTGCCTCCCTGGTCCATACGATTTCAACTAACATCTTTACTGAATGAGTCAGAAGACCTTTTCTGCCAGTCTTTATAACTGAACATGTGAAATGGCCCTCAGTTTGGATTAAAGTCTAGGTTGTTTTAGTTTTTAAGAGAAAATGCCCATTTTGTCTCTTAGGCCGGGTATTAAAAACACATACAATTGTTTTTTAGTGCACAGTCTTGAGTTACCTACTTTCAGGTCTGTGCTATGAAATGGACAGTGGAGTGAGTAGTGCCCTGGGTGAACTCAGGCGCCCCAGCACCAGCATGTCTGGGAACTTGGTAAATTCAAGTTCCTTGACCCAGCCCATCCCTACTGAGTCAGAGACTGTGACTTGAGGCCTGTTATCTATTTCTGAACAGCTTTCCAGGGAGCACTCATGACTGCATGTGATTTAAGAACTGGTTGAATGCACGTTTGGCTTTTGGGGTAAGCTTACTGGAGCTTATTAAAACATGGATTCTTTGTCCTGCCCACAGAGGGATCAGGAGGACTTGGTGGGGTCCAGGAATTAGTGTTTTCTATTTGGTGGAAAAGCTCACTCCATTTTCCCTTTATCCTACTTATCACTCAGGAGCTCTCCATGTAGATTATAACAACTTGTTCCTACTAGATATTTTTAAAGAATTCAGGTTACAAATAATCTAAGGTTTACTTCAGAACTACTTAAGGAGATTTCAGAAATATAGGCATCTAAGAATATCTAGGTTCTACTAAATTAAAACCCCTCATTAAATTATGGTTAAATCTGCTTAGTGTTTAAGTTTTGTTAAGATACCATTGGCTGGGCGGTGGTGGTGCACGACTTTGATCCCAGCACTTGGGAGGCAGAAGCAGGCGGATCTCTGTGAGTTCAAGGCCAGCCTGGGCTACCAAGTGAGTTCCAGGAAAGGCGCAAAGCTACACAGAGAAACCCTGTCTCAAAAAAACCAAAAAAAAAAAAAAAAGATAGTCTACCATCTGAGAATCATGTGTTTTTTTCTTTAGAATTTATTGAAGGTTGCTAGAAGATACTGCCATATTAATATCTTTATGTATTTTGTATCATGGGATGACTCTTACTAAGATTTAATAAGAGAAAATGGTCTCTCTGTAGTTTTCCTCTTTCTCAATAATATACAACTAGTTTCTTCTTTTGATTTAGCCCCCAGAGGGCACAGAGTAAAATCTTACTTTAAAAAAATACTTATTTATTAATTTTTATGTATATATGTATGCCTGTGTGAGTGTATATATATCACATGCATACAGGTGCCCTTAGTACCATTGGATGCCCTACAACTGGAGTTAGGGATGGTTGTGAGCTGCCCGATGTGGGTTCTGGGAACTAAATTCTGGTCCTTGGCAAGAGCAGTAAGTGCCCTTAACTGCTGAGCCATCTCTCCAAAGGAATATCTATCTATCTATCTATCTATCTATCTATCTATCTATCTATCTATCTATCTATCTATCTATCTATCTCTATATCTATCTATCTATCTATCTATCTATCTATCTATCTATCTATCTATCTATCTATCTATCATCTATCTATCTATCATCTATCTATCTATCTATCTATCTATCTATCTATCTATCTATCTATTATCTATCTCTGTATTTCTGTATTCTGGCTGGGGATTGCTGGGGTCTCAAAATTAAGTGATTGGTGGAATGTCTGCTTTTTACTTCGAAATGCGTTTTCTGTTTGGTGAGCTTGTATCAGCTGGTGTCTTTCATTGTCTCCTTCCATCCGATTGGCTGCACTGTGAGCACTGTTAGCCTGGCTCTGACAGGGTTAATGCTTTCCAATACCAAGCAAACACATAGGCAGTGGGGAAAATCTGGTTCATTTTGTTTCAAAATAAACCATACCTCAAGTAAGTACAACCAGCTGCAGGGCAGGCTGCGAGCCAAAAGAAACCAGTGTGGTGCTCCGAACTCCAGCCGAGAGGAGTTCATGTATCATGGATTGGAGGGCAGGCTCCATCTCGAAGTCATTAAGCCCCAGCAGGAGCCCAGTCCTTGCTTGTCACACTGGGCTGGTTGCCTCCCTAGCCACCAATCCAAAGAAACTGAGTGGCTGTTTTGAAGAGGTGGCTTTTTTTTAAAATTAAAAAAACAAACAAAACAAAACAAAAAAACCACCCCTTCCTCAGCCCCGGAACACCGAACACACTGCACCTGTATCTACCAAACAGGGAACTCTGGGATACAAGGCATTTTCAGCTTTGTGCCCGCTCTTTTTAAATCTCTCCTCACTTGGCTTCAAGCAGCAGGCACACTCACCCTGGCCCTGACACACACCGATCCCTTCTGCAGCCTCAGGGAAGTGTTGGTCAGGGAGAAAGGGCCTTTCCCAAGATGGTAGTTTATCAGGTTGGGAACACCTCTCCCCAGATAGACTAGGGTTTGACCCCAGGGCCTTGCAGGGTTAGGCAAATGCTCTATCCCCCATGAGCTGTAACCCCAGCTAGCAAAAACACTTTCCCCCCACTTCAGGTTGCATCCCTACTGTCACAGTGCAAAAGCCCTTCTTCTGAGTGGCCACCAGCGTGCCAGTTAGAAGGTTCCCTGTGACACTTACTGTGTGTTTGCACTAGCCTCCTGCGGCTTTCTGGCCATGCAGGATGGTATCTTTCTGGCTGATGATGCCGTGGTTGGAAGCCTTTCAGATTTTAGGTCTCCTTTGGTCTTCAGATGATGCTGTGAGCGGATGGACGGAGGCTGGCCGGGTGATTTCTTAGGGGCTTTACTAATCTCTTCACAGTCTGTTTAGATAAAGAAAGGGAGGCTCTTCCTTTGCATTTTTTGAGGCTTTCTTGATGGAGAGCTTTAACAGTTATCTTAAAAGGTATCACCATTAGATACAATAGGAGTGTAGATCAGAGAGGGTGGGAGATGCTGGGGTGCTATCCCTGTGAGTTAGGCCTCACTTTTTTTTTTTTTTACATTTGTCCTCATAGTTTCTAAACTCACTGTGAACAGATAAGACTCACTTAATTTTCTCTGTAGCTGTTCCTTTGTTTCTTGAGCAGAGTGGCTGAAATACAGTCCACAGGATGGCTCTATGAAGAAATGATGCCAGTTAAGGAGAGAGCTCAGCTGCAAAGCACTTGCCTTGCAAGAAGGGGGACTTGAGTTTGACCCCCCAGAACCTACATAAAGAAGCCAGGTGTGGCAAGTCTTTATAACCCAGCTCTGTGGTGGTAGAGGCAGGCAGGTCCCTGAGGTGTGCTGGCCAGCCTACTCTTAGTGGCAAATTCCAGGCCAAGGAGAGAACCTGTCTCAACAACAACAACAACAAAAAAAATGTGGACAGTGTCTGGGGAACAACAGCTGAGGTTGTCTGCCAGCTTCCAAATGCACGTGTGTGCGAGTGCACGCAAACACACACACATACACACTCACACATATACACATACAAAATGAGACCAGGGCAGGCTGTCCTCACTGATCCTTTAAGCTGGTAATATCATGTATGTGAATCCTCAGGAAATGGGAATATTCATATATGTTACACCCGGCTGGGAATCATTACCCTTCAGCACAATGCTCAGTTTTATTAGCTTCTCCTCTCTACTTGTAAAGGGAGTTCACTGAGGTGGAGTGGTGCATACTGGGAGCAGGAAGGGAAATGAAATTAAGTGCCTCGTTATTTTTCCAGGGCTGAGGTAGATACTAGGTTTGTATTCTACATTTTTTTTTAATGAAACTTTTGGCGTATGTGTGTCTTAGATGTAGATGCATACCGATTTCCTTTAAAGCTACCTTTTATCTCCAGTTTGATGGGAGGCTATTCAGGGAACTAGGCTCTAGAACTTTGAAAATAAACAGGACTTTCATGTTTTTGAATAGCACATTGTGGGCTGACCAACATCTGGAAGAGGTTATTCTCCTGGTAGGCAGAAGAAATCTCATCATCTACTGTCTTCAAAGAACACAGCACCTTGTCCCATTGCTTCTAGAGCTTTGAAACGGAAGTCCTGAGGGTCATGTTGCTGGATCATCTTCTCTCGGTTGTGTATCGGCCGTAAATACATCTAACACTAAGGATTTCTGTGGCTTTTGAAAACAGAGCCAAATGTGGTGGTCTGGGGTTGCCTCTCCTTTCCTCTGAGTCTAGACTGCTCCTTTTCTGGGAATCCTATTTGAGTCTGGCAACATGCTCTTAAGTTTTGATTCATCTGAGACTTCTTTTCTTGTCTTCTCTAAGACCAGGCAGGCACATGTGTGTCTAGGAGGGTAATGTAATTTGTAACAATAACTTCTTCCCAGTTTGAAAATTACAAAATGAAGCTTATTCATGGATTTGTCTATTCTTATAGATGGTATAACAAAATATGAACACTTGCATTTACAAACATTTTTTTTTATCACAGCTGTTTCTGTAATAAAAGGATCTCTCCTGGTCTTTTTTCCTCACTCCTGATTCCATTTCTCTCTCGAGCCTATAGGAAAGTTGCAATTATAGTACTGAGTAGGAAGAACCTTTATCTCAGCAGTTGGTTGAGAGTGAATTGCTTATATTAATATTCAACGCTGAGCTTCAAGTACTTTATAAGGTAATTCTCACAAATGAGGGCATTCTCCCATATAGCCACAAAACACCTATCCAAATCCATCAAGATTTGTACTGTTTTCTGATTTTCACATCCCATTCATGTGTTTTCATATCACCACACCTACATCCTTGGCAGCTAAGAGTTCAGTTCATAACCTCGTGCTGTATACACCTCCCCCAACTCTGCTTAGTCTCTTTTATATGGAATACTCAAGGGCTGCCACATGGTAACTTCAACCTTGTTTCACATTGTCTGTCCTCCCAGGCCTTCCTCTGAAATCTTGGTGAAAGCCTCCAACACCCCTAACTCTTACATTCTACTTGACTGCAAAACCAGGATCACCTGGATGATGCCAAAATCTTCTGCCTACTTGAGCAATGGTCAGATTTGGTGGAACAAAGCTAATGGCTTCCTTGATGATTGATGCCTGAGCATCATGTACTTACTTCCCTGGAACAAGACAGTTCTTTCAGTAGAGAATAGTATTTAAGTTCCCCCACATCAAATGTGCTTCTTGTTTTTGACATAGGATGTCTCCCAGCATTCTCATTGTGTGGACACATTTGTACTTATCCTTGGCTGAGGATGTAGCTCAAGTGGGAGAGCATTTGCCTAGTAAGTGTGAGGACCTGAGTTTTATCCCCAGCACTTCTATCTCTCCTAATACACCCATCCTTGGTTCGACTGATACTGATAAACCAGAGTCTACATCTCTCGTTTCTTCTCTATTGTTTGTACCCTTGCCTTTCGGGCTTCAGAATGTGCTCATGGCTGCCTTTTTATGGAGATGACCTTCTTACCCATCTCTGCCACCCTATATTCCGCTTCCCTTGCTTCGTTACAATTAAACAATTTTAAATTACTTGCCATATTATTTCACAAGGCAGGCTTTCCCACTTTAAGTAAAATGTTTTAATATTTTTTTATTATTAAGTAATTTTCTATTCATTTTACATATCAACGACAGATTCCCCTCTCCTTCATCCTCCTGTCCCTCAGCCTTCCCCTCAACCCACCCCCCATTATTTTTTTTTAAATCCATGAGATATCATTTTAAAATGGTGAGACAAATGCTTTCTTTTGGTAAAGTGAAGGATGTATCTAGACATAAAGGGTGGCATTTGCTTTGTCTTACACTGTAATCAAGAGGAGCAGTATCCACTACTGACTGAATTTCCTCCTGTCCTTTTGAAATGCTTCCCCACGTTAACCTGCCTTATAGTCTAAGGCAGCCACTTATGATATTTACAGATTAGTTTGCACTTCCTATACTTTTATAGAGTCATACAGTGGATGCTGGGTTTCATGTGACTTCTGTCACTTGCCTTAATGATTGTGAGAATGATAGACGGGGTTGTGCATACCAGCAGCGCATTGGTTTTACTAACAAGTACTGTGTTGTTGAATTGTCTAGGGTTTGGATGTCACAGATGATGCCACTACCTGCACTTGTCCTCAGGTCTTTGGCATAGACACACTTTCTTTTCTCTCAAGTAGGTAACTAGGTGTGAGATGACTGGGTTGGATAGCAAGAGTATGTTTAACTTGTATAGAAATGGTCCAGTTGTTTCCAGACTCACATTCCTATAGCAATTCGGGCTGCACTATTTCATACCCTTGCCAATACTTACTGTGGGTGGTCCTTTAAATGTTACCCATTTTAGTACATACTTAGTAGTAGTTCCTTGTGGTTTTAAATTGATTTGTCTCAATTGACCTTCTTATCTCTTATCATTTCTATTATTATTATTAGATGAGCTTTCTCATCTGGTCCATGTTACTTCCCTTGAGCACGTTCTTTTTTAGCAGAAAAATTAAGTACACAAACCACCTCAGAGAACAAAACTTGTTTAAGTATTACATATTTCTCTGTGTGTTTCCCCACATAGGAGAAAGATATTTGAACACAGTTTAATTTTATTGGTTAGATACAACTGGTTTGAATGTAAATATATCTTTAATAACATAGTCGATAATTACTATATTATTGGATGTTCAGATCATTTCAATTTTTCTGTCATATGATTTTGTGTTAAGCATTCTCAGAGCCAAATATCTGCATGTAATATTAATTCTAGTATACTATAGAGTCACATAGCTTCGGACTCAAAATAGTATTAGGATTCTGATATATTCCATGTATACACATGCCTGTCCATAATAGATTCCAGAAGAGGGGTGAACAGTTAGTTGCATCCACACTAGGTATATTTTAAGTGGCTGTTCACAAATCTACCAGACAAGTATCTTTTAAGCATAACTTTTTTATGTTGAAGTATACTTGTTTAAAACACCTTTTTTTGTTATTGTTATTCTAAACACTCAGAATTGATGTTGATGTATTCTTCCAAAGATGGTTGAATGTCAGCTCCTTTGAATCTTTGATGATGGATAATGCCTTTTCAACAGAATCCTCCACCACTGAGAAGCTGTTGTGGGGCTGAATCACTCTTACTGACACAATCACAGACTTCTACATTAGGATTATTGGTCCTCTCCCCAACTTACCCTGACTTCTTCCTTTTGTTCCTTCCCCCAACTTTCCCCAATCCGCTTATATACTCATATTTCTTAATTTAGACCACTTGAGAACTACTTCTGTGTTCTTAGGAGGAAGCATCTTCCATGACCCATCCATCAGTTGTTGTTGGAATTTGAGCTTGTCTGGGATATGCATATGGAGTTTGTCATTCTCTGCAGGCTTTGAACTGAAACCACCCCAGCTCAGTGGCTCCCTTCCTAACAGCCTACAATGAAAACACACCCAGTCTCCTGTCCCTAAAGGCAGAGGTCCTGATTACATCCATCCCTGTACTATTCTGGGTCCATGTATGGGACACTCACTAAGATGAAGGGTTTGGGCATTGTGCCTTTGGGCTATGAGAAGACACAGTGTTGTGTTAAATCTGCCTCTTACCCAAAAATGGAATTTAGTTTTCCTACTTTTCAAGATCGTCTCAGTCTTCCTTCCTTCCATTCCTCCTCAAGACACAGGTCCCACCTTTCTTGAGCTCTGTCATGACTGACTGCACTTACTTGAGTTCATTTTCCCTTACCTCAGAAATTCACAGTTATGGCTCATTCCTGACAATGTTTCCAAATAGAGATTCTCCAATTTTTATAAGCATAATAAAGCACACTAGTTTGAGTCTGAGACTATGTATTTGGACAGGGCATCCATCACTATTGTAGTGACCATAGATTTGGGGCCATTTCATAATTATGTTTTATATTCCACAGCATTTTCCCCCCACTGGGAACATGTCTGGAATGGCAAATTTATGCCTGTCCATCCATTTTTTAAATCAAGATAATAAGTTTATTAATGCAGTTTTATCTTGTTTCTTCAGTTTGTAAGCTAGCTTATGCATCCCCCTCCCCCCACCTCTCCAGCTAGCCTCAAACTTGTGATCCTCCTGCTTCAGCCTCCCAAGTGCAGGAGCTTTTCTTCCTCTTCTTTGAAGTTCTAGTGCCATCATCGGAGCCCACACTCATGACCTCATCATCTGGCTCCACTTCCAAGAACCATTGATGTAAATGGTGAACATGGAGATTGAATCTCCAATGCATAAACTCAATTTTTTTTTAGATTTATTTATTTTGTTTAATTTGTGTGAATGTTTTACGTGCGTGTATGTCCATGCACCACATGTGTTCCTGGTGCCCAAGAAGGTTAGGAGGAGGTACTGTATCCCCTGGAACCATAGCTACGGATGGTTGTGAGCTTCTGTGTGGGTGTCAGTGCTGGGAACCAAACCTGGGACCTTTGCAAGAGCAATACATGCTCTTAACTATTGAGTAACCTCTCCAGCCTCGACACACAAACTTTAAAAGGTCACCTCAAACCGTAGCATACAGCCCGTCTCCAGAACTCTTTCCATATCATGAAATTGTAATTCTATGCTCATTAAACATTACCCTCTGGCCCATTCTTTCTTCTGGTTGTCTGGCAACACAGTATGTGACCAGCTTATTTCCCTCAGCAAAATGTCACTAAGGTACACCTTTATTGGTGCCTATGTCAGGGCTTGTTTCCTTTTTAATCCATAATAATATCTCATTGTATGTACCAATCAGTTTATTTATGTGTGTGTATCCGTTACTGGACACTTGGGTTTCTTCTATCTCTAAGCCACTCTATCTATGCTATATGAACACAGGTATGTGATTAGCTCCTAAAGATCCCATCTTAATTATTTCAGAAATGTGTTCAAAGTAGGATTGCTAGCTTATATTTTGAGTTTTCTGAGACTCCTCCATACTGCTTCTGTGTTGACTGCAGCATTTTACATTCCTGCCAACTTCATACGAGGGTTCCAATCTTTCACATCCTCAGCATGACCCTGCACTGTAGTTTTGCTTTGAGTCTTCCTAGTAGTCAGTGCTGTGGAGTTTCGCTTTGGCTGTTTTCTGTCCACCTACACGGGTCCTTTAAGGAAGTAGTTACTCTGCCCCTCCGCCCATCCTTATCACATTGTTTGTTCTTGAACTAAGAAAATGACTTTCCCTGATAAATCGTCTCTGTTCCATTTGTTTTCCTCAAGTGTGCTGGTTATCCTTATTTGAATATTCTATCCTCTGAGCCACAATTTCTAACAAATATGACATTCTATTACCATAAACACTTGTGCTGTTCTCTCTACAATGGCCTTCCATGGTATCACCTTGGATTTCTGCATTGACACTTACCTTTTATGGATGGTTCTAAAGTTTTGGACTTTGGGTCATGTTCTTTGCATTTCATTTTTGAAAAATTGGATCAGTTATAGATATTTGTAAAGTGTTAGTCCCATGAAGCTTGCTAAGGAAACTGAGCCCTTTTAATTGGAATTCCCTTTTGTTCCAATTGTTTCAATTGGGTCAGTATTCATACCCACCTATTGTCGCACTGGGGGTTGAATTTGAGGCTTTGAACCTGTGGACTGGCACATGCTAGGCAAGTGCTCTATGGCTTAGGTTTATCTCCAGTCCTTGGTGATGGGGACCTCCTTACCATCATTGTGAAAATGTGTGGATCCTTTTCTGGAAAAAAGTTTTGGGTCTGTTTTTAGTTCATCATCTTTTTAATGCTGAGTTAGTTTTCTACATTATGAACTCTTCATGTAATACCAGGCTTTCTTAGTATTAGAAACCTGCTCTCAGTATGTCCAGATGGACAGCTGGTCTACCAAGGATACCTTCTCAACCCCTGTGTGCATCACTCAGGGATTGCTCTTCACAGTTAATGTCTTTTGGGTCTCTCTATCTTGGCACTTACTGTCCTCGCTGTCACCTCCCATTTCTTCCTTTTTCTTCCTGTCTCTAGAACCACATCCTCCGGAAGGATCCGTCTGTTAATTACTTCCCTCATCATTCATTGTTCCGCTGTCTTATTGCATCTAGGGATCTTATTTAATCGTCCAAAGGCGCTTGGATTCCCATCTATTGGTTTATGAGTTCCCCTGCCTCTTTCTGAGGTCTTTCAGGATTTTTAATTCAATTGCATGTTGCTGTTGCGACCTTTGTAGTGTTAGTTTCTGCAGTTCTGGCCTTCAGTCCCACTGTGGCATGCATGCTCAATGTGCACTCTACCACTAAGCTGCAGCCTTTGTAGCCCTTCCCCTGCCTCTTAAAGCTCTGATTAATGCGATCCTATCCAAGTCCACTGAGGTAGGCAGGTCCTTGTGGGCCTTTTCACTCTACAAAAATGATGTTCCATTTTAGGGACTGTTTTGAGGTCTTTTCCCCCTTCTCTTTCTTTCCTGAACCTAGGGCCATGTGTGTGCTAGTCAAGTACTCTGACACTGATCTACAACCCAAGAATTATAGATCCTCCATTTTCCATTTTTTATCTTGTCTTGAGACAGGGTCTCCTGAAGTTGCCCAGGCTGCGCTTTGTCTTGCAGCCCTCCTGCCCTGGCTTGCATTCCTTTACTCCTTTATTCTTCTGATTAATCTCTCAGGGTCTCTGCTCTCATTCTCTACTCCTTTGCTCTCTTCTCCCATTTTATTCGAAAATTCTGTCCAGCTTTCTTACGTTCACATTCTAATCCTTTTAAACTTGGAATGATTGCTTTTTAAAGCATCCTGTTTTTGTTCTGGCGAGTGCAGTATCTCCTTCTGAGACTTACTATTGTTAAGTCTTTTCCTTCTGATCAGAGATTCTGGAGGACAAGCCTTTCTGTCTCATGCTTTGGGGGAGGTAAGTCTGGTGGCAGACACTGTCTTGTTCTGGTCGGGGACAGATGGGGACAGACACTAAGACAAGCTGGCTGGCCTGTGCCTCATCTCCTTGATGCTCTAGGTCTTGGGTCCAGTCTGAGTTTCTGCCAGACTGTCAAGCTTGTTATACAACAATACACAGATATAAAGTCTGAATTTTCCCCCCTATTTCATCTCAAGTGTGTAACTGTGTAACCGTTTTCTAAAAATTGGGGCATAATTTTCTACCTTTCTGGTTTCAGAAATGATGATAACGTCATTCTTTCATGTAAAAATAAGTTTCTTTTATACAGAATCTCATGTAATCCAGGCTAACACCAAATTTGCCATTAGCTGAGAATGACCTTGAACTTCTGATCCTCCTGTCTGTACCTCCTGAGCTCGGGATTATGGGCATGTGCCATCATTTACAGCTTTCTTCCTTCTAGGACTTGTGTTCGCCTGTCCTGTGCATGGGTTAGAGCCTTTAAATACAGGTTTTCCCATCTTAAAGATCTGGTTTGTCTTCTTGTCACTGTTTATTTTCTGTTTTCTATTTCCTTGACTGCCTTTGTTTAAGTTCAAAATCCAGACTTACCTCTCTTTGTTCCTTTGGTTAATATAAATGCTTTTCTGACCTTGTTTTTCTATCATGGTGACATGCTCTGTGTTCAAAGATGTAACCACCGTGTCCTCAGGAATCTTATTGACATGAACTAGAAGTTTCTCCTTTAAGAAGTATACTTACTGATTAAGTAAGTATTGGCTCTAATTCTGGAACCCCTTTACTTGAAACTCTAACAGCGTGTCTTATGGGCCTGGTGCATTTGAACATTTCTCTGTTGCTTATTCTCAGAGAGAGAAGCTGGTGTCTACTCAAAGTTTTTCTTCTCTTCCCATCCCCCTCTCTTTGCCGGGGATCTACCCTGTGTTTTTTCAAGAGACTTGTATGAGTCACTACTTGACCGAAATCCAGTATAAGGAAAAAGGTTAGGCTTGTAGTAGATTAATTTGCCAATTAGAGGTTTATCTCCCTGTGAGGCCTGGGGAGGGAGCCAGCTTCAGTTGAAGCAGTCAGATGGAAGTCTGCTTCCAACTAGAGTTTTTCTTTTAGGTATTTGGTGTGGCATTCACTAATCCGTGTTGCCATTGTCAATTGGCATGGCTGCCCCCCTCAGTGGCCAGCTAATGGCATTCTTTTCTCAGAGTTTTCTGGTGAAATCTTCATAGCTGATGTAAATCAGGAGTTAGCGCAGCCAGAGTTGACCTGCTTTGTTGGCCTCTGGAGTCAAAGGCTCTCTTGAAAGAGCTAGTGTGTTTCAAATGTACCCCAGCTCTCCCAGGCCTGGTGCCCTCCCACTTCTGGATACACTCTCAGGTCTGCTGGATTCTCATTGGCTTATTTTCTGTACCTGCACTTGGAACCAGCAACCTCATGAAGAGGGTGTTGTGCCTTAGCTCATTGTGGACCGTCCATGTCCGTTCTCTCCAGCACATGTGTTTGGAGGTATAAGCAGTTTCTAGGGCTGATTCATAATGTTTCTACCCTCATCAATCAATCTGGTAATCTATCACGAGGAATGAGCCTGTGTGTATTTCTTATTGGAAAACTTTAGTTTTCCCCTAAAATGATATTTAATTGCTCATGATCCTTGAGACTCCATTTCAATTTGTATAATGTTTCTGTTCTTTGGATGAGGGTCTATATATGGTTTTCCATTTTGCTTTCTTGTATCAGAAGTAGCTTCCATGTCATTCCTTACTGTTTATATTCATAATCCTTTTTTAAATTAAAAAAAAACTTATTTTGTGTGTGTGGTGTATAGGTGAATATGTGTTCGTGCGTGTCACATGTATTTGCATGCATGTGGTAGCCAGGGATTAACTTGCTGTGTTGGCTTCTGGAGGCCAGATGTCTTTCTCAATGGCTTAACACCTCATTTCTTTGTGGGTGGAGTTTTCCTGTGCCAGTGGCTACTCCTAAATAATCACTCAGAAACTTAATATTAATTGTAAATGCTCAGCTGATAGTTCAGGCTTATTACTGACTAGCTCTTACAATGTAAATTAACCCATTTCTATTAATCTATGTATTGTCACATGGCTCATGGCTTTACATGTCCTCCAGCATGTCTTGCACCGTCTGTGTTTCCTAGCAACTCTAGACTTCACCCTTCTTCCCCCGAGCAGTCTGAGTTTGGCTCTCTTGCCTAACTTTATCCTCTTCAGCTATTGGCCAGTCAGCTCCTTTATTAAACCAATCATAGCAACATATATTGACACAGTATAAAGGAATATTCCACATTTCTTCAGATGAGGAGCTCAACCATTTAGCTAGATTGTTTGAACCATGAACCCAGGGATCCTCCCATCTCTTCCTCCCCAGAACTGGGATCATAGGATTCCTCCCCCAATTCTCTCCTTCTATGTGTCTATATGTATGTGTACATGTGCCTGTGCATGTGGTGGTCAGAGAATAATCTCGGGTATCATCCTTGGGAATGGTGTGTACCTCCTTTGAGACAGGGTCTCTTATTGATCTGGCAGTCACTGACTAGGCTGGACAGTCTGTGAACCCCAGAGACCCTCCTGTCTGCACCTCCCTAGTGCTGGGCTTACAGACCCGTGCGACCACACCTTGAGTTTTGTGTGGGTACTGGGGCTCAGACTCATGTCCTCATACTTACAAGGTAACCACTTTACTAAATGAGCTATCAGCCCAGTCCTCCAGGACCCTTCCAGTTGGAGGGTTGGCCTGAGGAAAGAACCTGGGCGCTGGCATCAGGCTGGTCCTGGTTCAGGTCTTAGAGCTCTCCTGGCTTCGTGGCTGTGGCTGGGTCATATAACGTTTTGAAGTCTCAGAAGTCTCTCTTGTGTCATGAGCATCCAACCGAGACACTGTAGAATGACTGCTACTGAGCTTGGTGTGCAGAGGACTTTCCTTAATCCCTGGCCCCTCTCCTTTCTCTCTTGTTAGTAATATGACATATGACAGCTTGGTTTTGGGGGGTATATCCTTTTATTGTTATAGGCTAGGTGCTTGTGCTCCCCTCTGGACGGTCTTTATACTGTAGCAATGAAAGTTATCTAGAGCTAAAACGAGATGGATCTGAATATGCAGTATGAGTCTTTTAGACTCCCATTTACTGGCTTCTTGTTGTTATCGTGCTCTTTTTTGTCTTCATTTGTGAACACGGAAAGATGATATGAATTATAAATGCATAAGGAAAACAGAGAAATGAAAGCAGGGGTGAGCACAGGGTCATGTGTTAGTATAAAGCAGTGCGCTGTGGGGTCCTGTGATTTTCCTAGGGTAGAATCCACTCTCTGGAGGCTGTTGTAAAGAAAGCCATTGCCCTTTCCCCTGGGCCTTCCATTTAAATTATCAGTGTCCCTTTCTTCCTCCTAAAGGTAGAGCTGAGGAGGATATCAGCATTGGCTCAGGGTAGCTGTGGGATCCCATGCTGACGCTGGGCCGAGATAGCTCTCAAAGCTTGCTTGCTGTGCGTTTGTTCCTAAAGGGAGTACCCTGCATTTAAAACAAGTAAAGTCTGATGTGATTCAAACTACGGTGTGAAGGCCTGATACTTGTGCAAGAATAAAAATGAAATCTTGCAAGCCATAGGAGTCGCTGTGTGGCCAGGGCATTTCTTACAGAGGCTCAGAAGCTTGGAGCCATAGGTACAGCACACTGTGGGATCCAGGGACTAGGATTCACTGTCCAGCTTCACCGCTCCTACTGCACAGGGCTCCTCCTTGGGCCCTTGGATTGTGACTTTTATTATTAGGGAAACTGTCATTCTCCAAGAGTTGAACAGTATTCAGGCATCTCCTGCACACTGGTGAAATTAGAAGGTATATTTGCAGCAGGGGCTGCCTCAGTCCTATATGTTCCTAGTTTCCTATAGGTGCTCAGTAAATCCATGTGTCCTCCCCCTCCCCTTCCCTCTCTCCTCTCCCGCCCCTCCCCTTCTGTCAGTTTTCCTTTTTCCCTTCTCCAGCTCCCTTCTCTCCTTCTCTTATTCCCTCTCCCTCTCCCCTCTCTTCCTCTCCCCCATCTCTCTTCTTTCTTTGTTTCCCTTTATCTTTTCATCACTGGGTTCTTACTATATAGTCCAGGCTAGCACAGAGTCTTCCTGCTTCTGCCTCCTGAGTGCTGAGATTAGAATGCCTTCCTTGATAAATCTCTTTTGAGGGATTGCTAGGTGAGATAAAAGCTACTGGAAACACAATGTTTACTTAGAAGAAGGGGATGTTCGTAACTTCTTCAGGTGAAAATTTTCCCTTTATGGACTAAATTGCAATGCTCATGTGATCATGGCTGATAACCCCCTCTCCCTATATTTTTGAGATGGGGCCTCACTGTGTAACTCTAGCTAGCCTGGAACCCACTTTGTAGACCAGGATGGCCTTGAATTCACAAATATCTGCTTGCCTCTGCCTCTTGAGTACTGGGATTAAAAGTGTGGGGCACCACCCCTGGCCCGTCTTTGGACAGGATCAAGGTCCTAGCTTACTGCTGGGACTTAAGCATTTTTTGAGTTTTCTTAGTGAACATATACATGAGAAAAGCACGCATTTTACTTTATGGTTGTTTAGCACCCTCTCCTTGAGAATGTCAAAGGATTTTAGGGATCCCCTTTCCCTTACCTGGAGGCAGGCAGTCTGATTTATGGAGCACCCCACCTCCCTGAGTTCCTGATCCCTTTTGTCACTTACTCATGTGATGCTGGGGTACTTGGCCTTAAATCTTTAAAATGTTCACCATGTTCTTTGAAGAAATGTAAATATGGAATCTCATCCCGCTCTTATGTCTCAACAAAAACGTACAATTCTCTAGACTCCCTTCTCCAAGCCTCAGGGTTGCTTTTGGTTTTGTTTCCGCAAAAGGGTAGGGAGGGCTAGGGCTGAACTGGAGTTCTCTCTACTGCTTGGTGGTGGAGCTGCTCTTCACCCTTTGTATATAGATGACCAGATCTCAAATGTAGGCTTTAAGAAGGCATTATTTAATGACAAGGTGGCTTCTCTTCTGGGTGCAATCTTCCTGTGTCCCCAACTTGTTGCTGTCTCCCCAGAGCATCTAGTGTGGGCAGGTGGCAAGAGAGTCATGGCTTTTGATGGTAGATCTACCTCAGCAGGCCCCTGTGTTCATTTAGCTAATGGTTCTTGGGAGTGATTTTAGCCTCTAGATCTAGCCGGACTCTTCCCTGGCCCATGTAAGTCCCCTCCTACTCATTCTGGGCTTCCTTATGTCTTTTGCAGGCTTACAGTTCCTCCTAGTATGACCGAGATCTGATCGGCCAACCCAGTCGTTGTCTCTTGTGCCTGGCATTGCAGTGCTGGGGCCATTTCCTCACTCCAAACTACGGCGCTGTCATGGCGGCTGCCTCTACTTCCAGCCCTGTAATTTCACAGCTCCAGGTAAGTGATGTGACTGGGTAGATTTTTGTTGTTGTTAATCATAGCTTTGTGCAGTAGTTAAACGAGTTTTAAGGAAGTATACCTTACTCTGGGTCAAACCCACCTCTCATTGTCACTTGGTGGGTACTTAGATGGGTGCTTTGGAGAAAGAGAGGCTGTGTAGTTGAGGGAGCAGCTGGAAGAATGAACTGGCCTCTGTTCACGGGGAGGAGGGGACGGGGACACACACACACACACACACACACACACACACACACACACACACACACACACGACAGGTTTACCACACTCAGATGAGGATGCCCAACTGTTGCTATTGTCATTAAACTCCAAAGCAAGACAAGTCAGATTCTACTTCTCTTATTTCTGCTTTCTTTTAGGAGGAGGGTGGTGGTACAAGTATTTCTCAGTTTGATCTAATCTTATAACAAGCCCTCCAAGGCTGCTTCATTGTTCTTTTCCTGTAATTATTATTTTGCCTTGGCCCATTCTGGGAAATTTGAAAACAAAATGGAGTTCTAGAAACTTCTGAGCAGTAGTCCTGTGAAGTGCTTTGGCTGTACATGGGGAGCAGAAATTCTGCAAGGACGCCTTCTTTGTTTAGATTATGGTGTAACCTGCTGCTTTGAGTATATGCTGCCCTTTAGTCTCTGCAGGCAGTGTGGTTCAATGGGAGGGAAACAGACATGGACTCACCAGTGTGCCTTGGACTGGTGCTTCCCTGCCTGCCTCAGCTTCAAACTCCAAACGTTATTATCCTTCACCAGCATTTCAGTGGATAAAACAGTAGCTTGTATGCAGAGCACTCAAGAGCAGTATGGTTTCCTATTCTCCATTTGTTGTGACTCGTCTGTGTCCAGTGTGGCTTCTCACTTATGAGTCGATTTTAGGCAAAGGTTTAAGAAAAAATAGGTACCTTTGAATAAGAGGCATTTTAAATGCTTATAGTTAGTGCACAAAATACTGGGTTTCAGTATGACATTTTCACAATATGTATCATTGTACTTTGCTCATTTTCTCTCACGTCTCTTCTTCCGCCTCTGTCCCTCATACTTGTCTCCTCCCACCCCATCCAGATGCCCTGTTCTGTTTCCATGTCACATATATGGACTGATTTGTTACTCTAAACCACCATGAACAAGGCAACTTAGAGAATGGGTGTTTATTTGGGCTTCTGGTTCAAATGTCTAAGAGTCCATCATTGTCATGGAAAAGCAGCAGGCATGGCCTCTGGAGCAGGCAGCCCAGAGCTCACAGCTTGCAACACAAGCAGAAGCAGAGAGTGATCTGGAAGTGGCCCACCTCCAGGGACATGCTTCCTCCTGCAAAGCCACACCTCCTGAATCTCCCAAACAGCGCCACCAGATTGGGTCCAAGTGTTCAAATACATAAGCCTACGGGAGACATCCTCACTCAAACCACCACAGGGGCATAGCTTTTAAATCTAGCTTCTGTATGTGAGGGACCTGCAGTCTTCTGTCTTTCTTCCCCCACCCCCATCACACAGTCCCGCTGCCCCTCCCCCTCTCTTTAGGCTCCTCTCCCCTCCCTCACAGTCCTGCTCTTACTTCCATGTCACACACACACACACACACACACACACACACACACACACACACACACATACACACACACTGTATAATATAAGGGTTCCCTGAGGACCAGTCACATTGATTGAAATTTACATCTTGATGACACAAGATGCTGCTTTATCCTTTTTTTTTTTCTGTCTCATTTAGAAAGCTGTTATATTTTGTGCATATTTAAAATAAGGATATCTGGTTTTGTTTTTTTAAGAAAGAGTCAATAAAGAGGGAGGAAGAAGGAGGGTCATTCTTCATTTCCTGTAGATCAGCAGTTCTCAACTGGGTTGTGACCCCTTGGGGGGAGTTGAATGACCCCTTCACAGGGATCACCTAAGACCATCGGAAAACACAGATATTTACATTATGATTCATAACAGTGGCAAAATTACAGTTATCAAGTAGCAATGAAAAATTTATGGTTGGGGGTCACAACATGAGGAACTGTATTAAAGGGTTGCAGCATTAGGAAAGTGTAACGAGTCTGAGTCTTTCTCATGGGACTATCTTTGGATTGCCAAACCCCAAATAATGATACAGAGACTTACTTTTAATTATGAAAGCTCGGCTTTAGCTTAGTCTTGTGTCACTAGCTCTTATAACTTAAATTAACCTGCGTCTATTAATCTACCTTTTGCCATGTGACTTTTTACCTTTCTTTCATTTTGTATGTCCAACTCCCTCTGTGTCTTCTTGGTGTCAACACCTTTCTTCTTCCCAGAGTCCTCTTGGTACCTGGAAGTCCCGCCTAACCTCTTCCTGCCTAGTTATTGGCCATTCAGCTGTTTATTAAGCCAATCAGAAGGCTCCTTGACAAAGACACTCTTCATAGTATAAACAACTATTCTGCAGCAGGAAGGTTGAGAACCACTGCTATAGATTAACTTGGGGGGTTTCACTGTGAATAAAGTCCTTGCTGTTCTTTAAATCTTTCAGGGTTTTTTTTGGGGATGTTTGAAGCTTAGTTTCATTTCCATCATGTTATTTCTGTTTTGTTAGCGGGGCCATCAGGATTTCCACACTTGATTACTTGGGTGTCTTGCTTCTTTGAACCCCTGTAGAGTTTTGTACTGTAGGGACTTAGAGTATGGATCAAGAGATTTAGTTTGTGTGACTTTGTGTTACCATTTCAAAGCCCAAGGCAGCTGTTCCTGCGAGTGTCTATTCTTGGCCATTTTTGTGAAGTGAATTAGGCCCTTGTTCGGGCATTTCAGCATCCGTCACTGTCATCTGTCAGCCTTCCCAATAACGTTGATTTACACACCATCTTCCCTGTTATGTAAACTACTGTGGGTCGGTGAGTAATATAAATGCTTTTAACCGACTCATCAAAATGTTCATCACTGTCTAAAGTAGAAATGGATTCTATTTAATATAAACACCTAGGGAAATAGATACTCTTGAAAACTTTCTGTGGGGTTAATTTGGTACAGTGACTTAAGGGGGTGGGTATTAATCAGTATTAATAAATACTGATGAGGCAGTATTTAATCAAGTTGGGTACCTTTGCACTCATACTGGTGTCTAAACACATGAGACCAATGAAGAGTGTAAAAAGATAGTCACACCAAAAAGTTCAAAGTTCCTGATACTGAAAGTCAGGTATATGGATATGATTTAAATGGCGTATAGCAGTTAAAACATGAGCATTTCAACATGGCTGTATTGTCATAAGACACCTTATAAAGGGAAAAGAAAGCAAGGCATAGAATAATCCTCACAGGAAGAGATCATTAAAACTATAAAACAAGACCATGTGTTTTTTAAGGACAAACATATGGCTCATAAACAGAACTGCAGAGGGAAAAAGCCAGCACATACATTTTCAATAGAATTCTATTGCCCCCCAGAGGGTCCAAATTGGATCTGGGGAGATGATAAATCCCTCCAAAGCTCAACCCTACCCTAACGAACTGCATTTTGTAGCGTTTGACTTCTTTCATTAGGGAGAATTTAAATTTAATTAAAATTTTCTCCTTGAGGATCATTATTGAAAAATAAATAAAAATGGCATGAAACACTGCTTTTCGGAAGCATGCACATGGGCCCTGTAGTCACACTGCTTGAGTTGATCCTGGCTCTGACACTTAGTGCTGAGCCTGAGGGAATGTGTTCACCCTCTCATTGCCTCCATGTCCCGCTTGCCAAATAAACAGAACGGTGAAGAAGCCAGCCTGCTGGCATTGTTTGAAAAACGTCATGTGCATTCAGCTCAGAACAACGGCTCGTGCCTTATTGTCCTTGCATGTTGGCATGTATTGTTGTTACTGCTCAGCAATAGGACAGGCCTCTACAGGCAAGAATAAATAAGATAAGTAAGGTTGTTGCCTTGATAGAGTTTGAAATGTGGTGGAAGGTGGACAGATAAGGAAATGACAAGTTCAAATGCTGTGTCACCATGACTGTGACACAGGGAGTATGGCTGTTCTGGGAACCAGCACTCGGGCTTGTCGAAAGAAGACCACCAGACAAGGGGCCCGTGCACGGATCTGAGCTCTTTGACAGGGGAGAAGAAAGAGCACGTGCAAATGCCTGATGTGAGAAGTGCACAGCATGGGGTTAGTTCAGTGAGCACTGGGACATGGGACACGGGCTTGTCCCCAGAAGCTCCTCTACCGTACCACAAGGTCTGATGGTTGGACTTTGAAGAATTCTGTGTGGGGCGCAGTGGTTCAGAGTGGGAACTGTTCTTGCAGAGGACCTGTGTTTGATTCCCAGCATCCACACTAGGAGGCTCAGAGGTCTGTGACTCCAGCTTCAGAGGACCCAATGCTCTCTTTTGGCCTCTGAGGGCACCTGTACTCACCCCCCCACACACACATACCCCCCCACAGACACACACACACACATACACACACACACACACACACACACACACACACACACACAAACACACACACACACACACACACAAATATAAAATAAATCTCTTTAAAAACCAAACCAAAGCAAACCCAGCATTTGGTGAGCTGGTTGAAATTGGTCATGGTGTAGTAGTTACACTGTAGAAATTGGCAAACCTTTAGTATTAGAACGGGTGGGTTATCAAGTTTGGGATTTTGCAGGACTTTGAAAGCCATATTAAGGAACTGAACAATATCTTAATGAAGCCTGTGGTGGTAGACTGCTTGCCTAGCTTATGGAAGGCCCTGGGTTCATTCTATAGTAACACACACACACACACACACACACACACACACACACACACACACACACACACAGAGCCTGTATAGTTTCATGATTGTTATGCAGGCCTTGGAGTCTTAGACCTGTGTTTGAACCCTGACTGACAATGTTCTGGGGCAAATTCTATAGCAATACCAATCAGAGTAAGCAAGTCCCATTCTCACCCCATGCTGGCCATGGTAATAGTCTTTGTTATTTGGGAATTGAGCCATTTGGGAGGAGTCAGCAGCGAGCTGGGATGACTAGATCACAGAGCAAGTCGGTTTATTTTTCAGGAGAGATGTAGACCTTTGGGTCTCCTGGCTCTAGGATTCTGGCTCTAGGTCATGATGAGCCAGCCTCCTGATTATAGGCCAACTCTTCCTCTGGGCTTTGTACAGTCATGATTTCCTTCAAGGCAGGCTTGGCTGTGTGTCTCAGCCTGTGCTGATGTCTTCTCTCCTATTACCTATTGTCTCCTGGTGCAGCGAAGGCTTGAATTATATGAAGGCGGCATCTCTTTAGGTAGCACATAATGAGCAGCTCCCACAGTGCAGTCCCCTTACTCTGACATTATCCAGCCAGAGAACTTACATTCTTCTGAAAAGTGAACTGACTGTCCGGTATGAAGATAAACTCACATTCAAGTGGGAAAGGCCTGAAAAACCCATTCCTAGGCAAAGGCAACAATTGGAAGAAAAAAAAAAAAGGCTGTGGTTTTTTTGTTGGTTTTTCTATTCATCTGGTAACAAAGAACGTTTTTCTTCGAGGGAAGGCTGCCCCACACCAGACATAAACTAATTAATATGAACAAATAGCCTGCAATTGTTTCAAACAACAATAGGGAAGAAAGCGCTCATTGTCACTCAGCCCAGGGCTCTGTTTACTCAGCCAGGCATGGGCCTTGTGTTTTGAAGTGAGACAAGTCTGTGTCCTCTGCTTTGCTCCTGCCTGATCTCCAAGATGCAGGCTTGTTTTCTTGTGCTGGGCCGGCCCCCAGTCCTGACATCACTAAGGTGAGTCCCAGGATGCTTGGACTGACAGCCAGAGGGAGATTTATAGCTACCCTAGTCCGGAGTTGATAAAAAACATCCATATCCAAGGGAACCTGAGGAGATGTATTTGTAGACAGGAACCACAGGGTTTGGTGATGTGTTCCTATCCTGTGGATGTTGAGGGTGTGGGGTAGTTGCTGTCTTCCGTTTCTAGAACTCAGCTAAACATTTATTTCATTGTGGTTGATGAGGTTCCAGGGAGTCGAATGGGAAAACTTGGATTTCAGTTTTATTTTCGATGTTAATGGAAGGGCCAGTAGTTCAATACCAGAGTGTGTCATTCGGTGATACGCCCTGGTGATAGAGCCTCCAGATGGGTGTCTGAGTACGTACAAGGTGCTTGGCTGCCATCCCTGGGGTTCCAATAAGGAAGGAACCTTTGCCTTCGGTGTTGTGGACTCTGTTCCCTTCTGCCTGTCAAGAGTGTGATGGCATTTGTGCTCACACTAGTAGCACAGAGAGATTTTGATCCCTTTAAGTGATTTTGTTTGTTTTCCTTAAAGGTGTATGATTGTGTTGATTTTCAGTGTTGGAGCAGATTGTTCCCCCAGTTCTCATCTGAGGTCTGGAACTGTTTAAAAGCCTTTGTGTTTTCAAAGCCTACTTCTTAGAAGCTTTTACTTTGAGTTCAGTGAAAGCCATTAAGTTGCATTGCAACACTGGATATGTTACTCTGAGTTCAGAAAATCTCTCTCCTCACTTCTCCCTCCCTCGCTTTCTTCCTCGTGTGTGTGTGTGTGTGTGTGTGTGTGTGTGTGTGTGTGTGTGTTATTGTAGAATCCCATGGTCAGGAGGTTTTCAAACATTCTCGAGAATGAACATAAGCTCCTTTCACAATAACCTAGAGGCACCAGTTACCAACATTTGGCCCACTCGCTTCACTTGTGGGAAGATGAACCACTTTAAGCCCCCAGCTTTTCTCCATCTCTTATCAGTCCACACATCTCACTATTCATCTGCCAGGTATCGTTTGTTTATAGAACCACAATTCCATTATCACACTTAGGAACTGAAAGCAACTGCTGACATTGCATTGTACTCAGTTATGTCGTCTTGGAAGCCCGCGGACTGATCCACTCACTCTTTGGTTATTAATCCATCCCACGAACTCACATCATTTAAAAAGACAGTTTCATTTTCCTCTTCACTTGCTGAAGAACACGGAAATGATAACCAGACTGCTTCACCAACAAAGACTACAAAAAAGAGATGCACACTGGAGTGTCCCGTGTAAGGAAGTCAAGGCAATAGTTGCATGTAAAATTGGATTGCCAAGGAGTCATGCATGATTTTTATTACCCTAAGTCATAAATAATTAATAGTTGTGTGAAATACTATTTTAGTATGAACCATTAATTGCAATGTGATGTTCCCTGTGCCACACAGTGAAGGCGGAGTGTGATCTGGCTTCACACACATGGGCCTGAGAGAGAGCGTTCATAGGCTTAGATCCATATAGAGTGTACAAGTCTAAGCTATTGTGTACCACAGCTAAGTGACCTTTCAGGACAGGTTTTTCTTGCGGCTTTATTTTTCATGTTGTAGGATTAAAACCATGTGCACCGTTCTTGCGAGTATAAATGGGAAGGCATCCGCTGAGTGCCTTGTGGCGTCTTTAATAGATACCAGGCAGATGTTAGCTCTCACCATGTCCCCCATTGTGGTTGTGAGAGTCCTTTACAGGGAGAAAGTGGTTACTGCGTAACTGTTTGTGTATGTGATGTGCATTTGTCTTATGCCAGAAGACCCATCAGAGGAAAGCAAGTTAGATAAACACTCTATGGAAAAGTCCCATGTATTGCCAGGAATAAATGCATGTGGAGATAAACATGGAGATTTCTGACTTATTCCATCTTGATCTGTGTTTCGATTAGAAGTTAAATTTCTTCTTATATTGCTATTTAAATTCATTTATGCCCCTTCTGTGTTTATAAACTCAGCAAGTTTGGGAGGGTATCTTATTTTGGAATCTGAGAGTTCATTTTCAATTTTTCTTTCCTAAGATAAAATCACATGGGCGGTGGTGGGGAGCCGAGGGTAAACCACAAAAGATACCTATGAAGTTTGCTTATTTATCTTTCTAATATGTCCTTTTAATTGGTTTGGTCTGGAATGGTTCGTGAAGCCGCTTCTTTGTCCTTAAAGGGCCTGCGGCTTTCTCTTTCGCACCCACTCTGGGGTGTGCCAGTTTTATATTCTAGGGTCTCCTGATACTCAGACTTTTGTTACAGAGTCAGCATAGATGTCAAAGTGTCACGATGTCCTGTGTTTATAACCATAGAGTCCAGGGGTTGTCGTCTTTGAGCTCTGAACCTTGCTGTCATGAGACTATCGTGGAAGAAATCAGCCTGAATTTGCTGGGTGATGACCCTGCCACACTATAGGTGCAGAGTGTCACTTCCACACTGCCCTGAGGTAAATCACAGTTGTAGTCAGGCTATCAAGAAGGGAAAGGTGTGTTTCGTCTACGTGTTCCTTAGCATGAGCTGTGGCTGTGGTGCAGCTTCGTCTCTGAAGCTGCCGTAGAGCAACTTTCAAAGATGCATTCAGCCTGTAGCAGAGCTACGAAGTCTGGCAGCTAGAAGGACAGGGTGCATGGTTGTGGATGAACAAGAGCTGCGTGACTCCACGGTCAGAATGTCCAGAGGGTAATCTCCACACACTAACGTTAGAAGAGTCTGCATCAGCCAGCAAAGGGAGATTTTGAAGTCTAAGTTCAGGCCCAGATTGGAGATTGTTCACTGGATTCATGCATGAGCCCCAACTCTGAGCACATTGCTCCAGAACTTTGCTTAGCAGTACCTTAACTGTGCTTGGTAAGGCAATAAAGTCACCCGGCAAAAGTAATAGAGGAGTGGACCCAGGAGCATGGCAGCTCTGTAACTTAGTGGCACAGGTCATAGATCAGGGCTAAATTGGAGGGATAAGCTGGGTTGTGTAGAGATGACATGGTCAGGTATCTCACCTCTGTGAGACATGTCCATATGGAGGGACTCACCTGCTGTATCACACTTTCATGAGTGGCTTGGAGCCCTAAGGTGCCACAGAGGCTGCATGTGGGAATTCACCTCCCTGGCAGTGGAGAAGAAGCAGATAATGAGAGGGTGTGCTGCTGATATGAGGATTACAGTCAGCAGACACGCCGGACAGTGTGCCTTTAATTAGAATTGAAAACAATTGTTTTGTAAGACAGAATTTCACACCACAGTCCAACATAGCCTTGAATTTGTAATTTACCTATCCCCTTCCCCGCTTTTTTTTTTTTTTTTTTTCCTTTTGAGACAGGGTTTCTTTATGTAACAGCTCTAGCCACTGGAACTCACTTTGTAGACCAGGCTGGCCCCGAACTCACAGAGATCCACCTGCTACTGCCTCCCAAGTGCTGGGATTAAAGGCGTGAGCTTTCACCTCCTAGCTTTACCCCAACCTCTTGTGTTCTGGGATAACAGATATAAGCCACAATACGTGGCTTAATCGGAATTTTTTTTTTTTAAATTACATTTTGGCCTCAGTGGTGACATACACCTTTAATCTTAGCACTCCGGAGGCAGAGGCAGGCAGATCTCTGTGAGTTCAAGGCCAGCTCAGCGTGTCTACATTATGGAGTTTTAGGCCAGGCGGGGCTACACAATAAGACCTTGTCTCAAAAACAACTAAAAATTATGTCACTTTATTTATTCATTTCATGTTCCCCGTGTGTGTGTGTGTGTGTGTGTGTGTGTGTGTGTGTGTGTGTGTGTGTGCGCGCGTGCACGCGTATGCACATGCCATGTCACATACATGGAAGTCAGAGGACAACTTGATAGAGTCTGTCATCTCCATCTACTAGGTGGTGGTCCTAGGGATTGAACTCATGTAGTGAGGCTTGGCTGCAGATGCCATAGTCTGCTGAGCCATCTCACCAGCCCCAGGATTCTTATAAGTACTTTTTGTTGACGTTTTCTTTTAAAATTATTTAAATTTTCTCTTGATATGTAAAAGAGGAGAAGGTGCTTTTTATTGGATATTTTATTACAATTCTTGGTCCACTCATAGCAAAAGCAGTTTCACAGAGCAGTTTTTACTCTAAGGAATGACAAGAGAAAGTAGTAGATGATGGTAAAAACTAGAAGGAATAAGTGTTTGCGGCTTCTGTTTGAAAATGGAAACAGAACAGGCTGTAAGTAGACTAGGCTGCAGAAAACCTAATGCACACTGACTATGTAGTTTGGGCCCATCCGTTCATTACAACAGCATTTCAGACATTGCCTGTGGCCCATGGAGGCTCATTCCCTGTGGGTTTTGGTTTACATGTCAGCAGAACAGATGTCACAGAAATGAGTAACTGATGCTCAGTCGTAAAGGAAGGTGGGTTTAGGTTGAGCGTGGTGGCCCATGCCTTTAATCCCAGGACTCACGCGGCAGAGGCAGGTAGATGTCTCTGTGAGAGTCGGGGAGGGACAGCCTGGTCTGCATAAGGAGTTGCAGGCTAGCCAGAATTGCATAGTGAGTCCCCATACCCCTGTCAAAAAGGTGACATTTTCCTCTCCAGTTTTCAGGTGAAGAAATTATACTCTCTCCTCCTCATGAGGGCATGTGCTGGTGAAGGCCAGAGGTTGATCCCAGTTGTCTTCAATTGCATCCACCTTATCTTTTGAGACAGGGTCTCTTACTGAATTTGAGGCCCCTGATTCAGCTAGAGTAGCTGACTAGCAGGCCCCAGGGATCTTCCTGTCTGCCTCCCCAGCACTGGAGTTACAGGGGCACCCCGCATGGTATTTATACATGGTTGCTGGGGGTCTCAACCGAGGTCCTCATGAGTCTATGGCAAGCACTTTACAACCTTAGCTGTGATGCCCCATCCCCACCTCTTTCTTTTAATGACTTAGATTGAATTATTTTTTTAGATGAACTATGCTCATCTAAATACAAATGTGAAATGTACAGGAATGTATCCATTACTTTGCTTCATAAAATGTTAACATTGTGATGCAATTTCTCAGTCTTTTGTGTTTTAATAAATAAAGGAAATGAATTATTTATTTAATGAATAAATAAATAAATGGTTATTGAAGTCCTTTGTATTCCTTTCCCAATGCTGTTAATGTTTTCATCCAGATCAGAAATTGATGATTATTATTCTCTCTGTGTGTATCTGTGAGAGAAATATGAATAATTATAATCCATTTCTATAATTTTTAAATGTAAGGATGATGTACCACATGTTTACCTGTGCAGCTTGCTTTCATGGTTAGTGTCTGTGAACTGGCTTTATTTCATTTCTTTTTAGTATAGCCTCTTGACTATATTGTAATTTATTCCTCCTCTGGTGGTTCAGTATTTCTGCTGCTTCTTTATTTAAAATTATATATATATTGAATCTCCTTAGACACATTTGTGATTTTCCCTCCCTAGAGTCCAGCGTCTGATTATGTGCATTTGAGTCATTTTCTTGAAACCATTTTTCAAAGCTGTTGTACTGAGTTTCCATTCTCTAGCATTGTATGACTGTCCTCACTGGCCGTGACATTTTCAGACAAGTTAATTTTGCTGTGATGGAAAAACCTGGACCTTTCTGCAGATGCTGCTCAGCCTTATCTGGCTCCTGGTGATGAGGATTTTCATGTGGCTATTGACTGTTATGGTCTTCTCCTGGGAACTGTCTGCCATGTCCTTGCCCATGTTTTTTCTGTGAATCATTTAGGTTTTTTTTTTTTTTTTGGTAAGAAATCTTTACTCTTCACTGTAAAGAGAATCTTATACATATAAATGGCCAAATTTCATACAAGCATCCCCTCCCATTCATTATGTTTTTTTTTTTTTTTACAGTACTGAATTCTTAATTTTTTTGATTAACTAAATTTGGTCAATGTTTTGGTTTCATTTGGAAAAATCTTCCCACTATTTATAGGTTATAAATATATTTTTTATTTTCTTCCAAAAATTTCAGAGATTACTATATATAATAACTTATAAAATATAATTTATAATAAATACAACACAATAATATATAATATAGTAAAATAATATATAATATGGTAAAATATGTACATAATATATATGTAGTATAACACACACATATATATACACACACATACACACACACACATACATACATACACATATATATCATATCACATTGGCCCAAATGGGGTTTTGTGTTTTGTGTATGATAGTGGTTTATACAGCCTGGAATGAGTTTCTGTGCATGACATAGGTTAATATTTTTAAATGAATGAAGAATTGATGGGTGTAGTTGGTTGTTTTTACTCTTTGACTCTTTTGTGGGACCCACCACCCAGCTCCCAAATAAATACACATGGAGTCTTATTATTACTTGTAAATGTTTGGCCTTAGCTTGGCTTGTTTCTTGTCAACTTTTCTTAGCTTAAATTAGCCTGTCTATCTTTTGCCTCTGGGCTTTTATCTTTCTCTATTTCTGTATACCTTTCCTTACTTCTTACTCTGTGACTTACTGTGTAGTTGGGCAGCTGTGCCCTGGGGTCCTCCTTTTCTCATTCCTTGATCGTTTTTCCCCCAGATTTCTCCTCCTATTTATTCTCTTTACCTGCTAGCCCTGCCTATCCTTTCCCCTGCCTTGCTATTGGCCTTTCAGCTCTTTATTAGACCAATCAGGTGTTTTAGACAGGCAAAGTAACACAACTTTACAGAGTTAAACAAATGCAACATAAACGAATGCAATACATTTTTGCATCATGAAAAAATGTTCCACGGCATAAATAAATGTAACACATCTTAAAATAATATTCCACAACAGATGGGTAAAGCCTTGCCACCCTATCAAGCTGCCATATGTGTGTTTTGGTCTTTCTGGCCAGTTCCAGTGGTTTTTCATGCATGTCTGTGCTAACCTTGAACTTGCATTTTCCGCCTTGGCCTCCTGAGTACTGGGATTACTGGACCATGCCACCATTCCTGGTTGGGCAAGTCCTTATTCCTCTAATTGTTTTTTCCCAGTGTGAAGCTACCCTTCTTGTTACCTGCACTGTGTGTGAATTGATACTTTCTTCTGATCCATTATTTTACTAATATGGAGATTGCTAAGACTTCTAGCACTATTAGAGGCCTTTAGTTCAAACTTACTGCCTCAGACAAAGCCATGTCTGCTTTCTGGTTCCATTTAAAACCTTGTCCTCACTGACCATGATAATCTGCTGTGGGTGTAGCCCATTAACTTTGGTGTGCAGTTCTTAATTGGCTCACTCAGAGAAGCATCTACAAGACTTGCTATACTTAAGCCTGCATGTCTTCTGTATTTTTAGTGGCTTTTATCATTCCTCCTCTTCGGGACAACTCAGACTTCTCTGGAAATCTGCCAATGTGATGATGTTCCTCTTTCTTCAGCCTGGTAGAGAAGAGCCTTCCTGAGAAGGCTCTCATGATGTATTCTCACTGACTCACAGTTTGCTGCTGTCCACGGGTTCTTTACACAATGTAAACATCACTGGTTGTACTATTTTAGGTGAATTTCTAAAGCATTTCATTATGCACGTTCTTCAGCATCCTAGGGAACTAGAGTTAAGCCATCTTGTAGTTTGTGTCAGTATTGTTTTGTGATCTTGAATTCTAATGGGAAATCATGCCATTTTTCTTCTTTTTAATTTGAGGCTCAAAGAAGGATGGGGATTATTTTCCTGGTAGTAAACTTAATCACATTTGAATAAATTCCATGCTGCCTCTTTTTCTACTCTTATTGAGAGACAAGTGTAGACCGTTTGCTATTTTAGATTTAATAACTAGAAATGAAAAGGTCATAGATATCTTTTATGCTTCCATTTCAAAATGAGAGAACTGGGACTCGGAGCCATTACCTGCCATATTGAACATGTTAACTGGTGGACATTAGAATCAGGAAGAGACCTGCTTCGAGAAGCACATATCCTCACACATTCCACTGTGTTAATAGAAATGGAACCATATGATCCCGAGGAGATGGAGACAGGTGACTCCTCAGAGCTCATGGGCCAGCCAGCCTAGTCTATTCAGCCAAATCCAGGCCAATGAGAGATCCTGTCTCAAAAGCCAAGGTGAATGAAAAACAATACCCAAGGTTGATCTCTGGCTTCTACATGTGCACACACACTGTGCATGTGCACCGACACACACAGATCTATTTGCACATAAAATGCATACACAGAAGTGGAAAGCAAGTTGACTTTGTTTATATCATGTTGCTGGTACTTTACCCAGCATAGATTCAGATACCCTTAAAGCATGCCAGTGGAGTACGTATTTACATTCTTATCGGATTCCCTGCTAAAGCACACAGGTCTAATTAGTGCTTTGAGAGCTTTATGCCAGGTGTTTGTTTTTCCTTTTGGCTAATGAGTGCGTAATTGCCTTGTGGGAGATTGAAAGGCATGTCAGATGGACAGGAAGTGGCTTCACAGGCACTTAGGTGTATCATTTTGGTTCCCTTTGAAGGCCTAGTGTTGAGCTACATCCATTGCTAACATTCCATAAATGCCTGGGAAGGGGGAGATGAGTGAGTGAAGGACAGAGAGACCTCAGACAGCTCCAGAACAGCACCCCTAGAGCTCAGCCTTGGCAGGTTCTTGTGACTTTGAAGATCACAGATAGGGTGAGGAAATTTCTAAGATGAGCATCTGCTTCGCTGAGTAGCCACTGAGGTCCCACCGCCACCCCATGCTTGGCTTCTGGGGTGCAGTGAGCAGTGCCGGAGGAAAGGGAGGGCGTGAATGCAGACTTTCTGCCGTGGAGGGACATTTCATTTAAAGATAATTTTATCTGATCTGCGTATTTATTCCCTCTCCAGGGCAACATTTGGCAGCTTCTTACTCCCCAAGGATTTCTAGTTGTAATGATTTAGACTGTAGAGTGATAGCTTTCATTTAAAAGTATTTACTGAATTTTGTCTGAGTACATATTCGTATTGTCCCTATGATTCTGACAGTAAGTATTGGTTTCTTTTCTCAAAGTAAAGAGGAAACTGCTTATGCTCTTCTGTAGATACCCTGGGGAGTCTCAGTCTTTGCCTTTTGCCCTTTCCTTCAGTACAACCAGCTGGAGACCAAACGCTCACATGTTTTCTTCAGTGTGGAAAGTGACCTTACTTCAGTAATCACCCAAATTACTGTTTGCCCCCGCACATTCGGGCAATTTTTGCAGATTGTCACAATTTAAATAGTATTTTAATATGTCTTGATTTCTTCTTCCTCCTTCTCCTCTTCTCTCTCTTACATGATTCTTACCTGAACAATAAGAGACCACAAATAGACATTTACATTCCACTCCCCCAGCTCAAGTACTTTTTGGTACAATGATAGATTTATGTCAATATTATTAAATTATATCTCGTGTAATTGGTTTCAAGAGTTATTTTTATGTTTAGGTTTTTGACCATTTGAAAACAATCGTATGTCTTGGGAGTTTTATGCACCAGTGGTTTTGACTGTGTGTGTGTTTGTGCGCGTGCGTGCGCAGGCGTTTGTGTTTATTAGTTATTTTCTTGTCATTGTGGTAGAGTTCCTAACAGAAACAACTAAAGGGAGGACTGGTTCACAGTTCAAAGGTCACAGTTCATCATGACTGAAAGGCACATTGGCAGGGGTATAAAGTGGGCCCGTCATAGAGAAGCAGAGAGCTCTGACTTAAAGCTGACCAGGCCTTTAACTCCCTGGCTCCACTCCTACAGCCCTGTGTGAGCCAGCTAGGCCTCATATCCAAAAGATTCTATGACCTTTCAAAAGAGTACCACCTGCTGAAGACCAAGTGTCCAAACCCCTGAGCCTGTGGGGAGGTTTCCTGTGAGGTCATCTGCGCTGTGGAGTTCAAGTATCCTACCTAAAGGTTTTCTCTTATACAGCAACATTTTTCATGCCTTGGGTTTTGTCCTAAAGCAGTGGTTCTCAACCTTCCTAATGTTGTGACCCTTTAATACAGTTCCTCATGTTGTAGCGACCCCCCAGCCATAAAATTGTTTTTGTTGTTACTCTATAGTTGTAATTTTGCTGCTGTTATGGATTGTAATGTAAAAATCTGATAGGTAGGAAATTGTAATGTAAAATCTATCTGATATACAACCTCCCATGAAAGGGTTATTTGACTCCCCAAAGGGGTCATGACCCACAGGTTGAGAACATCTCTCTAAAGGTTCTCACATTAGAAACCCTGGGGTTATTCTGTTCTTTCTACCTTAGACATTTGGTGAGCTTGCTTTTTCCTTAGTTTCCCTTTATGCTTCTAGAACCTCTCTTTACTCTTGAGATTCCCAAATGTCATTAAGCTATATGAAAACTGAACATCTTTGAACATTGCTTTGTAATTTATGTAAACACGAACCAGTACTGAATGTGTCTTCGTATTCAGTGGCTTTTCCTTGTTTGGGGCTCTGCCTTTCCAGCTGCACTCCAGTCCTCGCATCTTTGGAATGACTGGGTATTTGTTTTAATCCTCCATTTCCTTCATGTTGTTGCTGACCCTCTCGTGCTGAGTGGCTAGCTTACATCTTTTATTTTATTTGGCATTTTTATTCTCTAGGAATTATATATATATATATATTTATATTTAACTATATATATATATAGTTTTTTGTTTATGATTTTTTTTTGAGACAGGGTTTTTCTGTGAAGCCCTGGTAGGCCTGGAACTCACTCTGTAGACCAAGCTGGCCTGGAACTCATAGAGATCTGCCTGCCTCCCCACTCCCCTCCACCCCCCACCCCACCCCGCCCTGTGCTGGGATTAAAGTCATGTACCACCACTGCTCTCTCTACTTCATTTTTTTGTATTTAGAAATTATTTTTCATTGTGTTCTGTTTGATAGGTACAATCATGGCTTCCAAAGACAACCATTACTCAACCCACAGGACCCCTGAATGAGTGACCTTAGTGGTCAGAGGAGATTTTTTGGAAATGATTTTGTTAAGAGATTTGAAATGAAGAGATAATCATAGATTCAGGCTTCTTAAAAATGTTCTGCTCACAACCCCTTTGTACACTTGAGAAATGTTTACAAGTGTCTGGGCATGTCTGTGAGGGAGTTTCTAGATTAATTAAGGTGAGAAGACCTACCCTAACTCTGTGTGTGTGTGTGTGTGTGTGTGTGTGTGTGTGTGTGTGTGTGTGTGTTGGGACATTCTTCTGTAGACTGGAGCCCTAGAGCGACTATGAAGGAAAAAGCCAGCTGAGTAGAGCATTCCTCACTCCCTGCATCCTGAGTGTGTTTCATTCGCTGCTCCACACTCTGCTGGCAGGATTTCCCTGATAGACTGGACTATACTATCACACCGTGAGCCAAAAAGAAACCCTCCCATCCTTACCTGACTTTGGCCAGATATTTTGTTACAGCAGTAAGAGAAATAATTAACATGGTAGCTGTTGCTCATGTAATCAGAAAGTTCTTGAGGTCTTCGGGAAGAGACTGTGTTCCTGTGTTCACAAAAAAGTAAATCAATTAATTACTATGGAGCCTGAGCTGGATGAAAGAGAAACTGGAAAATAGGGAGGGTAATCCATTGGAAAAACAAATAGAAGGATCAAGAAAATGGATGTCTTCAAAAGACAGAGGTACTAGGCATCACATGAGAAAAATTGAAAAATGAGAAATTATGACGAGTAATTAGAATGTCTCAAGTATTTCCAAAAGCAGGCAGTTCTGGCTGGTTGAAAAAGTCTTGTATGTGTGATCATGGGTGTGGGCAACTGGGCTGTAATGGAATAGGTCACTGAAGATGAAGTCAAGGAAATTGTGACAGGGTCCTGTGCTGTTGTCCCCTTTGGGGGAGGGGGCCAAGTAGGCACAGAGTCAATGACACAGACTCTGGGAGAATGTTGAAACAACAAGCTTAGTTTATTCAGGAAGAGGCAAGCCTTATATACCCTCCACCTCACCCTGGGGGGAAGTCTGATGAATATGCATCTGCTGGTGTGACATGGCTGCCTCTCATTGATCCAGGTCATCTCCAAATAATGTCTTAGCTGCTGTTGCTAAGGCCCTTAAGCAGATCCAGGTTGGCTCTCAGAAAGTATCTTTTTTACTGCTTTGGGTCATCTGGCCCTCAATCCTGTTAGGGATGAGTCATTCCACAGGAAATGACAGGCAGGAAAAGTCAATGAATTACCTAGAATAAGGGCAAGATTTGGGGTGGAATAGAACACCATAGGGCAACTTCTCTGATTTGCAGTGAGGGAGACGCTGTGGACTGTATAGAAGATGCCAAGAGGTGTAAGACAAGGTCATGGAGTGTGATCTCTTTGATGAAGAGAGGGACCAAGAGATAATCATACAGCACATGCACCAACAGCAATGTGACTTGAAATGTTGGGATGAAAACAAAAATTTGTGGTTGTTGTCGTCATAAGTCAAAAAACTAATCACTCAGGCATTTCACACTGTTGTTTAAAAATCATTTAGTGTTTTGTAAACATTCATGTACAACCTATGGATATTTAGTAGACCTATTAATCAAAAATATTGATTAAGGTGGGCCTGGATGTGCAGGCCTGCAATTGCAGTTAAAAGTCCTAGGTCTAATTCCTAATACACACACACACACACACACACACACACACACACACACACACACACAAATTGTCATATTGTCTTAGTGATTTAAAAATCACATCATGAGAAGAGGAAGAAGAATATGAAATGTCTTCAGGGAATAGTTTCTAATTATAGAACTTTCCAATGAACTGAAGGTCTCAGGAAGAGATTTCCCCCCCCTTTTTCTACTTGATATATATCCCCCCATTGCAGTCTTCATTATCTTTTATTTTATAACTTTTCTCTACTATTTATTGATTACCTATATTCTATTTAGACCACCTCAAACCTTTCTGGACTAGAGTGTGAGTATAAATAGTATGCAAGTATATTCCAACTGTCTTTGATTAAAAGAAAAAAAGATTAAGTAAACACATTATAAAGCAGCATCACTCTACACTGGAAGGCATATAATGTCCTCTGAACTAATTTTATTTCTTGTGGAACAGTGTCAGGTATCAACTGCTTACATTAAGCCTTCCAAGGGGGAAGAAAATTCTCAAGAGTCACAGATTGGTAGATGGATGCTATTCTGGGGATGAAGAGTCCTGGGGGTGGGTTGTGCTAACCACAGGAATGTTGAACAGTACATGCTGGCTTTGACTAAAGAGTCTTTGATGCATAGTATGACCTTTGAAATGTTGGGCCTGATGGTCCTTCTGGGAGCTTGTGTTACATAATATCTGTCACAGGTCAAAATCACTGTGTGAGGCGAGAAATGCAGACTAATTGGCCAATGATACCATTTCCAGAAATTACCTCTGCTTACTAAATAACAGGGCAGAGTAGACTTCCATAGGATAAATACTTCAATTGCAAAGTTCTGTAAGATTTTTGGCTGTATTGGGCCTTTTAAGGAAGATTTTTTTTGTATGTGTGCCATGTGGTTTTTCTTGTAAACTTCAATGACACACAACCACCAAGCAGAGACCTTGTCATTTATTTGTCTCACCATCTTTAATCTTGAGTACTAAGTGACCAGTATAGCTGTTTGTATTATTCTGTGTCAGATTTTCAGATTCTTTGCTTTTATTTTAGTTCTTCATTTGCAAATGTTATCAGAGTCTTGTGTTGTCCGCCCATCTTTAAATTTGGATCTGGGGTTTCTTTTACTCATTCATTCATCTTCTTTTTCAGTTCACAGCCATGAACGAACCACAGTGCTTCTACAACGAGTCTATTGCCTTCTTTTATAACCGGAGTGGGAAATATCTTGCCACAGAATGGAACACGGTGAGCAAGCTGGTGATGGGACTGGGGATCACAGTCTGTGTGTTCATCATGCTGGCCAACCTACTGGTCATGGTGGCAATCTATGTCAACCGCCGCTTCCATTTCCCTATTTATTACTTGATGGCCAACCTGGCTGCTGCAGACTTCTTCGCTGGATTGGCCTACTTCTACCTGATGTTCAACACAGGACCCAATACTCGGAGACTGACTGTTAGCACGTGGCTCCTCCGGCAGGGCCTCATCGACACCAGCCTCACGGCCTCTGTGGCCAACCTGCTGGCTATTGCCATTGAGAGGCACATCACGGTTTTCCGCATGCAGCTCCATACACGAATGAGCAACAGGCGTGTGGTGGTGGTGATTGTGGTCATCTGGACCATGGCCATTGTGATGGGTGCCATACCCAGTGTGGGCTGGAACTGTATCTGTGATATTGATCATTGTTCCAACATGGCACCCCTCTACAGTGACTCCTACTTAGTCTTCTGGGCCATTTTCAACCTAGTAACCTTTGTGGTCATGGTGGTTCTCTATGCTCACATCTTTGGCTATGTTCGCCAGAGGACTATGAGAATGTCCCGGCATAGTTCTGGACCCAGGAGGAATCGGGACACCATGATGAGCCTTCTGAAGACTGTGGTCATTGTGCTTGGTGAGTTCTGTCTTGACTGTTGTCTTCTTTATAGATTCCTAGTTGTCATGTAGCCACACTAATTTATGATAGTGCTAAACCAGAGTGTGAATATTTACCAGGTATATATGCAGCATTATGAAAGAACAGGGAAATTTCATTTTGAATGTCTATGGCAATGCCAGCTTACCATTCTTTGTATAGTTATAACCAGCTAAAGACTGGTCTCAGTGCTGTTCTGTAAATGATGAAATGAAAGATACCATAGAAGATTTTTTTCCTGGAATTGAGAATTCCATAACATTCAAAGCCCCAAACCACCAAGATCAAAGCAAACATAAGCCTCAGAATGACTGGTTTCATTGAGCTTTAAAAAGATTTTATTAGAGTCCACATCGTAAGACTCTTGCCCTGAGGTCTTTGTTTTACAGATATTCAAATGGATGGTACTTTATATGATATGAACATCTTTTATGCTTTCCTACATAGTTATTTATTAGTCCATGTGTATATGCTGTGATTATGTTTTTTATTTTATTTTTGAGAATTTGATCCATGTATACAATGAAATATAATCGTACGTATCTCTGCCTCCAGTTCTCCCTATATCTCCCCAACATGCCCCTCCTAACTTCATGTCTTTGATTTTGTGTTGTTTATTTATTTTAATTTTATGATAACCCACTAAGTCCAGTGTGCATCGATGTGGGACATGGGAAACCTACCAGTATTCAGTTCCTCCATAGACAATGACTCTTCGTCCCCCGGCAACTATCCATGAGCAATAGCTCCTCAGTATGGAGTGGCTCCTGAAGATCATCTACCCATCTATGCCAGGATGATCTTGTGACTCTTTTGGCTGTCTTGGCCTTGTGAAGGTCTTGTGCAGGTAACCACTGCTGCTGTGAGGTCATGCTCTAGACAGCTCTGTCATGTGCTGAGGCAGCATCCCTCAGCAGCCATCTCTGTTCTCTGGCTCTTACTTTCTGTCTGCTTCCTCTTCTGTGATGTTCCCTCAGCCTTGGTGGTGAATGTTCTGTTTAGGGCTGAGCACTCAGAATCTCATTCTCAGCACTGGGACCAGCTCTGCATCTCTCCATTGACTGCTGTCCACTGTGGAAAGAAGCTTCTCTGACCACGGTAGAAAGCAGCCTGGGTCTGTTGGTGCAGAAGCTGGGCAGACTCTCTGTAACTCATCAAATTGTAGGCAAATAGACCAAAGTTTTATGGAAATCTATGGCACTAATCTTTATGAAAATTAGTTTTGGAAAATTAATTTTCTCTTCATATTAATAGACATTAACTTACAATTCAAGATAAAGATGATAATGTTGTTCTCTCTATAAATTCATATAATTTTTGTTGTTTATTTTAAAATTAAAATATATCATTTCTCCCTCTTTCCTCCCTGCAGTCTGTCCCATGTTCCTCTTCCATCTCTCTCTCTCTCTCTCTCTCTCTCTCTCTCTCTCTCTCTCTCTCTTTCTCTCTCTCTCTCTCTCTCATCTATCTTTCTATGCCTAAATATATTAATATAACCTGTTCAGTCCCTTTAATGTTTCTTGTATGTATATCATTTTATGACCACTTAGTACTGTATAACCCATTAGGGAACTCATCCTTGAAAATTATTTCTCTCACTCTCAGCATGAGACAGGCTAACCTTGAACTCATTATATATAGCCCAAACTGACCTTATCTTGTAAACTCCTGCCTCACTCTCCTGAGTGCTTGGATTATAGGCATGAATTACCATACCCAGTTTTAAACTGAAATAACTTTCACTTTAAACTAAGTTTAAAGTTTAAGTTTTCCTAGATTTAAAAAAAACTCATGGTGGTGATCAGTATGAATATATGTATATATTTACATGCTCAGAAAATAATTATAGAAACCTAATAAGTTCTAGGAACTGGGATGGCACCTGGAGATATACCCACCTAAAAGACATTTGGAGAACATGTCTTTTGGAATATAGAGAAACTAAAAATTTCACTTGGTGATAATTTGTTTAAATAATTATCTAATTGAATCACATCTTATTCATAGACTGTATTGAGGTTAATGTTTGATCACATTTATTAATCTTAAAGCACACCCATATAAACAAAACATGCCACAACAAAATCCTTGTAAGAAAAACAAACCATAGCTTCTTTAGTGGCTGGGGATATAGTTGTGTGGTAGAGTAACTTTTCTCTTCTTTTTCCCTTAGCTTTGTTTAAATTGAAAATATATTTTTTTCATATAGTATATTCTGGTCATTTCCCCTCCTCTAGTTCCTCCCAGACCCTTCCCGCCTCTCCCCCTGCCCAAATCCACAGCCTTTCATTCTGTCATCAGAAAATAAACAGGCAACTAAAAACCAAAAAAGAATAGGAGAAAACAAACAGAAAAGAATGGAGCCAAAGTGACAGCACATGAAGCATGTAGAGATGCAGATGCACACACACACTTACACACACAGAAATCTCATAAAAACACAACTGGGAAACCATAGTACGTAAGCAAAAGACCTGTAAGATGAAAACAATCAAACAAACAAACAAACAAACAAACAAAAGCCCAGATACAGAATTATGAGATAACAACACTCCAAAAATACTATTGAGTTAATTTTGTGTTGGCCATCTACTTCTGGGCACGGGGCCTGCCCTTAAGTGTGGTTTGTACCCCCAGTGAGACTTTGCTGGAGAAAACTTAACTTTTCCGTAGTGAGCAGTTGCCAACTGGAGATAGTTAATGGGTAAGGGATGGGGCTTGTGTCCACTTCCTCTCTCAGCACTGGGACCCTGTCTGGCTTAGACCTGTACAGGTCCTGTGCATGCTGCCTCAGTCTCCAGGAGGTCATATTGTGTGTTGTGTCTAGAAGGCCTTGTTTTCTTGGTGTTCTCCATCCCCACTGGCTTTTTCAATTTTTCCACCTTCTTTTCTACAAAGTTCCCTGAGCCCTGCGGGGAGGGATTTAGTGGAGACATCCCATTTAAGATGGAGTGTTCTGAGGTCTCTCATTCTCTGCACATTGTCCAGTTGTAGACCTCTTTATTTGTTCTCATTTACTGCAGGAGGAAGCTTCTCTCATGATCACTGATCTATGAGTGTATCAGAATGTCATTAGGAGTCATTTTATGGCTGCACTTCCTTAGCAGAACAGGAGTACATGGTTTTCCCCTAGGTCCGTGGCCTATCCAGTTTAGGGCTCTTGGGCACCTGAGTATTGTCAGGCATGGGTTCCATCTCATGGAGTGGGTCTTAACTACAATCAGATAGTTGTTGGTTACTCCCACAACTTTTGTGCCACTATTGCATCAGCATGTCTTGTAGGCAGACGATCATTGTAGACTGAAGGGCTTGTAGCTGGCTTGGTGGTTTCCTTTCTCCGCTACTAGCATGCTGAGTACCTTTCAGTACCACGAACACTAGTCAGTAGGAATGAAAGCTCTGGGTAGGTGCAAGATGAATTGCTAAACGGTCTTATAAATAAAAAACCCAGAGCCAGATATTGGGGGTGAAAACTGAGAGATCAGATGAATAGAACAAGCCACAGCCAACCTCACCCTATCAACTCCTCAGCCTCCAGAGAGAGCTACTTCATATATATATATATATATATATATATATATATATATATATATATATATTCATGCCTATATACCTTTCTGTGCTCTGACGTCTTACTTCCTCTCTCCACCCAGCTACATCACTTCCTTTCCTCCCAGCTCTACCACCTCCTGTCTGTCTGCACAGATCTCTAGACCTCTATGGTTAACTAGCACTGGGATTAAAGGTATGTGCCACCGCGCCTGGCTCTGTTCCCAGTGTGGCCTTGAACTCACAGAGATCCAGATGGATCTCTGCCTTCTGAATACTAGGATTAAAGGCAGGTGCTACCACTGCCTGACCTCTATGTTTAATATAGTGGCTGGCTTTTCCCTCTGATCCAAGGATAAGCTTTATTGGGGCGCACAAATAAAATGTCACCACAGGTAGGCACCAGCTCAACTTCTCCCTATTGAGTGAGTTGTGTAGATGTTGTTTTCAGCAATAGGGACTTACTATCAGTTTGTGAAGATCAACCAATAGTCTTGGCAATATGCTGGCTTGTTTGGGAATTTCCATGGGGCCCCCTTGGCTAACAACCCAATCAGAGATAACCCATTCCTGGTACTGAGAGTTTCATTTGGTGTCTAGAGGTAGATTGTTTTTCTAGCAGGTTTAAGACCCCAGATTAGATCCCTAACAATGCAAACACACAGACAAACAAATTTGGTTTCACCTTTGCTACAGAAGTTGAGTGGAAAAGTTCTGTAATCCTCTGCTCTCTGGAAAGCACAGTGGGGTAAATAACCTGGGATTATGTAGCATCTCTGAAACTGTGGTTCTCACTCATTTTAGTCCATGGAAGGAGATGGAGCACAGATTACCCTTAAGTAAGTTAGCGTCCCTGAAAAAACCTTCACCCTGTTCTTTTGGGTCAGGGCAAGCGTGTCATGATGATCCTCTATGGCTGTATTGAGTGTGAGCTGTAGACCTGTGAGAATGAGATTTAGGCCACAGACTCAACAGCCCACCTGAACCCCTCTCTAACTAACTGAACATTCAAGAAGCATCCTCACTGGGGACACCATCACCTCAGACATGAGATGTCTGATTCCATCCAAAGTCCAGTGAACACAAGAACAGCTTCTTTCTTCTTTAATTCCAGCAAAGCCTTTGAGCATCTCTATACTACCAGACAGCTTCACCTGATCTGAAGAAAACACATTCCAGTTTACCATGGATACGGTCTGTGTGTGAGATGCAATGTATAACCTGCGACATTTTGCTTCCGTCTTGACTCAGACATTTGTTTGCTGGCCATCTAAATGTTGATGGTCACTGTGACATGGGTGTATGTCTCTTCTATTTTAATGTCACTGCTTAGTTCACAGAGCACTAAATGACTGTGGTATTTGGACTATGAACCCACCAAGTTCTTGCTTTAATCTTGACCTTTGCATAAGTTCCAGCATATCCACATCATGTACTGCAATTAATGATTCACATAAAATTAACATTTGTGCCTCATTGGGTTGTTTTTCCTCCACCATAAGCAACACCACCACCATCCATCACACAAATTTCCAATGTGTGTATAACAGAAGTAGTAGCATTGATTCTGTCAGTCTCCACAAAGACCAAATGTAGTTACCTTTCTCTGGAATAAATAATAATCATTCTGTGGCCAGGGAATGGAAGACATTTTAGAACATGGAAAACTCCAGTCAGAATGATGAGTGAAAATAACTTGAGGCAAGATGGGGATATGATTGTAATTTAGGGAATAGAGTTCAGTAAATGAATAACAACCTTTTTTGAGAAAAGTAGAGAGAGTGAGAAGAAGTATGGGATATGCATGGGGGAATGGTAGAAAGTTCAGAATAGGGAATTCACAGCCCAGAAGAACCCGGTTTTTGTCACAGTGATGCCCAATGTCTCTTGTCCCATTCACTCTCCTGCTAGAAGGGGTGGGTCTGGTTATTTGGAAAACTTGGGTTCATCTTGTAGAAATGAGCATTGTCATTGTCCTGACAATCATCTCATATAAATTAATTGACTGATAATCTGGATTTTTGACTTTGGTTTTTGCACAAATGTTTTTTAATATCTGAAAACTGTGACTTATGAAGATTTTTAGCCTGGGGGAGGCCAGCGGGATCGAAGGCTTTGTTCTGTCAAATGCTCTATGTAGTCTTTTATAGCTGTCTGGGTCAACGTAGGTACTGAACAAACAATTGTTGAATGAATGAATGGATGGATATGGTAGGAAAAGCAACTTCCTGAGCTTTCAAGATGGAAGAGAAGAGAGAGCCTCAGTGAATTCACTATCATATCACTTTAGTCAACTATAATGGGAGACACACCTGCCTATATTTCTATTATGTTCCATAAGTTTAAAATAAAGCCAGCTTTTTATTGAAACAGAGTCTCACTATGTAGTCCAGGATAGCCTGGAATTCATGATTCTTCTGCCTCATCCTCCTGAGTGCTTCAGTTAAAGACCTGTCCCACCACAACTGGCTAAGAGTCCATGACTTCTAATTAGGATATGAACAACCTAGAAAATGACTAGCTACTGGGGTGTTCAGTTAATAGCAAATCAATTTTATTTTGATTTATTCTGGGCTGGCTATGACTTATGACTTGTGTGGAAAAGCCTTTGGTTTTGCTGTATGAGAATGGTCTATGGCATTTAGACCTGTTCAGTGTTCATGTTCAAACAAGCATTTCTTGGTCCACAACTGAGAAGATACATCTTGGAGATTTACAATGGCAGCATCAGTTGGGAAGCATAAGTGTGTAGATAGCTGCTTTTGAGTGAGTACTAGGGCTTAGTAAGAATTTTATTTCAAATGTGTGCAGCATTACTTGCTCATCAAGCACTCAGACTACCTTGGAGGTTTGGATTTGGAAATGACAACCCTACAGAACATGAGTACCATGATCACTTTGCTATCTTTTCCCCAGGTGGTGAAATGGAAGTCTAGGGACTCTATGTAACTAGGAGCTAGAATTCCATATGACTCATGACTTGGGCTCCATGATCTATGTGTGTTTTACCTCCATATCATGCTGCCTTTCAAGAGTAAAACTATCCCGTGTCTTCTCGGAGAGTTTGCAGGCCAATGGGCTTTTTGTGTTGATCCTAATATTCTCCCTTGATACTGCTAAACTCCACCTTTGCCTTGTTTCCAGAGGCAAAGACTTGAAGTTGCATTTTTTTTCTTTCTCTTTCTTCTAATGACCCTCAGGAGTCACATGTCACCCACTGTTTCCTGTAGTTTGGTATTGCAGCATCCATAAACCAGCTGTTTCTCACCGAGGGAACCTTTTGTTCAAGGGGTAGTTGACTCCCCATTCCCTGTCTCAGTGTGAAGCTAGGGAGTGCCTCTCCCCCCACTGGCCAGGTCAGGCTTCCATCTGCTTGACATTTTACCAAGAATTCCTTGAGTCGGCTCCCCCAGTGACTCAGGCAGAGGAGGCGTTCTTCCTTATTTGACCACAGGCTGTCTTAGGATGTGAGTCCTTTCCTTTCTTGCTCTGTTATTTGTGGTGACACTTCTACTGAGGACAATTAGCCAAGAGGAGAACCAGAATTCAGGAAGGAAAATCCTGGGGATGGTGTGGAGGCTTTGACATCTGATCCCGGAGAGGCATATAAAGTAGAATAAATGTGGGGCATTGGGGTCATCTCTCTTGGCAAAATGAATACTTTTTTCCCCCTAGTTTGGTCCATTTCAATAGCCAGTGGTCACCAGTAAGGATAAATTACCCATTATTATATAGGTACTTTGTGCCAGAGTCAACACTCACCACCACTTTTAAGTGTTGTTTGGACTAACTATTAGAGAAAGTTTCATTTCCCCCCGATTTTACCTTGAAGTGCCTGGTTAGTATATGGTGAGTAATTTGTGGAAGGTCTTTCTCTTTGTAAGTGGCAAAATGGAATTCAGCTGTAGGGATGGATTCCCTGCACTTCCACCACAGGGTGCTGACCTTGGGTTCTTTCAGTTTAATTCAGTGAATCTGATGAGTGCTAATAACACACTAAGTGGTAAGCAGACCAGTGAGGACAATCCTTTGCAGTGCTTATGTTGGAGAAGCTAAGAATGTGCTGAAAGCAGTTGGCTCCTTGTTTTGGTAGGGATAGGGGGACCCTGAGTGAAGGGAGGGCAGGACTCTCAGAAGAGACAATATTGAGTAGATCCATAGTCTCTGTCTCTGTCTCTCTCTGTCTCTCTGTGTCTTTGTCCCTCTCTCTCTGTCTCTGTCTCTCTATCTCTCTGTATGTGTATAAGTGTGTGTGCATACACAGGCCACAGTTTGACAGTGTGTGTCTCCCTCAATTGCTTCCTCACCTTATGTTTTGAGACAGGATTTCTCACTGAGCCCAGAGCTTTATGACTAGCTAGACTTGCTGGCCAGCAAGTCCAAGGTTCGTACCCCTGAGTTCTGCCTCTTCAGCCTTGTCAGCACTGAGATCATAGGGATGTGACTCCACACTGGGCCTTTTCATGGGTGCCAGGGATCCAAGCTCACGTCCTCATGTTTGTGCGCCATGCACTTTACCTTGAGTGGGTTCTTGACGGGTGTAGAAGAGGAGTTTGTCTTACGGTCGTGTGGAGGCCTGGGGTGGGGAACTGGTAGGGGGGGCAGGGGATAGTGTGAGCAATGGTTATCACCCTTGGGAAACTAAAAGCAATCAGGTATGATTTGCATGCCGTGGATATGCTGGATAGAGTATTGACCAGATGAAGGAAACCTTCAAAACATACTATGGAGTTTGGGCTTTAGGGTGAGAGATAAGAAATGCTAAAGTGCAAGTAAAAATGAGCATCAGGTCTTATAGGCGGGGCAGTATACAAACTGTGATCCAAACAAAGACACTTATGGTAGCAAAAGCAGACACTGGCTGGTTGGTACCACAGGTAAAACCCCACACATCCTTAGGAGACTAGGCACATATGTTGTTTTTTTTTTTTTCATGTGCATATTTTCCTGGCTTCCTGTCCTTTGCTTTTCAAGTGTGAAGGTCCATACCAGTTTTGTTCCACTACATAAAATGATAGGAAGAATTATTATTATTATTTTTTTGAAGACAAATGTCTGTCCTTATTTGGAATTTCAGAGTTTAGAGAGTCTTTAAAAAACCATTCCATTTACCTCCTTCATCTTTCAAATGAAGAGTGTGAAGCTCTCACATTGAATAATTTCCTGCTGAGTTGGCACATAACCAAACCAGGGTCCAGTGTTCTGATAGGTGTGTTGTTTTCTGCACCCCAGTTCCACCCACATTTTCTGTCCTTTCCTTCTTTCTGAACACCAGCCTGTATTTGTGTGGATAACTGAAATTGGCTCTAATCATTGTGGCTGTGAATGTAGCAAGCGCCCATGGGAAGGGCTTCTTTGAATTTGGCCTCATTGTAACTAGCTGGTATTCTCTGACCTGAGGCTTTGACACATGACATTCAGAACTGAATTGCTTGCTTATTTTGTAGCTCTGACATATGTTACAATTGTGTTGACTTTCTTAGCAACAATGTGGCATGAATGGTTTTATTCAGGTGTGTGTGTTCTCACTTTTATTCACTAGCTTGGTTGCCTCAGATCCTCATGCTGGCATTGATTATCTGGGTGATGATGGGCAAATTACATTCTCTCTGTGTTCATTCATATCTTTCTACCTTTGCCCATAAGATCAGTTGGCCAATTTGATTTTCAAGATTCCTTAAGGTTCTATTAATTTTATGAATAAGATTGTTAAGGATGACCAACCTGTAGATCTTTCTAGTGGAAAACTTAGAAAGGGCATCAGAACAAAAACATAGACTCTGTTCTTTGTACAAAGTGCCTCCTTCTTAGTGATTCATATTATGATGCTCTGTTGAACATTAAACACTGTGGTGCCTTTATTGACCATCGTCTCTGAGAAGTCAGTTTTGAAATTTTATTTTCTTATGGAAACCTGGGTGGCAGTGAAGGAGGACTTCCCAGTTGGTCCTGCTGCTCAGAGAACAGACACAGAGTCTCTTCTTTCCTGGCCACAGGTGACCGAGCTACATGCACATCCTGCACTGTGGAAGGGAATTAAAGCTACCTCAAGTGTCCTTGGGTCCCAGTGGCATCCCTGTGAAGGCCTCTTTGAAGAAGAATCTGAGGGATCATTCATGAGAGCCTTGATTGTTTGGCTAGTCCCTGGGTTGGCTTGGCCCTATGAGTGGTGGCCAGGAGAGACACTCTGCAGACGTAACGCTGCCCCAGCCCCAAGCCCCAAGCCCCAGAGAAAACACCTTGGCGACGGCAGCTCCGTGTATTCTTTGTTGCCCATCTCCATTCAAATATTTTTATTACAAAGAAACATTCAAACAGAAACAAAACCCCCAGACCACATGGACCCAACAGAGTTCCTTTTGAGGTGTGGACAGACCATCCTTCATGGAGCTCTTTCTTATTTTAGGCCTGTAGGAGTGACTCAGGCCTCTTAAGCTGAGACACTGAATGCTAACTAAGGTCATTCCTTCCCATCCTTAAATGGAATAAAAGATGCGCATATTCCTTTACTTTGGTGATTTTGACGAAGGTAGGAATCACTGTTTCCAGGGGTTATAAACTTAGATTTGGAGTGAGATGGGACAGTTTGAATCTTGGCTTCTCACCACAAGCTCCCAGGACCTAAGGAAAAAAAATGACTTTAACTTCCCTTAACCTCTGTTTTGAATTAGGGTTATAGGAACTGATTTCTTTATGTGAAGCACATTGTTCAGCCTGTCCCAGAGAACACTTACTATAGGAAAGAAGGTGTCCCAGGCTAGTGAGTCGTAGCCACACAAGCAACTGTCCCTCCATCTTTTCCAGACACACTCATGTCCACAACTACCCACGCACCAAACCCACGATTGCACACAATGGAGGTGTTTCATTTCTCTGACGCAGTATAAAAGACCATTGTGTTTTATTTAGCAGCTGGCTCTGGAGTAGGTTGTACATCTCATTGTGAATGTCTTTGCCTTTCCCACGCCAAGGAAATGACAGTTTTGATCTGCTTCACTCCCCATAGGTAAATTTAAATGGGATTGACTGTTAAGAAATGTTTGGGAGTGAAAGATTCCACTTAACCAGTACCTATTTGAATGCCATTGTCTTCTGTAGGTGAATCTGAAACATTTAAGGTGCAGCCAGCAGCCCAGAAGCCATGCAGAACTAACTCCTTTCTCTTTCCTGTTGATGAGTGGTAAAAGTGATGAAAGTCTGGAGTACGTGGACAACCTGTCAGATATGTGACTTACAGTGTACTTTTCTGGGGCTGGATAAAGCACTGTGGCTGAAGACAATGTAAAGAAGAAAGAGTTTCTTTTGGCTATTGTGATAGAGGGTTAAAAGTTCTCAGGTGGTGGCAGAGTGGATGTCATGGCAGAGCAGGAGCAGGAAGCTAAGAGCTCACATCTCAATCCCAAGCACAAACAGAGAGAGAGAAAGTAACTGGAAGAAGGCAAGGCTTTTTTTTTTTTTTAATCAAAGTCCACCCTTGGTGATGTATTTCTTCCAGAAGGCTGAACCTAAACCTCCTAACCCCTCCCCACCCCCCAAACCTCTCCCAAACAGTCCCTCCATCTGAGGATCAAGAGTTCAAATGCCCAAGACACTGGGGGATGTTTCTCGTCCAAAGCACTACAGATAGGATCAGGAGACCTTGTGCCATCCTCAGCTGCTCCCAACTTCACAGTGTGACCACCTATGGGACCTTTAATGTGGTTTCTGTCACTATTCTAGGGAGAAAAGGATTAAGCCTGTCTGCTTTCCAGAACCTCACACTCTCCTTTGAGACTCACTTTGGACATTTCATGATGGTATGGTGTAGATGAGGTCTCATACCATGAAACCCTACAGAACTGCAGGATGATAGAATAAACCCTGACTCGGGGCACATGCATAGATTGGTTCATTACAATAGAAATGTATCCGTGTAGCCTGAGACTCAATGTGGTTTCATTGCCTACTCAAGGGACATTTGTCAGAAGGCGGTTCTCACAAAGCAGTTCCATATTCTGACTGCCGAGGATATTTGTTAGGCTAAGGCCCAGTTCGTAATTGTTTTTAATATTTTATTTTTACACATGAACTGAAGGTCTTCTAACCCCTCTGTTAAGAAAGAGGCCAGTAAAAATAGAACCTGTGCTCACAGACTCCCATTTCAGTAATTTCAATAATAATATAGCAAATAAAGCAGTATAATGTGGTAACATGTACAAGGACTGTAGGAATGTCACATTGCACCTGGGCAATGTCTGGAAAGGTATAAATAGAGTTGGAATTACATCTTATATGAAGCCTACAGACTTACCAAGCACATGTAGGGGAAGGAATTATTTCTGTTAGATATTCTTTACATATTGAGTTTAATAAAAAAAAAAAACAAATACAATCATTTCCCTGAGAAGGTAATTATTTTATCATTTGCATATGACAATAAACTTTATTAGGGTTATGACTCTCCATATAAATTTTTGGAGATGTAATTTGAATCTTCCATAATGGTCAAATAATATTTTTTATTCTCATGTTACCTATATGTTACACTTATGTAAAGTATTCTCTCTCTCTATCTCTCTATATCTATCTATCTATCTATCTATCTATCTATCTATCTATCTATCTATCTATCTATCATCTATTTATCTATCTGTCTATCATGAATACTCGGTATCTTGAAATCATCATATTTTGCACTACTATAACCTATTCTCTCTTAATGTAATACATATTAGACTCTAAGTAGATTAGTATCAAATAGTTATGAAGTAGATGGATTTTGAATGAGTACTAGTCTAGAAGAAATGAAATAGCTTTCTTTTTTCAAGATTTTAAAATTTGAATGTTATGTCTATGAGCATTTGCCTGCATGTAGGCATGTGTACCATGCTCAAGCCTTATGCTCATGGAAGCCAGAAGAGGGCATTGGATCCATTGGTACCGGAGGTAGGGTGGTTTTGAGCTGCCATCTGAGTTCTAGAAGCTGAACCTGGATCCTCTGCAAGAGCAGCAAGTGCTCCTAACTGCCGAGCCGTCTCTCCAGCCCCTGGGATGACTTTCTACATGAGCAAGTTAATATCCTATAGAGAATAGGAAGGGCTCTATAGTGACCTCTATGTGTTTTATGGCCAGGAAGATCATTACTGTGAAAACCTGACACCTACATCTGAAGCATGATAGGAACATAGTTTACTGTGGTACCTTACAGGCTGTTGTGGCTGTGTGGGACTGTGGATTTTAGAATGTCAGTAATTGATTTTTCTTATCATTATTACAACAAGAGAATTTCAGGACAGCTGTTATATCTAGAGATGCAAAGTCCTAGTCTTAGAGGTTTATTTCAGATCTTTGGAACACTAAACATAATGTCTGATTTTCTGATACAGATAAACTCAATATGTATGCACCTGGGGTACATACACACATGCATGTACACATGCTCATATACCTGGATTTTCTAATTTAGTAAATACAATTATTGCATATGAGGTACTTGTACAAGCAAGTGGTTTAATGATGGGGATATGTTTTGAGAAGTCTGCTGTTAGCACATGGCTGTTATAAAAGGTAACATTTGTTATCCATCTTTTAAAATTCAATTGGACATCAAATTTAATGAAATTTCATTGGGTTTTTTTTTATAAAGCAATCTTGATGTGCACAGGAAATAACACATTAGATGGGAACCTATTCTGTTGAGTACATTTTTTTTTCTTTGTGTTTCCATATTACCTGATGATAAATTTAAGCCCAGAAAGGGCTTAACTTATTATAGTGGTTTCAGTGAGGAATGTGCCCTATAGGTTTAGGTCTTGAACACTTGGCCCCTAGTTGGCGTGCTGTTTGGTGAAATGGTACACTGTTGCTGGAGAAAATAGCTATGGGGCGGTAGGGGGTGGTGTAAGCTTTCAGATTTTATAGCCTCCCTTTACAGCATGTCTGAACTCTGAGTCTACGCTGAGGACATGAGCACTCAGCTTCTTGTCTTAACTGTCTTCATGGACTCTCCTCCTGGAACCATAAGCCAAAATAAACTCTTTCTTCCATAACTTGCTTTTTGTCATGGTGGCTTATCACAGCAACAGAAGGTAACTAATATACTTATTTACTATTTCTAATTTTTACTTAGAGTTGTCTGGAAATAAATAAAGGATCCTTTCTAATGAAAGAACTGTATGGTTGCTTATCAGAAATTACACATACACCTTTTTGTGAACAAATGGTTTTACACCCCTGGGTCAAAATGGAATTATTTTCTTCTTTTATGCATTCTTTGTCCTACTATTTGAAAAGAAGCATTTTAACATTTGCTTGTCACATAAGCAAACTTATTTTTTACATTTTTGAGATAGGGTCTTATACTATTCAAAGGCTTGGAATTCACCATGTAGTCTAGGTTGGCCTTGAACTCATAACAGCCCTGTTTCAGCCTTTCTTAGGTTGGGATCATACATGTGATCTGCCATGCCAGACTAGTAAAAGATTTGTTTTCTTGTGTTTATTATAACTTGGGTATTTTTTCTTTGTGGTCTAAGCTACAGCCTAAGCCTCTGAGAAGCTTTTTATTCATGTATTTGCTCGAAGATGATAGAGTCTAGACTGAATGTGGTCACAGCTTTACTTAAACCCTGGCAGGTCTCCTTCATCAATAGAGGACATATCATAATGGTCCAAAGCAAACACGGAGTTCTCACAGGGTGACACAGCAATAACAGGGTCTTTTTGAAGAAGTGGGATTTAATTTGGCATCAGGAGGCTGGAAATTCATGGCTTCACCTATTTACCCTGCCTAAGTAGACTTTTGTTGACACAAAGAGCGCTGCATGTTAAGTAGGCTTCCATGAGTTCATTCTAAATGGGCATGTCTGTACCTCAGAAAGCTTCTCTATGTGGCAAGTGTGGATTCATTTACTGGAGCTATTTTTTTTTTCCTCCTTAGAAAAGTGCAATTAGGTGTAAAGGAGCCTAACCTTAAAGGACCCACAACAGAGACCTGGGAACAAAATGTTGTGCTTATAGCTGATGAGTCACCGTTTAGTTGTGAAGTGATTTGCCCAGCTGACCTTGCTGATCCTGTGGTGTGCAGCGTGGCCCTTTCATGTGCTGGCCTGGTTCCGAAGGAAAGGCTATGCTGTGGCCCACACTGCAGTCAGTGGGTTTCTGAACAAAAATGGAGAAGCCATAGACATCCTGCAAAGAATGTATGTGGTGTATGTATGTGTGTGTGTGTGTGTGTGTGTGTGTGTGTGTGTGTGTGTGTGTGTGTGGTGTAGTGATTAAATAAACAAATGTTGTGGAGATGAAGCCCTGATTTAGTAGAAGGGGAGATGTTTTCATGGCAAACACTTTCTAAGTCTCCATGCATGTATCCCACGGTATTTAAAACCTCTAGTAACTGAGAATGGTTCCTTAGAATGGGAGCAGACGCAGTAGAGACCGTGTGACAGTAACTCCGCTATGCCATAGATTACTGTGCCAGTGTGGTACAGCAGGAAGACCAATGAAGTTCTGCGCTAGAATTTTCTAGTGGTTTATTTAGTTTAACCTAGATTTTCCCACCTCTGAAGCAAGGAATCTGTCACTAATGCATCTGTGCATGAAACAATGCATACTGAGGTTGGAAATGGGGGCAGAAAATATATTTCCAAGTGTGTGCTTTGCTCTGTCTGCAGCACATGACATAACTGCTTGGTGCTGTCATAGAGTAACTATGCTATCGCTTGGCAGTCACTGGCTCATCACTGTTATTATGGTCAAGCATGTAGTTCTCTTTCTATGTGGCTAATTGTCTCATGCAATAATTTGACCCATTGTTTTGATTAGATTCTGATTACAGTTTTTTTTCCCTATCTTCATAACTGTGGATATTTGAATGCTAATCCACGTGGGGTTGGGTTTTGTTGAGGTCATTTTCTGAACTGTGTATTGTTAGCTGACTTCCATCTTTTCAGTAGTTTAACACATAAACATACTTAGAACATCTTCAGTGTGCTTCTCTTTTTGATTTAACTGAAAAATTTGCAGTGTTAAATTTTTTCAAATAAGTTACACAAAGACTTAATTTTTAAAATGTTATTCATTTTAATATAAGTTTTGACAACTAAATCATTTTCCACTATGAATTTTTATTTTTACTTAATTTTTCAATATATATCATAGTGAAGTATATAGTACTTGGCTGATTTCAGTTTTATTTTTACTTCCCTGCCCCCCACCCAATTTTAAATTTTGCTGGGTCAGTCTTTTTAGTCTTAAGAGAGTTTCTATAAACATATGTTGATGGTGATGGCTAGTGTTAGGTGCTCACTAATGATCAGAACTCATTGAGTCCTGGGTAAGGTTTTGACCAAGAATTCTTCCCTTTGTATTCTAGTTCTTTGAGAGTTTCCTGCAATGTATTTTTATTACATTCACTCACCACTCCCCATTCCTCCCAGGTCCACCCCCTCCCTTACCCACCCAACTTTGTGTCATCATTTAAGAAAAAATAAAAAGGCCAAAATTATCGAGTCCAGTTTTGAGCAAGAATATTAATCTCTTTGAAACTCTGTCTGTTTATCAGCTGAACACAGGAAATACTTTCTAAATGGTCATATGTGATGGTCAAGAAAGAGCTTTTTATAGGAAGCACCGACCATGTGTCAAGCTTGGAGGCTTTTACAGCTGCTTATCTATATAGCTTACAATTTATAGGGCAGTGACCCCAAATTTTAAAGATGTTAGGCACACCACATGAGAACATGCCATAGTGTGAAAGGCTAGCTAGTCTAGCTCCAGGTTAGCTGCTTGCCGGCTGGGGTGATGTTGGGTCGTCCACTTAACCCTTGTGACAACTTCCTATCTATTCCTTGTCAATGTTTTGTCAAGTGTTGTCCAAGGACCACCTGCGCGTGAGTCACCTGGGATGCTCGTTAAATCGTATTGGGTCTCTGCCCAGACCTACTGTAGTGGAATCTTTGTGTTGGCATCCAGACACGAATACGTCAGTCACACCGGCCCGACAGTGCCACCAGTCTCTAGCTTTGCTTTAAATGACCTGGTAGTCAACTTGTTTTTGTTCAGTTTTAAATTCTACCTTTCACCTTTTCCACCAAACTTGGCAAAAAAAAATTTTTTTTTGGTTCCCTTTAAATATTGAGTACTCGGGACAGTCTAATCCCCAGCAAATCCGTTTGTATGCATGTGTTATGTGAGAGAGGATGAGGAGAGAAAACTGGAAAGGGCTGAAGAGTTTCTAGACAAAGCTTGAAACTGCAAAGATAAAATTCTTGAGTCCTGGAGAACTTCCTATCAATGAAAATGGATATTTTTATACGGATTGCTTGTTCTCAAAAGTCTTTGAAATGACGACTCCAGTTACAACACCCTAGGAAAATGCGTCACATGCAGCTTCATGACTGAAGAGTGCACATGGTTACAGCGGGACCTTCAGAAGTCACAATCTGTAAGCATAGTTCATGAAGGCATGAGGTCTGATGCTGTTCTAGGGTGCTTTCTTCCCCTCAGGAGAAGAGATGGAACACAATGCCTGGTGTCATATCAGTCCAGGAACAGTTGCACGTGTCTGTGTGAGGATTTTGTTGAAGAGGGAACACTGACTTTACTCTTTCCCAGGAGGGGACCATCCCTTTTCTTTTTCTCAGGTCCATATGGTGTAGAGTTTGATATTTGGACCCACGTGGACTTGGGTTTAAAGTCCCACTTATACTGACACATTAACCCTGTGACAGGTAATAGACCTGTTCTTCCTGGAGTTTCTGTTGCCCGTCTAATACAGAGGACACTGGATTGGTTACTTTTTTCTGTTGCCGTGACAAAAAGCAGCTTAGGAAGGGAAAGGTTTGTTGTGGCTCATAGTTACAGAGGGTGAAGTCCATCGCAGCGGAGAGGACATGGGAGAGCGGGTAGCAGGAAGCTGGAGGACCCCATTGCATTCAGGGACAGAAAGTAGGGACAGGCTATAAGCCCTCAAAGTCCATCCCCAGGGACATACTTCCCCGGGAAGGCTCTACCTCCTAACAGTTCTGTTACCTTCCCAAACAACGCCATGAACCTGGTTGGGACTAAGAGTTCAAATACATGAACCTATGGGAACATTTCTCATTCAGCCCACCATAGCACTTTCCCGCCAATGGGAAAATGCAACAACATATGTTCAAATGCTTCTCACAGTGCCTGGCACACATTGAACACGACTTTCTCCTGCCTTCCCTCTGACTCACAGACATGAAGGTACCATCTTTGTCCTGCTGCAGTTGGTTGGAACTGTTTTCCCAGAATGCTCTTCTTTGGAGCAATCTAGCCTCTTTTCCAGGCTTCTGTGATGATGAGTGGCACCTTTCCACTCTCTGGGAACCAGAGGCTTTGTATATGGATCCAATCTATTAGTTTCATTTTAGTTTTTAGTTTATTCATTACAGCATTATCTTTCACCACTCATTACCAACTAGTGTAGACTCTCAATAGTTTGGTGTTGGGATGGAACTGCAAGGATTATGGGATTTGTATCCTTTTTGAAAGCCAGGCTTGATTTGTCTGTGTAGTAGTAATTATATATAGAGGTGTGTGTGTGTGTGTGTGTGTGTGTGTGTGTGTGTGTGTGTGTGTGTGTGTATGTGTGTGTGTGTGTGTGTGTGTGTGTGTGTGTGTGTCTGTCTTCCTGGAATAAGTGTGTGTGATCAATATGCATGTGTGTATTATATATATATATATATATATATATATATATATCTGACATATATATATATATATAAAGGGGTCAGGCTTCTGATAGGTGGAGATATACATACATGTGTGTATACACACATGCATGTGTGTATTAGTTATTTTTCTGTTGCTGTGATAAAATACCATAACCACGATAGCTTATATAAGAAAGAGTTTACTTTGGCTTATTGGGAGAGAAGGGTGAGCATCCATCACAACAGGGAGGCATGGCAGCAAGTGACAGGTGTGGGGAAGAACAGGAGCTGATAGAGCACATCTTCACCTCAGCACAAAGCTCAGAGTGAATGGGAACTGGTCCAAGGCTGTGAACCCTTCAAACCCACCCCCAATGATATTATACTTCCTCCAGCAAGACTGCAGCACCTCCCCAAAGAGGGCCACCAACTGGGGACCAAGTGTTCCAGTATCTGAGCCTATGGGGGGCCTTCTCATTCAAACCACCACAATCCCAAATCTAGGAAAGAATGACTGATATGTTTGGGAATGCCATCTGCCGGATCTGCTTCTGTTTCCTCTCTGCCGTCAAGAACACTGTAACTGTGTGCACACCGTTCAATTAAAGCAACGTGACTTCTTTCTGTGGGGAAGGTAGATGTTGAAGAGTCTCTCGCCTCTCTAAAAACCTGAATAAGCAATGAGAGGGAGTGGTAGAAAGTCTGCCACAGATGCATGTATGAGTTGGAGGGAGCCCTGCCGTTCCAAAGCCTGCAGAGACGTGGGAGGGTGCTGTGCAGAAACAGGTGTTAGCATGGAAGGCAAGCGGTGAGGAAACTACCACAGAAGAGCTACAGACGAAGCTGCAAGGGGATCCAGGACAGAGACTCTGTTAGAGGTGGCCTCACTGTGTGCAAATGACCTATTAACTTGGCCATGACAGGGCAGGCAAAGTTTGGGGACTCAGGTAATCTGTGGATCACTTTTACCTCTTTAAGTACTGACTCCTGTTTCAGTAACAGTTATTTTTAAAATTACAGTGCATTCTGATTTGGAAATAAAAGAAAGCCAATGAAATCATTTAAATAATCTAGAATTTTATTTCTTATGGAAAAATCTAAGCATTAAAACATATATACTGTTTAGATTTCTTCATGCAAATCAGTACAAGCGAAGTCATGTACTATATGTAGTTTACCGAATGCTTTTTTAAAGTAAGGAATATTTCATATGTTATTAAGGAATCTATGAAAACATGTATCCTTCTCAACATTTTAATACATAAATATTTTTTTGTTTTGTTTTGTTTTTTCGAGACAGGGTTTCTCTGTGTAGCTTTGCGCCTTTCCTGGAACTCACTTGGTAGCCCAGGTTGGCCTCGAACTCACAGAGATCCGCCTGGCTCTGCCTCCCGAGTGCTGGAAATAAAGGCGTGTGCTACCACTGCCCGGCTTAATACATAAATATGATAGAATATTGTACACTTACTGGGTATTTAAATTTTCCCTCTTTTCCCTTTGCTGATATAAATAGAATTGAGATGAATATGGAATGTAAGTACTCGTTTACTGTGAGATTATGACTTCTTCTACCTATTCTTAAATGACTGTGTGTAAGTTCGTGTCAGTTCGCTGCTTGCCGTACAGGAACAAGCTGTCTTGCCGCCTCTATGTCCAAATCAAATGGCTGATTTTTCTTAATATTCTTACTTTGTAACTACTATCATTCATGAGAATAAACATTAGCAAACACCCTCCTTAAAAAAAGGGTGGACACAGCCATGATTTAGAAACTGTGAATAAATAGAAACAGGAATACATCTGTTCATGCTTCAAATATATGTACCACTTGGAAATACTTCGTGCCATATAAAGTCTAAATTTACTTCTTCCAAATCCTGGAACCTAAGAGCTGAGCGCAGTCTAGCATGGTAGTTAACTGTTACTGCCTGGATCCTGATCCTCATACCAAGGGAGTCAACTGGGGCATAGTATTCAGTTTCTTTCTGTAAAGTGAGCAGGAGGGCAGAAACTCAAGAGGTTAGATCACTGGGTGAGATGCCGAGGATGTCAGTACAAACCATGTAACTCCATGCTTTCGTCCAGTGACTGGATTTCTTGCCTGAAACCCCAAAGCCCCATCCTTTCCCTTGCTGCGGCCGATGGCCATCACACTGTGAGAAAGCTCAGCCTGGAGGAGGGACCAGGTTTGTTTCTGCAGCTCCTGGAGCTGTGTCTCCCTGGGCTGGACCGTGGCACTGTCAGAGGTGCCTAAGACTCGGGGAGCAGATGCACAGCTCACTTGGAAGAGCCTTTGCTGAACTGTCTTCCCAGGCATATGTAATCCCTGGATGATGCTCCCGTCCCTTGTCAGTTCAGTGTTCTTAATGCTCAACAATTTCTCAGTGCCCTTTTGCAATCCTTCCCAGTTTCATTTAAAGGATTAAATCAGTTTAGTAAGCGTATAGGTCCTAATCAAGTAGTAGCTATTTTATAAAATGAAGTGTAAGTGCATAACTTAAAAGAATGTTATTTTAAATCTCTTTGCTGTGCCCTGAGCTTTCCTGTTGGGGAGTGCACATTCTCTTAAAACCCAGACTCAGGTGGGATACTGCCATCTTCTTTTCTTGTTTCACACTGAGTTACCATTTCCATCTCATTCAGATTCCCTTGTGGATTTTCAGCTGGCCTCCTCTTGGCAAAGGCATGATGCCATCGATGTGGCTATCTAATGCTGAAACTGGAACCACCTCGGGCTAGCAGCCCTGAGGGTGGATGTCAAATGTCACCATTTCTTATAATTCTTGAGACATTGTGGTTTTGGAGATGATAAGACTGAGGCTCTGCTCCCTGGAGAGATGGCTCAGTGGTTAAGAGCACTTGTTGCTCTTGCAGAAGACCCTGGTTCAGTTCCCAGCACTCACATGGTGGCTCAAACTATTTGTAACTCCTGTTCCAGGGAACCTGATGCCCTCTTCTGGCCTCCATGGACAATGCACATATATGGTGCGCATGCATAGTTGTAGGCAAAACACTCATACACACTAAACAACAACAAAATATAAAAATCAAAACAAGCTAAAAAATGAAAACCCCCAAGGCTCCAAGAGGCCATGTGGATTGCTAAAGATAATTTAACACTTACTAGACCATAAACCCTAACTCAGCCTTTGTTGGCTTCTTACTTGCTATGTTTCTGGCTTCATCATTTCAGGAGTTAAAAATGTAAGAGGAGGGGCTGAAGAAAGGAAGAAACAAAAAAGCAAAAGATGTTTATTCTTTAATTTTTCTATGCTCTAAAAAATTTGCTATTCTGTTTTGTCTGGTACCTTCAAGTGTTACTGTGATTTTAATTGATGTTTAAGAATTAAGGCAATTGGAAGAAAATGCCAGTGTTTTCTATTAGAAACTAACAATTTTTTGCAGACCTTAATTAGACTGCACATCAAAAGCATTATATTCATAGTTCAGGAAAATATAAAATAAGACTAAGCTTGGTTTCCAATAGGTGGACAAATGAATGATTCTGAAAAAACAGATAATCATTCCCCCATTTCTCTTTCCTTTAAATGGTCACATACCTCATCTGTCACCCACGTGAGTTCTGCTGCCTCCTGACCACTTTCTGGGCACAGCCACATGGAAAGACATCATCAGGGTGTAATTTTGTGCAGAGCACAGAGAACATGCTATTATGGAGCAGGGGCTCAGCTGAACAGCTTGGCTCTAGACTGTGTTTTGGACTCTGTGTTAAAAATGGGAATGGAACATTGTCTCTTCCACTCAGGTCTGTTAGGAAGTTTCTGGTCCTGGTCGGGTGCCTGTTGGCGATTTTCGTAACCGAGTAGCAGGCGAAGGGAGAGCCAATCTTTGGGTCAATTGCGGTTGGAGGCCTTGACTTGAGTTACTGGAATGGTGACTTTAGATCGTGATGTTGCTGAGTCACTCACAACCTAAGAATGTGACTGAGTGAGAAACTGTGGAAGCCACAGAGTGGCCAGGTTCAACATTGCCTGGTTTATTGAGGCAGGTATTCTTGAATGAGTAAGCACTGATATTCTCTGAATGGCCTTGGTTCTTCAGTGCAGCACCTCAAAAATGGAGGAAGTCATATCAATGAAATACCAGGAACTCTCTTGTGGGAGAGCTTGGCCAAGTAGAATGTGGGAATCTTAGGTTCCAGGCATTTTCTTCTTTCTTAGTTAATAGAAGGCAATTCTTATGTAAATTGATCCTCATTCTTTTTAGATGTTGCATTGGTTTTCTATGCTGTATAGCAAAACACTCCAAATCTGTAGGTTTTTAAATAGCTATTGCTGTGGGATGGTCTGTATGTCAAATGCTCTGATTGGTCAATAAATAAAACACTGATTGGCCAGTGGCCAGGCAGGAAGTATAGGCGGGACTAACAGAGAGGAGAATTGAGAGAACAGGAAGGCAGAAGGAGACACTGCCAGCTGCCGCCACGACAAGAAGCATGTGAAGACGCCAGTAAGCCATGAGCCACATGGCAAGGTATAGATTTATGGAAATTGATTAATTTAAGCTGTAAGAACAGTTAGCAAGAAGCCTGCCACAGCCATACAGTTTGTAAGCAATATAAGTCTCTGTGTTTACTTGGTTGGGTCTGAGCGGCTGTGGGACTGGCGGGTGACAAAGATTTGTCCTGACCGTGGGCAAGGCAGGAAAACTCTAGTTACAAGCTATCTTGTATTGCCTGCCTTCTATAGGTTAGAAGCTAAGATTTGTCTTAGCTGGCTAAGTGCTCAGGGTCTGGTAGGTGAAGTGCACACAATGGCTGAGCTACCTTCTCTTATGGAGACCTGACAGGGAGCCCCTGTTTCCAGTTTGCTTAGCTTGCTAGCAGAATTGATTCCTTGTGTCTGTCCAGTCATGGTAGCTTTCTTTTTCAAGGTCAGCAACAGGGTCCTTCTCTGGTGCTTCCAGTGTCTGACCTTTACCTGTCCGTCTGTATACTCACTAATTAAGTCCAGTTGACCCAGGACTAATCTGCCCATTGATCATCTTAAAGAGAATTTAATGCCATCTGCAAAACCTCTTCATCTTTGCCATTTAACAGAGCCTAATCAAGGGAGTGACAGCCTGTGGACAGTGCCATATTCTATTTGTGGGAAGCAAATTGTAAGCATGTATGAGGTCCAGGCTCCAAAACCACAGAAAAACCAAACTAAACCAAGCTCATCATCACCACCACCACCACCACCACCATCATCATCATCATCATCATCATCATCATCATCATCATGTTACAGGTCTACTCACATCTGTGGGACGAGGGAGCTAGGCAGGGTGGGAGGTCACCTTAGATGTTTCTCTTATTATGTTCAGGGTGTTTGAGTACCGCAGAAGAGGAAGTTGTTCTTCAACCGTGTTATTTCAGAAAGGATCGTTGTCCTACATTGAAAGCACGGGACGTAACCTATTTGAATCCATGCCGAGTTTTTGTTGTTGTTTTGTTTGCACCAAGAATATGTGTCTTCCCTGAAAGAACGCATCTCTGAGCATATTTTCCCTTCTTTTGGCATTGCTTCTCTGAGCCCCTATCTGACTCATGCCTTTTCACTCTCCTCTTGTTGGTTTTTGAAACGCTACCTCTCTGGCCTTGGGTCACTCACTACAAGGGTAGTTCAAAGGAACAGTGGCATGGGAACACATAATATGATGTAACTGTGACCCTGCAGGTATGCCTGAAGAGTTCAATGCTGAAGTCATGGTGTAATCTGCATGTCTGCAGCATGGCTGTGGGTGACAGATCTTATACTCCCTGTTAAAACAGAGCGGATTCTTCAGAGTCTATCAGAGACATTCTGGTGTCATTTATGTAGGTAATTTTAATGTCCAAATAGCACTGTTATATAAACATTCTTAGAGTTCTTTGCAGAGTATAGATTGGCCTGTGTTTATACCTAAACTCTTATAACAAAAGAGTTCAGGACAGCTTAAACATGTGTGTGTGTGTGTGTGTGTGTGTGTGTGTGTGTGTGTGTGTGTGTGTAATATATATATCAGAGAACAAAGGGAGCTGCATATGGCTCAGCAGTTAAGAGCACTTGCTTTGTTATCATGAGAACAGGTACTTAGATCCCAGCACCCATGGATAAAGTCAGGCATCTGACCCATGCCTATAAGTCCAGCTCTGAGTCAGACAGAGGCAAGGGAATCACTGGGGCCTGCTGACTTCCAGCCCAGCCAAGGAAAAGTAGACTTCCAGTTCAGAGAGAGACTCCACCTCCAAGAAATGGCTACAGACTCATAGAGGAGGGTAGCCACACCATCTTCTGGCCTCTCTGCATCTGCACTAGTAATGCATGTGCGCGCGCACACACACATAATAATTTACCAAGAAAAGGGAAAATAAATATAATACAGTAATGGGGTCAGATAGACATATCTTTCCCTGCAGTTAAGACAATCTAAGCATGACTAGTTTTTCTGGTACCCACATTCTTGGGGCAGTTTGTTATCTAGTGCATCTGTGAGAAGGAAAGTCTCTGTGAAGGTTATTTCCGTGTGTCTCCTCAGCTATTTTAGTAACATCCCTGGCAACAGCTTTCAAAGAGGAAGAAAGTCACATCTTTATTTTACCTAATTTGAAAGAATAGAATCTTGAGTTTGCCATGTGTGTTATAATTTTTTTCTCCAAGTTATATTTTCCAAATGTCTTTCTTGAAATCTGGGTGGACTTAACAAATGTATATCTCACTATGTGTAAAATGTTTGAAGTCGCTGCAGTCAGAGGGTGGGTAATTAGCATCCCCTAATCCTTGAGGAGCTTAAGACACATCTGCCTCATTAGAGGACTTTTGTACCTCACCTACAAGGAGAGGAAAGGGGACTCTAGGGCAGGCCAAAGGTCACCCAATTATAATAATGGGTGTCCTCTGGCTCGGGGCCTCATGGCTGAGTCACAAAGTCTGTGCAAAGTACTGATTTATTATTCTCTCACTTAGTCCTGGTTATGAAGTAAATCATATTCAATGCCATTTCTTTAAAAAAATGCAGAAATAAGAATATAGGTTTCCTCATTTATAAAGTTGAGAGAATCCTGTTTCCTATGATTTTCTACAGGCCTTGGTGGATGTGTGTGTGTGTGTGTGTGTGTGTGTGTGTGTGTGTGTGTGTGTGTGTGTGTGTGAAAGAGAGAGAGAGAGAGAGAGAGAGAGAGAGAGAGAGAGAGAGAGAGAGAGAGAGAAAGAATTGATGTCACCTTCAGTGCCATTTCCTTTATTTTAAATCTGAAGTCTGACTTTGGATCAGAAAGTCCTATTGCTCTAGACAGAGCAGTTTGCTCTTTACTCACTGGTGCTGTTTTTACCATAACATTAAAGTTGACGGTCTTATAACTTATTAAATTATGGAGTCAGATGCTCAAAAATAAGTAGGAAAAGTAAAAGAAGATGAGCTTACTACACTTCTTTTTTGCCTTAAAGATTTCATTGCCTTTAGTTCCTGCATGGGTCACAGTGTGTGTATGGAGGTAACAGGACAACTTGCAGGAGCCGGTTTCTGAGACTGAACTCAGGCCGCCGGGCTAAAAAGCAAGCGTTCTTACCCACTGAGCCATCTTGCCTCATCAAGCCCCAGCTTCTCTTCCTTAAGAAGTCAGTTGCCATTTCTTTACTGATAGTAAGAGTGAAAAGACACATCTAAAGAGTTTAGCCTGTTCACATCCTTTACTCCCTTGTACCTTTAAGATTTAGGAAAAATATGTTTAAAGGTATGTGTGATTGTATGTGTGTGTGCATATGTGTGTGTTCATGTGTGTATGTTCATCTTGTGTATACATTTCATGTAAGATGTCCACAGGTCAGATTCCAGAGGTTGTATTGTAGATAAATATTTTGTATATTTCATTTTATGCTATTTTTAAAAAGATATAGAAAAAGCATAAAATCATAACCACAGTTCAAAAGTGTAATTGTACAGTGAGTTTAAAAACTCCTTGAGTCCAAAGTCAACCTGTTCAGTTAATGACTTTTATATTACAACTCAATACAAGCTTGAACAAAGGAATGCTTGTCATCCACAAACACTTGTTTTTATCCTGTTTTGGTTTTGTTTTCTTTTTCAATTTGTGAGATCTGTGTGTCCCTCAACTTCCTGGGCAAGCCAGGTGGCTAGGCTCTGTTCTCATTGTTAAGGATGGGATTAGCCGGGGAACCAAAACATTTCTTTGTAGGGAGAAGTGAAGCCAAGAAGTACCATCTCAGGGAGCAAAATAAAACAAGACACCCCACCCCCCATCCCTCCCACCCCCATCCTTCCCCCCACTCTCCATTCCCTGCTTCTGGGTCTTAACGAAGACAGGAAGTGGAAGGAGGTGAGGGGTCCTGTCTTACATACTTTCTTAATTACTTTCCATGTAGGTATCAGTGTCTGTCACTCTTCAAAAGACTATCCATCTGGGGAAGAAGGAACTCAGGATGGGGCGAGAAGCTTATGGCACACCATGCTAAAGACATCATGTAGATGGAAAGAAAGCACTGGGGATTACAGTTAGAACCCCATCCCCGGGTGTGTGGACCCCCATCCCCGAGTGTGTGGACTGCCATCCCCGGGTGTGTGGCCCCCCACCCCTGGGTGTGTGGAGCTTGTGTTCCAGGGGACTGATAAACCTCAGAGAGACTGACAACCTTTTGGAGAAATAATCATGGGGAAGAAGCCATGTCTCCTGCTGAAGGTAAAGGGAAGTGGTACTTCTCAAACCTGGACACAGTAAATATAACAACAACAAAATAGTAAATATAACAACAACAATATAGTAAATATAACAACAATATAGTAAATATAACAACAACAATGAAGTAAATATAACAACAATATAGTAAATATAACAACAATATAGTAAATATAACAACAACAATATAGTAAATATAACAACAACAATATAGTAAATATAACAACAACAATATAGTAAATATAACAACAACAACAACAACAACGAGCCGCCCTTTCTGTGGAGGAAGGCAATAGGTACCCAGTTAAACTGCTTAACCGTTCTCTCCTCTTTCAACATCCTGTTCTCCCTCCTACAGAGTAGTCACTTTGAGTCTCCCAATTAGTCTTTTAGATGGATCCCCACTGTCTAAGAAAGCTGAAATCTAACATTGTTACCCTTCCAAAATCATATTGTAGTCTGTCCTTCAGACTTTAAGTCAGACTCACTTATTCTGCTCCATCTAAAATGGGTTTATTATTCCTTAAGCATATCATATTCTTGTCTCTGTTCTGCACTGTAACACAGAGGTGTATATCTCTAAAGCCAATAATGGACACATTTATTAAGACAATGTTCTCCAAAGAAGAGCACACCAATTGGTTATGCAATACCAAATGGTCATTCCTGAAAACATATATATGAGTAACATTATACAGACTGAGTAGGCTATATTTATATATTTAAGAATATATAGCCATATACAGATACATATATGTATGTAACAACAATTAATGAAGAAAGAGGCCATGAATTTGAAAGAGCAAGAAGGGGTATATGGGAGGTTTTGGAAAGAGGAAAGGGAAAGGGAGGAAATGATGTAATTATAATTCCATAATTAAAATATACAAATGAATATATATGCGCACACACATTTAACACCATCTATTAATGTATTTTAAACTTTTGACTGGGAGACTCTTAAAATCAATCAAATTTCACCATGTAGAATGATAGAGGGTGCTGATTTTCATTTGGTAAGAAAATGGACATTTCTGACTTTATTATAGGGTTGATACTGAAGTGGTAACTAGCTCCTTCAGAAATCTACTTTGAATCTGTCAGTTGCTCTAAAAGTCTATATGTGCCGGGCGGTGGTGGTGCACGCCTTTAATCCCAGCACTCGGGAGGCAGAGCCAGGTGGATCTCTGTGAGTTCGAGGCCAGCCTGGGCTACCAAGTGAATCCCAGGAAAGGCACAAAGCTACACAGAGAAACCCTTTCTCGAAAAAAAAAAAAAAAAAAAAAAAAAAACCAAAAAAAAAAAAAAAGTCTATACGTTCCTTATTTATTTATTTTTTTTACTAATTAAGTTCATTCTTTCGACAATTTTGTACATGTATATCGTGCATTCTGACTGTTGTCATCCATACCTCTTATCTCTCTACTTCCTCTGTCCACCTCCTCCCTACTAATCTCTTTTCCACAGTCACATCTTTTTGTCTGTGTCCCTCTTGGCTTGCCCAGGCTGTCTGTGTAACCACAGAATTGAAATTAGCCACTGGAGCCTGGTGGGTTCATCAGTGGGTACACAGATGAGTACATGGCCCCCTTCATTCTCAGTGTATCAGTAAAAGTAAATATTTTTCATGTAGTGTGATCTAATGCTAAATTTCCTCTGTTCCAACACAATTCAACACTTTCATTATAGAGCTATAGATACATATGCCGGTAGAAAATAGATAGATGATTGATAGCTAGCTAGCTAGCTAGATAGGTAGGTAGGTAGGTAGGTAGGTAGATGGGTAGATGATAGAGTGCAGTGCAGTTCAATATTTCCATTATATAGCTATAGATACATATGCAGATAGATATATGCTAGGTAGACAGAAAATATAGATAGATAAATATATAGAGAGAAGGAACTTAGTATATATAAGATGAATTCTAGGTCAGAGAACATAACAGAAACTCTAGATTTAAACAGACTTCTGCTTGCATGGTAGTGAGATGAGTGATTTTATTTTAGCATTTTAATTTTAGATTCTGTACCTTGGGAATAGCATAGACATTCATCTTCAGGTGCTTTGTGGAAGAGCAAATGACAATGGACTCCTCAGTCAATGTCACCAGCCTCCCTACCTCCTTCCTGTGCTGAACTCCTGAGGCTGACCAGAAGACCTTCCCTGGTTTCCCACTTGCTTTTTTCCTGAGGTCTTTCACTCACCCTGGCTGTCCCAAGAGAGGCACGATTTAGCATCATGTGAACTGAGAGTGAACTTTTTCATTGGGTGTGTGTGGGCGGGGGGTGGGGTGGGGGTTGTGAATAAGGAAGGACAGAGTGTCCTGGTGACATTTAAAATGGAACTTTGAGCTTTTCTGCCTGCACACAGTAGAGCCATGAAGAAACGCATTGTTGAGATACTGTCTTCTTTAAGAAACATGGGACTGGATTTTAATAGTTGGTTCCAATTTAGATTATGCCATCTTCTGTAGTCTAATGCACAGTTGAATAGCCAAACACTGACTCTGTTATGAAATTCCAATGCTCTTTGAATAGCCAATGTCTAAGGATGGGTTTTATGGTAGAAGGAAATTCTCCTTTATGTTTCCTCTTCTGTTTCTAAAAAGAGAAAAAAAAAAATAATTAAATGAGAACTCAGTAGTTGGCAAAAGGTCTTTGCCCCATAAAAAGTCTCTTTATTATTAAGTGTGTGTGTGTGTGTGTGTGTGTGTGTGTGTGTGTGTGTGTGTGATTAAAAGGCAAACGTTTCTTTTTTCACAGTTTGATGTTCTATCTCTGAGTCAGAGATGAAATGTCTGTGCTTGTGAAGAGTGAGAGCCTTTTCGGATGGAAAGTTCTAGTAATACTTGAGCTTCCAGGTTCAGCATGGCTTTGTGGTGGGCAGTTCTGGTCACTTTTGTGGTGAAAAGGGTCATAGTGAAGTGACTTGGCCTTCTGGGTGGTCAGATGTTGGGTGTGTGTGGGAAGAAGCTGTATTTTTCTTTCCAGTTTCTATTATTAAGTATTTAGGAGCTATGATTTATGCCTTTGTTTCCCGTTGCTCTTGTGCATCCTTCCTCCTTTCTACAGTCTTTTTTCTCAGCTTCCTCCATCACCAGAGGTTTCCTGCCCATTAGGTTTTTGGTGTTCTGTTGCCTTTCTTCTTCATGACTCTCCTTAAGGCACACCCCTAGCCTTTCTGTGGATTGTAAGTATTCATTCAGATCTCAACTGAGAAACACAAAGTAGTGAAGACATGGGAAAGATGTAAGAAGTTGTAGGAGCATCAAACGTTTACTCTCTGATTGGTAATTCTCTTGTCCTTTCTGAAATGGAAACTCAAAAGTCTCCTTGTTATGTGTGAGGATACAGACTTCTCAAAGGATGCTATATGTGTTAAATAGCTGTTTGCCACTGTAACAAGATAGCTGAGGCAAAAACTTAAGGGAAAAAATTTAAGTTAGCTAATGATTTCAGAGGTAATTAGCACATCATGGTTTGGCTCTGTGTGTCTGAGCCAGGGATGAGGAAATAAATTATGATGGGAGGGTGCGTTACAAGCTGCTCACTTCATGCCATCCGGGAAGCAGAGAGAAACAGGAAGCTTCTTGGGTCAGGTGATGACAAGATCTAGCTTTCAAAGTCACACCCTGCTGACTTGCTTCTCTGAGCAGATGCCACCTCCTACTTCATGCTGTTCTCAACGATGCCACAATCTGATAAACTAGGCAGTGAGTTAATCTGTCAGTTAGGTCAGAGTCCTCTTGATTTAGTCACCTGGATCCAGCAACTGGAGAACAGATCTTCAACACATGTGCTTTCTGTGAGAACACTCATGTCCAAACGGTATTAGGCATGCTTGCCCTTTTCCTTCAGCGTGGTTCTTTCTGGTGCCTGGTTTTGCCAACACCCCTAGAAGCCGTCCTTTGGAGTTTGCAAAGGAAGTTTCTGGGAAGCTTCATTCATATCAGGCTTTTTTTTTTTTTTTTTTTTTTTTTTTTTTGTCTACAGAGAAAAAGGCATTTCTTTGTAATGTCTACTTAATTGCACTGCCTAGTAAATCTTTTCCGATAGAGTGTTCTATTCAGTGTATTTACTAAAATCTATTTATTCTTTCAAGCTATCATTCTACTTTATAATTCGTTTAGCTTTCTTTCAAAGATATGATGTCATTAATTTAACTCAGAATTTTCTGATTTAAAACATTTACGATTAAAGTAAAAACCATTATAATTCAGTTTATTTATACTGTCTCAGTAAAATAGCTATATTAAAAGTAGCTTACTAAAAATTCCATTAAGGATTAATAATTTACTACAGGTTTATCTAAATCAATGTTTTAAAAATTATAAAAGTTATAATATTTTAACTCTAAATATTTAAATCAGTAATTTATGTTAATAGTGATTTAATTCTTAGTTTAAATGGAAAAAAGTCCCAAAAATGTGCTTAGATGAAAAATATACTTCTCAGTCCCAAGAACAAGAGATGAGAAACTCGGCTATTGGGTTGGGGTTGGGTTAGTTTTGTCTTCAGTAATGTGAATTCCTGACTCAGAATCAAGGCATATTACATGCAAAGTATAATTTGCATGATTCAGTGCACACATAATATATAACAACCAAATCCACCTTCAAAAGTTCATTTGTTTCTGTTCATATCCTACTTACATGAAATATGTCAGATTATTGTCGATAGACTAGCATTTCCCTGCTGTGCTATGGAAAACCGGAACCAACCCTTCCTCTGTGTTCAGTGTGTGTGTTTAACTTATTTTCAATCTTTGTTTCCGGTACCTGCTCCTCCCAGTCCTCAGTGACTCTGCCATTATTTTATAGGATCGACTTTTTCCTTTCCAAACGTAAGATCAAGTGTGAGACTCACCGTTCATGTCTCATTTCAGTCAACGCATCTTCCACGTCCATCCATGTTGCTGTAACTGTTAGCATTTCCTGCTCTTTGTGGCTGGATGGTGTTCCTCTTTGCGTTTGTATGTGCGTGTCCAGCGTTTATGGCAACATACGTCATAATAACCAAACTGTGGCATCAGCTATCAAAGTCTTTACAATTTAGTGCTTTATTCAGATCAGTTATTACCTCTTCCTCCTCCTTGTTAAAACAACATGATTAGTGCAGCTCTTAACATTTCCAGATGTGTGTTAACTTTTGTGATAAGGTAGATACATGGCAATACCAGAAAATGCATAGGCATTCATAGATAGGGTTTTATTGCTATGTCTAGATTTGTTTGGAAAATTATTGTTCATCCATGAAAGCTTTCTTTATATCATAATTCTTAGAAATTTCCTTTATCCTTTTAGTTGACTCTTAAAAAATATATCTAAGATCACTATTAAAATTGGGTTTTGATAAAATACATAATTCACAAATTTCACAGAATATATTTGTTATGTAGGCTATGGGTTTTTTTTGTTTTTGTTTTCTGTTTTTTTGCTGAGCATATTTGTACATTTTATACAGGAAAGCATTTTCATTCAAAGAGTTTTTCCTGAAGGGACATGGAGGAAGGACCGTTTGCAAAGGGCTGTGATCGTGGGCTGTCTCCTCTAATAACTGTGTCGCTGTCAAGCACTTCATCCTCCTCCTTGTGAGAGTCAACCCAAGGAAAAGATCTAAACATGAGAAAACCCTACCACAAAATGATAGGAATGTGTACTTGTGATTTTTTGAGGCAGCCATGTTGGCAAATGTTGGGTTGATGTTTACAAAGAATAAAGAAACTTGGTCTCTAACACAGGCTAGAATGTGGTGGTGCTGGTGTTCTTAGTAATTGTATGGCTTTACCTAGAAGTTTGCTACTTGGGAAAAGAATACACAGCTCGAAATAGGCTTTTAAAGAAAACGTCCATGTCTCACTTACAGCACACTCAAACAAACATTCACACAAACACACACACAAGTGGAGCTTACTCTGTTTAATGGAATACATTATACCATGGGTGGGAAGGGCTGACACTCTCCCATCATGGAATGTGGCAGTGTGTTTGATCTGAGAGTCCCCCCTCTCCACATCCCAAACATAGAACTTGATGTCTTTTTTTTTGTTCTTGTTCCCTGATCCTCACTGAGCTGACTTCCTGAAATTTTATCTAAAGCTATTGCTGCCTTTGATAACAGTTTCTTGCTAAAGGCATGTCCTGGATTATAGCAGCTACTGTGGAATGTCTCTTTCATGCCAAGTACTTTAAATATATAAGTCGATTTGGTTCTGCTAACAATCCTTTAAAGTGGGGATTGTCATGAGCTTTTTATAAATGAAGAAACTGAGGCCCAGGGTGGTGAGCCGGGACCCTGCCAACCAGTACACAAACCGGACGGAGCCTTTTAGCCCAGGTGTATCTGACACCAAAGCCTGAGCCTTAACCACTAGCTCGGTGCATTCTTGAGACACTCCATCTGTTTCTATCTAGGAAATAGAATTCCATTTCGCAACAGAAAATAGAGATTGAGGGGAAAACAAAGTCTTTTGAATCTTACATACTGTGAACAAGAAAAGAAAGACCTCAGTACTGTCATAATAAAACTGAGGTGTCCATACTTATTTACAAAACATAGTGGTGACCTGTTTTTGTCTTAAGTGCCTTTCTTTGTCTAATGTGTGAAGCTCTCCATGATGTCCCGTGACGTCCCAAAGGTAAATGATCTCTGATTGACCTCTGCAGACGGGAAGGGTGGAAGCGTGAGCTGATGAAGAAAAGCTGCAGGTGTGTTAATGTTGAGTCGGTGGACCACTGTCAGTATAGCTTTCAGTTCCTTTATCTGTGGATTTCAGGGCAGATCTACAGGCAGGGCTAAGTGAGCGGCAGGAGGTAGTTAACTCTGTCTAGTTGGCTTTCCCCTGCCAGTGAGAAAGGAACATCCCTCTGTGTGAAAATGGTCCGTGCCTCAGTGTGTCTGTTACATAGTCCTCTGAGTCTCTCCTCAATTCTTTGGGACCCCTGAAAGCACCGAGTGTGTTGTCTTTGCATGGGAAACTGGATGGGTTCTGTGGTTTTCAGTCCATTTTCACAAGAATGTGCATCACATGTAACAATGTAGGATGGCTGTAGAAAAGAGGTTTGGAGGAATGGACAGGATTAGTTCTGGAAGATGTCTTACCGATCTGCCTTCAGAATCACTCCTCCTTGGAAGGCAGTATGCTGAGGCCCAGAAAGTTCTAGTAACCTACATCCCTGGTTAGAATTGGATTTGTCCCAGAGTGACGTAGCACCGAGTTTTAGACTCTTCTTTTTGTGTGAATATTCATGTGTGTGCAGATGTGTGTACATGTGTGTGTACATGCATGAAGAGACCAAAAAATAATCTTGGGTGTTACCTGTCAGGCACTGTCAGTCTTGATTATTTTTAAGGTTATTTATTTATTTATTTATTTATTTATTTATTTATTTATTTATTTATTTATTTATTTATTTTGAGACAAGGTCTCTCACTGGCCTAGAGCTTGCCCAGTAGACTAGGTTTCCTTCTGAGTGCTGGGATTACAAGTTTGTGCTGTCATACTTGTTTTGTTTGGAAATCTATGTTTTAGGGATCAAACTCAGGTCTTTGTGCACAGCAAGCACTTTGCTGACTGGGCCGTCTCCCCAGGACCAGCTCCACACTTTCCTGGACGCTGTATGCTTTTATTTACATTGAATCACCAAATGGACAGAATCCTAAATAAACACTGGGGCTTTTTAGAATTGCACCTTAATTTATTTTTAAGTGTGTCTTCTTGCATAGTTTTCTTATTGGTTGCTCTCTTTTAAATTTTTATTTATTTTTCCACAATTTCGTACAGACACAGTATTCTTTGATCAGTTTGACACACCATTATACCGTCTTACTCACCTCCAACAAAATCCCTTCTTCCCAGGTCCCAGCCTGCTCTGAAGTCTTCAAACATATTTTTTTGTGACTGACTGCATCTAATTGCAGTCATCTGCATGAGCACAGGCAGAGCTTATTAGCTTGATTGGGAGCAGTGTACTCGTGGTTAAACCACTGAGGCCCAGGATCTCCACCCCAACCCCTGCAGTCTTTGTTTATAGCTCCAGGTTGCTCTCCTGTTACTACAGATAAACGGACAAACAGATGGTGTTTATCACAGCAAGGCAATGCTGGTGCTTTTTATCATTTTGAAGTGTAGACGTAGCGTCTCTTTACCTTCCCAGTGTTTAAATATTTTGTCTGGTGCATCTGGTGGTGTTTGAAGAGTATTCTAGTCATCTGCTCTGCAGCGCTCGCTCCTGAGGGGCCGTCTACAGAGGTGACCAGGTTTCTGCTCCCTTCCTTCTCTTTCCTTTTCCTGGATGCTTTCTCTCAAGATTTTTTCTTGTACCAGTTCTTCCTGTTTGAAAAAAGGTTACTTTTTAAAGCTGTTCCATAAGGATGGGTCTACCTTTGGTGCCCATGGTTTCAGATGACAAATTCGATTTTCGTTTTGCTAACACTCGAAGGATAATGCATCAGTTCTTTCTGGATGCTTTTAAGATATATGTTCCCATACTGATTTTTAAAACATTAATTATGAAATTAATTTGAGAGGAGTTGTCCTATTTAGCATTCATATAGCTTCTTAATCCTATGTGTTTGTATACACTCATACACATATATAAAACATACACACTCAAATTTAGAAATTTCTAAGTAATCACTTCTAATAATTTTCCACACCTATGTTTGTTGTTGTCTTCTGGGACTCCAATGCTGTAACTGTTATCTATTTTGTTACTGTATCCCAAATCCTGAGGCTCTGCTTTGCACCTGATTTTAATCTTTTCTCCTCTGTTGTTCAGACTGAGTGAATTCTACAACACTGTGTGTCTGTCATTGGCACTTTGCTATTGGACCCATTAAGCTAATTTTCATTACTGGTTTTGTAATTTCTTTTTTTTAAAAAATAAAATGGTTTTTAGTTTTTTCAATTGTTTCTAAAGAATGTGAAATTACTCTCGGAAATGTTTGTATAGCAGCTGCTTTAAATTATCGCTGATCACTGCACCACCTCGTGTACCTCCGTGTTAGTGCTGGTTCTCTGTCATTTCCCCACCATATTATGATATTCCCAGGTTTCATACGATCGGTGGATTTTCACTGTGTCCTGGACACTTGGGTGCCGTGTTCAGAGACTCACAGTCTCATTTAATATTTCCTGTCAGCAGACTTTCATCTCCGTTGGTTTTAGCATACAAGTCCTAACCTATCGGATGTGCTTCTGTTGACAACATCATTTTCTGGGACTCTGTGCGGCTATTTTGGTCTGGTTGGTGTGTTTGAACCTAGTTGGGTTCTACCGATCCCTGCTAGGTGTTAGCTGGTGGGAGAGGGGCTCTGGGCAGGGCTTTCTGATGCCGCCTATGTAAGAGGGAAAAGACAAGTAGATTTCCTACTGTCCAACACTTCTGGTGCCCTTCCCCAACTGAGTGCAACCCCTTAATGGAGCCCTTTGCTGGGAAGGCCAGTCACCTGCTTTCTCACTGAGAAAGAGGAGTTTTAGACCTACTAAGCGGGGTCCATGCTTTCCCTGGTCACAGTCTTCTTACTGAAGAGGGATTATGACCCTTCCCTTTGCTAATGCTCTAGCTCCCTGGTATTGTTTGGAGAATTCCTGTATGATATGGAGTGAGAGGAGGAAAGGAGTGAGCCTGCATGGGCTGCCTGCTGTTGCTCTATTGGGCATCCAGAGTTTGTGTATTCCTCTAGCTCTGGGATCACATCCCAGTTCATCTTCATCCTTGTGCCCTAGTGTTCTCTTTGTCTTTCTTCCCAGGGTTTGTATGTATCTGGGAGGACCAGGGAGAAAGCCTATACTGTCTTGTCTAAACTAGACCCAGGGACTAGGTCTTTAGGGGTTGGGAAGTCTTAAGACTACTCATAATAGAAAAAACATGTGTTGGGTAGTGGCTTCTTTTTTTTTTTTTTTCCCCCCGAAAAAGTCATTTACCAGGGGTGTCCAACCTGTGGCCCATGGGCTGCTTCCCATCACACATGGCCAAGGCTAGCTATGAACACCATCCACCTCACACTTGTGACGTTTACAATATTATGGAACTTTTCTGGTGCGTGGGCTGCGCGGTCCTTAAGCATGCCTTTTATTCGTGATGCTGTCTTTCATCCATGTCAAAGGTTGCCGTGCCCACAGAAGCCTTTTAGAAACTGACAAAGCCGTGGCTGTCCCTTCTCTTTGCCTTCCTCCTGCTCTGGGGCCCGTGGGCTTCATGGGTGGAGGTGCTGTGTCTTTAGGAGTGAAGAAGGAAAGCTGATGAAAGACCCAGTTTTAGCTTGCCACCCTTGCTGTGGCCAGGTGAGTCAGCGAGTCTTCCCATCCTCAGACCACCACTTCCCCTTTCCCTGCCCACCAAGCCCAACTTCTCAAACCTGGAGAAACTGGCTTTTTTTTTTTTTTTTTTTTGACAGGGTTTCTCTGTGTAGTTTTGGTGCCTGTCCTGGATCTCGCTCTGTAGACCAGGCAGGCCTCAAACTCACAGAGATCCTTCCGGCTCTGCCTCCTGAGTGCTGGGATTAAAGGTGTGTACCACCACCGCCTGGCTGAGAAACTGGCTTTTTAAGGACAGTTAGAAGAATCTTGAACACATCAAACTCAAAAGTTCCCTGGACTCTGCATCTCCTAGGAGGCTTGTGATTTTTTTCTTTTTGGTTCTGGGAACTGAATGCATGCTAGACAAGCCTCCCTATTTTAGAACCCACCAGCTTTGACTCTCAAGAGCAGCTAATGGGAAGAGACTGAAGAATTGTTTTAAACTGTTGGGACCAATGCTGGGTTTAGTTAATGCTGTCACTAAGCATTCTGCAACTTGACATGCCTCACCTTGAGTACACATGAACAAAACAAAAATTAGAGGCAGATTGCTAAGAGGAAAGCTTTGGCACTGTAGGGGATCTAAAGCTCTATTCTGGCTTCTGTGAGCACTACATACACATGGAATGCTCTCATGTGCACATACACATAAGTAAAAATAACAATAAATCTTAAAATTCTTAAAAAGAAATTTGTTTTATTGATTTTGAACAAGTTTCTTAAAATTTTCTATTGGAGCAACATTTGTATTTTAATCACTTTTTTTTTCTTTTGGAGGAAGTCCACTCATAAATTCATGGTGGACATGCACAAGAGTCCTTTCATTTACCTTTACTCATTTATGGCAGCCTCTGAATGCAAGACTGATGTTCTCATGGAAATTAATTTAGGGCTTTCTGAACTATCCTAGACCGTCTTTATCCTATTGATTGAGTTTTTTTAAACACAATTTTTTTTTATTGATTCTAAAAATAGGGAATTTCCTATCATGCACCACAATTCCACTTATTTCCCAGTCCTTCCACCCTTGTGGCCTTCCCCACCCCAAACACAACAACAACAACAACAACAACACCCATTTCGCTCCTCCATCTTTCCAGCCTCTCCATCACATATTCTTTCATCGTAGTGGTCTTGGAAGCTGTGGTGTGTCACGAAGTAGACCCCTTAACTAGCAAATGTTCATTTCAGTGAGTCATTGGCCTGGTTCAAGGCCTCTGGTTTCTGGTATCATCATCACTAGACCCTCACCGAAACTCCTCTTGGATATCCCGTGGCCACCCCGAGTCGTGGAGATCCTGTGGGTATCATTCCCTTCATGTACTCCAGTAGGTCATAGATGGGGTGGATGTTAGGGTGGGCCAACTCAAGGTTCTGGATGTGGGCCTGGGTGGTAGTTGAGCTGGTCGGATCTGGCTGTTGTGGCTGCCCCTGTCAGGTGCGGGGTGTAGCCAACTCTCCTAAACCCACACCATCAGAGCCAGATGTCCCACACCCATGGTGAAGCCTGGAGCCTCTCCCTAATGCAGCTCTTTCATGAGAGTTGGGGCTAGATCTCTTGTGGCAGTGTCCAGCAAGGGGCTCAGCCTGGCCCTCGGATTTCATCATGCATGGTTCTCACAGTTCCCTGTGGTACTGTGGACCGCAGACATCAACACAGACCCTAGTCACAGCAGGACCACGGACCCAGACATGGCCCTTGGCAGCAGCTCAGGCCTGGACATCACCATGCCCCTGTGGCAGCTGAGGCCACCCAGATCAGCATGGCTCTGGTAACAGCATGGCTCTCGGATACCATCATGGTCTCAGGTAGCTGACTAGACCCTAGGCATCTACAAGGTCTTTAGTGGTAACAGGGGCCACAGACTTCAACACAGACCCCAGTTGCTGTAGGGCCACAGGCCCAGACATGGCCCTAGGCAGCAGTGTGGGTCTAGATGACACCAGGTCCCCAGGTGGCAGCTCAGGCCACTCACATCAGTATGGCACCAGCAGCAGCATGGTCCTTGGACACCAGTAAGGCTGTGGTCAAGGTTGTGGTCAAGAGACCGGGCATCTGTGTGGCCTTTGGTGACAACACAGACTCAGACTTCAACCCAGACCCTGGCTGCTCTAGGATCACAGACCCAGATATGGTCATTGGCAGCAGCCTGGGCCTGGAGGTCACCATGGTCCTGGGTAGCAGTGTAGGCCACCCAGATCAGCATGGCACAGCTGCAGCATGGCTTTTGGACACCACCATGGCCTCAGGAGGTGGGCCAGACCCTAGGCATTCCCATGGCCTTTGGTGGTAATAGGAACCAAGGACATCAACTCAGATCCTGGCTGCAGTAGGGCCACGGATCCAGACATGGCTTTCAGCTGCAGCTTGGTCCTGGACATCTCTATGACACAGAGTTGCAGTGCAGACCACTCAGACTGGTAAGGCCCCTGGCAGCACTGACTTCTGACATCTGCATAGATAGCCACAGGTAGCAGCCCAGACACTGGGCATCCTTGTGGCCTTTGGTGGCAACATGGGCCATGGATGTCAACACAGACCCCAGCTGCAATAGGACCATGGACCCAGACATGGCCTTCAGCAGCAGCCCAGGGTCCAGGGTCGCCATGGCACCAGGTGGCAAGCAGGCTACCCATGTCATCCTGCTCCTCACTGCCTTCACTTTAGCCATTCTATCTCTTTCCACAGGACATGAGCCATTTTGCCTCTCTCTCTCTCCCATTTCTCCTCTATACAGTTGCTCATCATAATGGCACCCTCCTGCCCAGTGCCCTGGGGTGCCAGGTAGGGCCCATGGATGTCTTCAGACAGCCCGGGCCTGGAGGATCCAGGCTGGCCGGTGGGTGGCTTCCACCTGCCTGAGCTGAGTGGCATCAGACAGGCCTATTGAGTTATTAAAAATCTGCCTTGGATATAATACAGTCATTTGCTTGGGTTATATGAGGAATTCATTATTGAAATACCTATTCTAGTGCAAATTAACTGAGGTGCAGTGAACTTCTGGCAGTTAAATTCACCACCAAGTATGTTAATGGTGGCAATAGTGAGCTCTATATGATTTTAGAGTTAATTTTTAAATAGTGATTGTGGTAAAAACACCAGTAAAGAGAAATTGACGGGGAAGCATTGTTCTCATGGCAACCCTTGGCCATGGCAATAACCCATCTTTGACATAGCTTTCTAAAAATAGACTCTATGTGTATGAGGATATATAGGTACACAGGTATGCATGCCTTTGCATTCACACTATTATTCTTTCTTTAAGGGGAAGAGGAGAAGACAAGGTCTCATGTAGCCCAGGCTAGCCTCAAACCCACTATGTAGCCACAGATGACCTTGAATTGATGATCCTCCTGTCAAACACGTGCCCATCATGCCTGATTCACACACTACTGGGGCTTAGACCTATGGATTTGTTCATACTAAGCAAGCATTCTCCATTTCCAGCCCACACGTTTGTTCTCAATCGCCTCTCCACCAACTTGATGTAAACCGTAACTTTGTAAACCGTAACACTTCATGCCTCAACCACTTTTCTTTCTACTACAGTAAAATTGCACCCAATTTGTCTTTACTTGCGGTGCCCGTTTTCTTTCCTCTCTTGAACCTGTCCCAGTGAGGCCTCTGTTCTCAGAACGCCATGTAACCACCATCAGCGGCCTTCCTGTCATTAAATCCACTTGACTCCTCTTTCCCTCTCAAATCCAATCAGCAAATCATATCACTGGGACCATCAAAATGTCACCTTCCTGTGTTCAAAGGCAGCAGCATCCCTTGTAATCATACCAAGTAGCCCCTGGGATCACTACTGCAGGGGGCTCCTCGGGTTTCTGTTGCTCAGTCTCCGGGTACCAGCTCCTTCTAAAAGGCACTGTGCTCACTTTCTTAGGTGCTTTTCTTACCCATTTTAGAACCCAGGGTCAATGAGGGCAGAGAATTTTGTTTTCCTCTTTGATTCATTGATATATCCCTACTACCTCGAAAAACACTTGATATATAACAAATATTCATGTTTGCATGAGTTAAAAAAAAAACAGAAAAATTGGTACAGTATCACTGTAAGGCTAGTAATTTAACTCCTGACAGTTACCCATAACCACATTGTTTTTGTTCCTAAAACTTTATACCAAACTATCATAATTACATAATTTATACTGTCTGATAAATCATAAATGCAAACAAAGAAAACATATATGTGTAAATGAGGTGAATATTCTCCTAATATTAAGTGAAAGCAAATTGAAAAGGGAAGCCGTTTGGAAAACCTGGAGGAACCGTGAACTATCCGCAAGGCCTTTGCAGTCAGGTTGCTTTGGAAGACTTGTAAGCCGAGCATGGAGGTGCTCACCCACAAATCTCAACCTTTGGGAGGCAGACTGGATCACAAGTTCACAGCTAGAGTTAGGGAGTAAAACCATGTCTCAAAAACAAAAATATGAGGGTGGGACAGCTTAGTAGGCAAAGGCCCCTGCCACCAAGCCTGATGACCTGAGTTCAATCCCCGACTCCCACATAGTGGGAGAAGAGGAGGAGGACGTTACCCTCTCACCTCCACATGCACACCAGTGCACGTGTGCGTTCACAGACATAAACACACACACAATAAAAATGTAAATGTGATTAAAACAACAACAACATTCTAAAGCAAAAATGAAGAAGACAAGAGAAAGTCTTAAGTGCTGACTCCGTAATGGAGGGGCCACGTTGGCAGTGGCTTGTGGTGGCTTTTTCTTGGAAGAAGACATGGGGCCTCAGTCGAAAGACCCACGCTCGGATAGAAAGCCCGGGCTGTGTTTCAAAGGATTGGCACATGCGCACAGGTGTTGCTTTTCGAGTTGAGTAGCACGTCTAATGTATCGTCTTTATGATGTTCTGAACATTTCTCAAATGAATTGACTCTTAGTCTAAATTGAGGCCCATGTTGTACAGTTCTTGGCTGATGCTCCTGTCAAGAGAGAGTTGGTGGCAAGTTATACGTATTTTACATTGTGTTCTTTTTCACTAATGCAATTTTTTGAGCTCATTTGGTAGCAATAAAGACAGAGTATCCGGCTCTTAGAAATTGAATGAGTCCACTTTTTATCTACAATGTGATTTGTTTTATTTTCTATGGCAGTGTGTTATTCTTAATCTTTTGAATAAACAGTATTTCAAATAATTCCTGAATTATACATGACTTGTACAGTAGGTGGATACATTTGTAGGATAAATTCTCAAAAATGATATTGCTGCAACCTATGTCTTAGACTGTATTTATTTTTGTCTGTATGAATGTTCTGCCTGCATGTATGTGTTCCACATCCATGCCTGTCCTAGAGGAGGCCAGAAGAGGCTATCGGATCCCCTGGAACTGGAGTTACAGACAGTTGTGAGACACCACGTGGGCGCTGGAAATTGAACCCTGGTCCTCTGGAAGAGCAGTTAGTAATTCTCTTAATCCCCAAGCTACCTCTCCAGCCCAACAGTTTATCTTTAAAGCATTTAGAAAAGATTGATGTTGCTTAGGTTTTCTGTGCTATGAGAATTTACTGGATTGCATTGAAAGTTGCTTTTGTCAGGGCTGATCCTCTGGGTTTCATTCAACACCTGTAATTAAAATAACTGATGTTCATGCCAAAAAATTACTTATAGTCATAGATATGAAAATCTTGATCATGAACATCCCTAACACCCATTTCTCATTTGAATAATTGCTTTTCATAAGTCTTTCTTTTTACATTTTTTTAAACCTGTCCTTTAAAAAGATTCAAACATTTTTGATAACAGGAGATATCTTCAGCACACAGCTATCATATTATAGCAGAACAGACAGTACCTCCCTCCCACTCTGCCAGGAATCTGTGCTTTGAAAAGGTCAACCCAGGACATCTGGCAGCCAGAGGAGACTCAACAGATCTCCAAAAAAACAATCACATTGACAATTTCAGCCATTCTTCTTTTCATGTCTTTTGGACACTAGGAAAAGAATACAAGTAATAAATATTTTTAGGTTGCAAAGAACACACAAAATATTTGCTTTTGGACCAAACTCTGTTTTTCCCCCCTTTGGCAGTAAAAAGACAAGTAAGTGAAATTTCCATTACGTTTCTGTGCCTTTGAAATTTCCCTCTAAGTAGTACATGTCATGTTGGTCCATGAAAGCAGTTCATGAAGTACAAGATTAAAATCCATTGGATTTTGTCCCTCGCTATAATCTATGAGCATTTTCAGCCAAATTTCAGTACTTGTTTAGATGCGCATCATTTGGAAGACTCTTAATTTATAGCTAAAAATTAAATATGTTGCAAAACCAATTATAAACTTCCTGTTCGTGTTGAACTTTTGCAAGGGAAAGATTTTGGGGAGTTCATTTATCCCTTGAACAGGATAAATATTATTCAAATCACCTTGGTAACAGCTGGGCTATAGTCATGCTGTAACTTTACTGTTACTTTTGAAGTTAGCTGATGTCCGTCTAGAATTGACAACAATAATTTTCCTGGGAGATCTAAGAGTTTTTAGAAAAATCTTTTGTAAGGCTGTAGGGTGGCATTAATGTTTGGTTATTGGTGGGCAATTATACTCTGGTAAGTCTGTAGCCTCAGCTCCTGCTACATCTTTACTTTGAGACGGAGGTGGATATACTTGAGAAAGTATATACAGGGAGGAGGGGACAGGTGGTGACCCCTCTTAACATGGTTTAGACTACTGTACAGTTTGTTCTGTTGAAGGTAAATTCAATAATTTCCTGTTTTGTGTGCTCACAGAGACCTCAAATGTCATGTTCTATTCCTGAGTGTCTTAGCTGCTGGTGGAAGTAGTGTGTGTGTGTGCTTAAAAGATGCATGGCCCTGTGTATCCTGGAGCTGGCCAGATGGCCATGCTGCTTCTCTCTGACTTAATTATTGTGTATGTGTGTTTCCTGTTCTCCCCTCTTCAGGTGGTTATCTAACTGCATTTGCCTACACATCAGATTGCCATCACTGGATATGTAGGTATAGGCAAAACACCAGCTTTGGTGGCAGTTCATTATACCATCCTCTCCCAAATAAGCAGTCCTGTATGTAGACATTTTTCCCCCAATGGGAAGTCACTCCCCAAAGCATGGTGCCCTCCAGTGCAGCTGAAGATAAAGTGACAGCTTACATAGAAGTCGTGTTAGTATAAGAAACAAACTGGCTTCTAATGGGTTCTAGTTGACATCTATAAAAGATGGAGGACACTATTTTATTGACTAAGTTAGGATGCATTACTATATGAAAATACTGCTCACAAAAAAAGAAATCATCCCTTAAAATGAAAAATAAATTAGTTCTCCATTCCCCATCACTGACAAAATGCCTGAATTACCCAGCAACAAAACAGACAAACAACAGCTAAAGACCCAATATTGATCCTGGAAAGGAAGTCCAGCATGCCTTCCTAGTTGCCAAGTAAAAAGCAAGATGCTGAAAATACAAAAGAAAAGTAAGGAATCAGTCATATTTGAATGTAGATTCTAAAAATATCCAGTATCTATTATAAAAGTCATCCCCAAGGAACAAAAAGAATAGCTAGAAAGTCACTCAGAATAAAAATGGAATACTTCTTAATAAAACTGCCCACCAAGAGCCAAACAACAACTTTGAACAAAGACAATATATCTGAACCGATGTTCCCTGGTAACATTAGTGATTTCCTGAGTGAAAGTAAATAAATTGACATTTCACATAGGCATGTGTAAGAAAAGAGTTTGATGAACAGACTTTCTTGTGGGATGATGCATGTTCTTTATTTACTGATTTTAGAAAAGAAGATTCATTCAATAGATCTTTACAGGATACTGTCCAGTGGAGAGCAGAGATGGCCTGATGGCAGGGGAAATTGTAACCAATATCGATCCTGTAAACACTGAATGACAAGTGTGATGCTTCACCATTGAGGGTCGCAGAGTGCTGAGAACTGAGGAAAGGGGTTTTGACTTCATTGTGGGAGGCGCCCTGAAAGCAATGACAGCTGGAGACTGAGTGGGAGTAGATGGACGTAGGGGTGGGTAACTGGGAATGGGACGGGCAGTGGCGCACTAACGGCCGCTGAGAAGGTGTTGTGTCTAGGAAGCAGGAAGTCAGTGCCACGTGACGGTTGAGAAGTAAAGAAGGCCATGTATCAGCAAATAGAGAGGAAGTGCCATCAGGTGTCATGTCTGCAGTGCTCCATTCTCGAGCACAGTGCTCTGAGAGAAAACACCCTCCAGCTTATGCACACTTTCTAGGAAGAAAGTGGTTACATGGACTCTTGCAAATGGGGGAGGGAAAAGACAAGAATTCCATAATGCCATGGCAACTAAGCCTCTATTTACCACATGGACCTTTGGTAGGCAGCCCAGATCTAGACTATAGCATTCCACATCTAGACATCTAGTAACAGCAATACATCTAGTAACTCCCACTCTGCCAGCTAGCTGGGTACATGCAGCAGCGAACAAGAGAGGCCCTGCCTCAAACAAGGTAGGAGGTGAGGACCAATGCCTGAGATGGTCCTCTGACTTCCATACATGCACAGCTGCAGCCACCTTCACACATAAGAACACACACACAGACACACACACACACACACACACACACACACACACACACACATACACACACACACACACATATATGCACACACACAAACATGCGCAACGGTTACAAAACAGAAGTGGAAATGTTTGACACTGACTAGGTGGAGTGAAATTGGTATTAAGATAGACATCTCGACACAGGGCTGGAGAGCTGGCTTAGTGGGTAAGAACATAGATGATTCTCATAAAGGAGCTGGTTTTCATTCCCAGCAGCCACATCAGGCAGCTCACAACAGCCTGTAACTCAAGCTCCAGAAGATTCAACACCTCTGGCTTCCATAGGTACCCACAAACATGGCATCCAATCACACAGACAAGCATGCCCATGATTAAAAACAAATTCTTTTTATAAAGGACAGACATAAAACATATGAATTAATTCTTTTCAGTGGACAGGAAAAACAATATATGACAGTCTAGGTTAGTCTTCTAGAAAAAGCTTTCATCTCTAAAGGCCATCACAAGCTGGGACTGGTGGCACAAACCTGGAATCCCAACAACCGGGGAGGCTGAGGTAGGAAGATTGCAAGTTCAAGACCCACTTGGGCTAGATTATTCTAGCTCAGGGTCCTCCTGGGCAGCCTGGTAAGAGTCACTCTCAAAATAATGTTGAAAGGCGTTGGGGTCTATCTCAGTGTAAAGCATTTGCTTAGCATGCATGAGGCTCTGGGTTCAGTCCCCAATACTGCCTAAACATACCCCATATAGTTACATCCTAATGACCCCTTAGCTACTGGACAGGGGAATAAGCTTTATTATGTCTAAGGTTCACTACCTGAAGCATTTATCTAATTAATCCAAGTATTCTTTATCAATAAAAACTCAGGAGTCAGGGTAAGAACTTGAATGATCAAAGAAGCCATGGAGAAGCAACCAGAGACCTCCTCTCTCTCAGTCCTCCATCTAAAAGGCTGAGAATCTTTCTTAGCCCCTCCCCACTACTTCCTGAGTTGCTATACATGTCCTGGGTCCTCCAAAACCTCTATGGTTAATTTTAGTCAGCTAGTGGCTAGCTCCACCCGCTGATTCAAAGTAAACTTTACTGGCAGTCTCGAGAGTATCATAGTGTGATCAAAACATCCCAGAACTACCTGAGATTCTTTTAAGACATGTCAGATAAGAACTGTTACAGCAGAACCACAATGGACCTTCAGAGATGAACTGAAATTGGAATGGATTCTGGGATCTAACTGGACTTCCCCGAGGGAATACACAAATTCAATGGCACCAGGAGAAAGAAAAAAATGTTTGAAGTCCCTGTTAGAGAAATGAAAAGAATAAAGTCACGGAGAGGTTAACTTGGGTGCGGGGCTGCTGTAGAATTGATTTACCTTGACTCGTCCAGATCTGTGGAATTCCTGAATTTTTTATGAAAACACAATTTTGCCAGCCCAGACTGGTAATGCTTTCTGCTTTGCTCATCCAAAGTCTTGGGCTCTCTTTCTAGGGGTCTTCTCTGGCCCCTGCTACCTGATTTTTCTTTAGCTTTGGTTTTTGTGCTCCATATGAAAGCAAAGAATGGAAGATCAACTGGTTAGGAGAGAGCCACTGCAGAGAAGCAGCTGATTGGGAGAGCAGGTGGTGAGCTTCGTGCCGTGGGTGGGTCTGGTGGGTTGTGTGGTCGGAGGCATGGTGTGGTTATAGGACCGTGGTCTGCAGCTGTGACCTGTTGTTCCAAAGCTGCCCCTCCCTCCCTGCCTCTTGGACCAACATTCCAGCACCTCTCTTTCCATTTATGTGGGCACCGGGCCCTCCAGGATTGCTTTGACAGATGTGTAAGAAGGAATTGCAGCTTGTCCAGGGAAAGGCAACCCTCAGACATTTTTTGAATAGCCTCCCACCCCCATCTTCCTCGTGACCGAGACCAGTCAGGGGGATCTTTCTGCACACTGAGTCAAGGCTCCCCAGACTCAGTCTCCCAGGAGCTTAGCGGGGTGACTTGAAGGCACCCCCTCTGATATCCTTCAGGTGCCTCAGACAAAACACACCACACGAGACTACCGAGACTGTCAACTGTTGCTCCCCACTTCCACCAACAGAATGCTGACCTAGCACTTTCTCTCGTTTCCTCCCTCCACAAAAGGTACTGTTCATGCTTCATTCAAGTTGAAAACCCAGAAGTCATGGCAGACTCTCCCTCTTCCTCACCATCAGGTGGAGGACAGCCTCACAAATACTTTCCTAGTCTACACTGCTTTCCTGGTGTTGCTACCCTGATTTGGGCTCTACTTACTCCTATTTTAGAAACTAGAAATAACCGAGTATATATACATACATATATATGCACACGTGCATGTGTGCACATACAAACACACATTCTACTTATCTTGGTCATGTTCTTCTTCCACTGTCACTAATCTGTTTTTGAAATGAAAATCTGGCAGTTGAGGCCAATGAGATTAAAATGAAGGTCATCATTCCTTACAAGTCCCCATCTGCATTATTATTATATGCCATTCAAGCTGAGAACCAGTGCTAAGCTGGAAAATGAACGTCTTAGCCAGATACACAGGGTTTTCCTGGCCTTGGACACCTTATCTTCTGCCACTTCTGGTTTTACAATATGTAACCACAAACTATTTGTACTTCCTCTCTTTCATACTGTTGAATACCATTCTTTGGTTGTGTGCCTTGGTCTGTAGAGAATCTGCCGTCAGAGATATGCCAAATAAAGAGAACACCAAAAGCAGCCTTGCCACGGGAATTCTATATTATTTTTATTTCCCGTCCGGTGAAGTATGGAGCTGAGAAGCCACAGAGCCACCTGCAGCGGAGTGGCTCCCTTCTGCTCCCTCTCTCTCTTCCTTCTTGGTTTCCTTCCATGCCTAACTGTGAGTCCTGGGACTGTCTGGCAATGTGGGTAGCTCTGTAAACCCCAGCTCTTCATGGCTCATATCATGCTTTCATGTTCTTCTGTGCCGAGGATCTACCCCAGAGCCGTATGCACAAGCTTCCTCCTCTGCGACACTCCAACACTGGGAGGCGGACGGTGGAAGGGACATTTGCCCATTGCTCCTCGTGCCCTGTGGGGTAGGAAGAGAGCTGCTGCTTCTCTGCTTTGCAGATAATGACATGGGGGTTCTGTTCAACTCATCAGCGCATCTCTACGCATGTGCTTGTGTGTGCACATCCAAATCTGCAGACTGGATGTGGTCCATCATGCACATATGGAGCCGGATGACCCAACTCAGTTAGAGTTGTCTACTTATTTTAAAAAAGGAAATAAAAATGGATGAGGCTTTGGTTCTTAGAAGCACAGAGGGAAACCTGTCACTTGAGCAAATTTGATTTCAAACTACCGTTCACTATGACTTAGGAG